>NC_057812.1:415341080-415641080 GCF_018294505.1 Triticum aestivum | reverse complement strand
GGATGTAATTTACCTTATTTGTATTCCAACTTTTGCTGTTTCTAGCACTAAGTTATATTTATTTCCTCGTTGTCGGGTTTTCGCCTCTGTGTGTTTTTGTCTTTGTCATGCATCTCATATCATGTCATCATGTGCATTGCATTTGCATACGTGTTCGTCTCAAGCATCCGAGCATTTTCCCCGTTGTCCGTTTTGCATTCTGGCGCTCCTATGTCCTCCGGTGTTCCTTTCGACCCCTTTTCGTGTTTGTGGGTTAAATGTTTATGGATTGGACCAAGACTTGCCATGCGGCCTTGGTTTACTACCGGTAGACCGCCTATCAAGTTTCGTGCCATTTGGACTTCGTTTGATACTCCAACGGTTAACCGAGGGACCGAAAAGGCCTCGTGTGTGTTGCAGCCCAACACCCCTCCAAAGTGGCCCAAAAACCCACCTAAACCTCCTCCACTATCTAGATCGTTCGATCACGAACGCGTGGCCGAAAACCACACCTCATTTGGAGCTTCCTAGCTCCCTCTACCTCTATAAATAGGCCTCCTCTCTGCCGCCGGACAGTGTTCGTTCCTAGCCGGACATCTCGCGCCGCCGCCGCCAACCAGTAGAACGCCGCCAAGTGTCCCGGGCGGGTGCCCACTTCGCCGCAGAACCCGCCGGCCCACGGGGCCCGAGGACGGCCCTCCCCGCCGCCAACCGGGCCCGAGGCCCCGCGCGCCTTGCCTCTCCTTCCCGCTGCCCGACCGCCGACCTCCGCCGCCCTCCGCCGTACCTTCGCCGGCCGCCGCGACTCCATGACGCCAGCGACCGACGCCGTTGCCCCGGCTCGCCGCGCGCCGCCCCGCAGGCGCCCCCCGACGCCGTCGCCTTCCTCTTCGTCGCCGGCCGCACCCCGGCGAGCTCTCGTCAAGTCTGGCAAGTTCCGCGCCGGCCAGCTATAGTACTCCGGCGACCTCGGTTTCCGCGCTGATCTGGATCTGGATCCACCTCGGTTGACTTTCTCCCCGAAACCCTAGCTTTTTTGCATACTTTGACATGCCATAACTTCCTCATCGTAGCTCCGATTCGTGCGTGTAGCATATCAAATTTTTTGTCTCGACGAGTACATCATTTAATATCATTGCATCATTTTCATTTGAGCTCATCTTGATGCCCGAAATACAGTTGGAAGAGGGCTATGTGAGGATAGTTTCAGATCTGTTTCAGCAATTGCACTTTTGTCAATTTTGCGATGATTAATGTGTGCATGATATGATCCTGAGCTCTACATGTGTTTTGAAGAATGCCATGCCATCTTTACAGGGGTGTATGCCATGTACTTTTGTGATCTTTGTGGTGACTAGCACAAGCATGCAAAGTAGCTTACTCAATGATGCTGATTTCAGGGACTTAGAATTTCACTAAGTCCTTGTCCTGTTATTGTTTTTATGCCATATGTTCATGTTCTTTCCTAGTGATCCGTGCCTCTTTTGAGGATGATCAGTAAGGTTGTTTTGTAGATATTGTTGTGCTCTATCCATCCATGTCTTTGTTTGCATTTATGGAGCACCCTAGCTTGATCAATCGAGCTCTACTTTTGCTACAAAATGTTCCTGGCAGATTGTTAACATGTTTAGCAATTTTGCCAAGCTTGTTGTTGTTGATCCGTGCATGATATGTTGTTGTTCTTGCCATGTATAGCTTCTATGCCATGTCTACTTGCTGGGTGTATGCTTAGTTTGTCGCTCGTGCCTTTGCCTTCTCTTCTCGCTCTCTTTTGCGAATATGTTAGCCACCTTATATGCTAGTCGCTTGCTACAGCTCCACATCATACCTTTACCCTACCTATAAGTTTAAATAGTCTTGATCGCGAGGGTGTGAGATTGCTGAGTCCCCGTGACTCACAGATTACTTCCAAAACCAGATGCAGGGACCGATGATGCCATTCCAGGTGATTCGATAGAGCTCAAGTGGGAGTTCGATGAGGACTCAGGACGTTACTACGTGTCTTTCCCAGATGATCAGTAGTGGTGCCCAGTTGGGGCGATCGGGGACTATGTTGCATTTGGGGTTGATCTTTATTTTGGTTCCATAGTCAGACCTTGAGTGTATTGGATGAATGTAATGGCTTATTTATGTATTTGTGTGATGTGGCGAGTGTAAGCCAACTATGTTCCTTTCCCCTTTATTTATTTACATGGGATGTTGTGAAGATTACCTCACTTGCAACATTGCTTTCAATGCGGTTATGCCTCTAAGTCGTGCTTCGACACGTGGGAGATATAGCCGCATCAAGGGCGTTACAATCCTCCACAACTCTGGTAGCTTCGTCTTGTACGCCGAGTCCTCCACATGGGTCTTATAATGCGTCTCGGTCCAACCTATGTGGCACATGACAGAATCGGCCCATGAGTCCTCATGTTGACCCACCACAACTTGAAATGATGTGCCCACTGTCGGATCGTGGGTTCCGGCAAACCTTTGAGGTTCGAACAGTGGGTGCACACGAAGATCTCTCTCTCTCTCTCTCTCTCTCTCTCGCTCACTCTCGCAACGATCTCTAGGCCTAGCTCGCCGAACCCAAGGAATAAGAGACATGAGAGTTTATACTGGTTTGGGCCACCGTTGTGGTGTAATACCCTACTCCAGTGTGGTGTGGTGGATTGCCTCGTAGACCGAGGATGAACTAGTACAAGGGATGAATAGCCTCCTAAGGAGAGGTGTTCTTTAGCTCGGTGAGCTTGTGTGTGTGTGGATGGTCTGAATGATCCGTCCCTTGCTACGGTGGTGGCTAGTCCTATTTATAGAGGCCCTGGTCCTGTTCCCAAATGTTTAGGCGGGAAGGGATCCCACAACGGCCAATTTCGAAGGGGTACAACTAGTAAAAGTTATCCTGACAAAAGGTGGTCTTAGCCTGCCAAAGGCTCTGGTGGTGACGCCGCTGCAGGATCCGTAGTGACCTCCATCCTGTCGTCCTGTTGGTCTTGGTCTTGTTGCACCGATATGGAAACCTTTGCCTGATCCCTCGGGACTCCTCACCTGCGCTTGCCCCTTTAGCACCAAAGCGGAAACTGGCACCCTGCGCCCACTGGCGCCCGCCTGGCCTTGGTCGTCATGGCTCAAGTCACGTGGGCCTCGCGAGGTCCACCTTGCATAGATATCTCCGCTCCTCGGGAGCCAGCCTAGAGAGGTTGCCCCAGGAGGTCTTGATGTCGCCCGCCTCACGAAACTTGGCCCCTCGCGAGGGTCTTGAGTGGTTGCTAATGAAGATGGGCCGTACCAGGCCGTTGGATGAGCCACGCCTTGGGCCGCGGGCAGGCAGGTCTGGGTACCCCCGTTCCTAGGACACCGATAGTTGCCCCCAGTCCCAAGGCGCACTCGGACTTGGCTTCGAGGCGAAGCCAAGGGGCAAGTCCGGAGCGTCGCGGGCCCCAATAGCATGCGGCCTCGACTGACGCGTGGCGATTGACGCATGGCCAAACTATATGATTTTGTGGGGATGAGCTTTCTTTGGCTATGTTATTTTGAGAAGACATAATTTCTTGGTTAGTATGCTTGAAGTATTATTATTTTTATGTCAATATTAAAAAAATTCTTGAATCTTTCGGATCTAAATATTCATGCCACAATAACGAAAATTACGTTGAAAATTATGTTAGGAAGCATTCCACATCAAAAATTCCGTTTTTATCATTTACCTACTCGAGGACGAGGAGGAATTAAGCTTGGGGATGCTGATACATCTCCAATGTATCTATAAATTTTTTTTATTGTTCCATGCCATTATATTATCTGTTTTGGATGTTTAATGGGCTTTAATATGCTCTTTTATATTATTTTTGGGACTAACCTATTAACCGGAGGCCTAGTGCAGTTTCTGTTATTTGCCTATTTCAGTGTTTCGCAGAAAAGGAATATCAAATGGAATCCAAACGGAACGAAACCTTCACGATGATCTTTCTTGGAACAAATGCAATCCAGGAGACTTGGAGTGGAAGTCAGAGACGCAACGAGGCGGCCATGAGGTAGGAGGGCGCGCCTAAGGGGGTAGGCGCGCCCCCACCCTCATGGGCCCCTCATAGCACCACCGACGTACTTCTTTCGCCTATATATACTTTTATACCCTAAAAACATCCAGGAGAGAAACGAAACCACTTTTCCACCGCCGCAACCTTCTATACCCGTGGGATCCTGTCTGGGGCCTTTTCCGGTGATCTGCCAAAGGGGGATTCGATCATGGAGGGCTTCTACATCAACATCATAGCCTCTCCGATGATGTGTGAGTAGTTTACCATAGACCTTCGGGTCCATAGTTATTAGCTAGATGCTCAATACAAAGTTCTCCTTGATGTTCTTGGAGATCTATTCGATGTAATACTTTTTGCGGTGTGTTTGCCGAGATCCGATGAATTATTCATTTATGATCAAGTTTATCTATGAAAAATATTTGGTTCTTCTCTGAATTCTTATATGCATGATTTGATATCTTTGCAAGTCTCTTTGAATTATCGGTTTAGTTTAGCCCACTAGATTGATCTTTCTTGCAATGGGAGAAGTGATTAGCTTTGGGTTTAATCTTGCGGTGTCCTTTCCAAGTGACACTAGGGGCAGCAAGGCTCGTATTGTATTGTTGTCATCGAGGATAAAAATATGGGGGTTATATCATATTGCCTGAGTTTATCCCTCTACATCATGTCATCTTACCTAAAGCATTACTCTATTCTTATGAACTTAATACTCTAGATGCATGCTGGATAGCGGTTAATGTGTGGAGTAATAGTAGTAGATGCAGAATCGTTTCGTTCTACTTAATACAGACGTGATGCCTATATTTCATAATCATTGCCTAGATATTCTCATAACTATGCGCTCTTCTATGAATTGCTAGGCAGTAATTTGTTCACCCACCGTAATACATGCTTTCATGAGAGAAGCCACTAGTGAAACCTATGGCACCCGGGTCTCATCCTTATATTGCATCTCTTTTTATTATCGCATCTCGTTTACTATTTTGCAATCTTTACTTTCCAATCTATACAACAAAAATACCGAAAATATTTATCTTATTATCTTTATCAGATCTCACTTTCATAAGTGACCGTGAAGGGATTGACAACCCCTTCATCGCGTTGGTTGCGAGGTTCTTGATTGTTTGTGCAGGTACTAGGTCACTTGCATGTTATCTCCTACTTGATTGATACCTTGGTTCTCAAAAACTGAGGGAAATACTTAGGCTACTTTGCTGCATCACCCTTTCCTCTTCAAGGGAAAACCAACTCATGCTTAAGAGGTAGCAAGAAGGATTTCTGGCTCCGTTGCCGGGGAGATCTACGCCAAGTCAAGACATACCAAGTACCCATCATAAACTCTTCTTCCTCGCATTACATTATTTGCCATTTGCCTCACGTTTTCCTCCCCCCACTTCACCTTTACCGTTTATTCTTCCCTCTTCCATTCATCCTTCTATTTGCTCGTGTTACCATGTGCTTTCTATTTGCTTGCATCTTCGCTTGCTAAAAATCTATTGATATGGATCCTCATCCTCTTGCTAATCTTTTTAAAAGATCCAATTATGATGAACCAATTGCTAGTGAGTTGAGTGCACTAGATTATCTTTATGAGGTTTTGCTTGAAATTCATGAATCTGAAAATTGTGATGAAGTACTTTACGAAGTGATTCACGATAGATCTTTGAATAAAAAGCATGATTACAATGATTTTATTATAAATTCTATTAATATCAATTGTGTTAATGATATGCAAAACCTCAAGCCTGGGGATGCTATTTTTGCTATGACTACTATTTGTTGCAATGATCATGATTGGGGTGATTCTTCTTTTGATCTTGAAAATTTATTTAAGCCCCATGATGAATATGAGATTGATAATAGTGTTTTCAATATTATTAAAAGTGGGTTTGGAGAGGTCATGACTTTAGTTAATGTTAATCCCACTATTTTGGAAGTGTGTCAACTTTGCATGCATGTGGATCATGTTGAAAATATTTTATGTGATAGCTATATTGTTGAATTTGCTTATGATCCCACATGTAATTATTATGAGAGAGGAAAATATGATTGTAGAAATTTTCATGTTACTAAATTACCTCTCGTTATGTTGAGATTGCTATTGTTTCTTTCCGCTTCCTTGCATATGCTAGTTTTTGCTTGCTATGATAATTTGTTTGCCTATAAGATGCCTATGCATAGGAAGTATGTTAGACTTAGATGTGTTTGTCAAGTGTTTCATGATTCTCTCTTTGTGCTTCAATTATTGTCTTTCATGTGAGCATCATTGAAATTATCAATGCCTAGCTAGGGGTGTTAAACGATAGCGCTTGTTGGGAGGCAACCCAATTTTATTTTTGTTCTCTACTTTTCATTCCTGTTTAGTAATAAATAATTTATCTATCCTCTGTTATGAATGTGTTTTTTTTATGTTTTAATTAGTGTTTGTGCCAAGTAAAGCCTTTAGGATCTTCTTGGGTGATTGTTGTTCGATCTTGCTGATAAAAATAGAAAGTATGCGCCTACGAAATTAATTTTCATTTTTTACCAGAGAGCGATAAAATACCAATTACAAATGCAGTAGATCAATATACAAATTATTTAGGCCTTCCTAATATTTCAGAATTTTTGGAGTTATATAACTATTCGAAACCTCCAGATTGCTACAGACTGTTCTGTTTTTCACGGATTCTGTTTTTTGTGTGTTGTTTGCTTATTTTGATGAATCTATGGCTAGTATCGGGGGGTATGAACCATAGAGAAGTTGGAATACAGTAGGTTTAACACCAATATAAATAAAGAATGAGTTCATTACAGTGCATTAAAGTGGTGGTTTGTTTTCTTATACTAACGGAGCTCATGAGATTTTCTGTTAAGTTTTGTGTTGTGAAGTCTTCAAGTTTTTGGGTAAAGATTTGATGGATTTTGGAACAAGGAGCGGCAAGAGCCTAAGCTTGGGGATGCCCAAGGCACCCCAAGGTGAAATTCAAGGACAACAAAAAGCCTAAGCTTGGGGATGCCCCGGAAGGCATCCCCTCTTTCGTCTTCGTCTATCAGTAACTTTACTTGAGGCTATATTTTTATTCACCACATGATATGTGTTTTGCTTGGAGCATCTTGTATGATTTGAGTCTTTGCTTTTTAGTTTACCACAATCATCCTTGTCGTACACACCTTTTGGGAGAGACACACATGAATCGGAATTTATTATAATACTCTATGTGCTTCACTTATATCTTTTGAGCTAGATAATTTTGCTCTAGTGCTTCACTTATAACTTTTTAGAGCACGGTGGTGGTTTTATTTTATAGAAATTATTGATCTCTCATGATTCACTTATATTATTTTGAGAGTCTTTTAGAACAACATGGTAATTTGCTTTGGTTATAAATTTAGTCCTAATATGATGGGCATCCAAGATGGGTATAATAAAAACTGTCATATAGAGTGCATTAAAAACTATGAGAAGATTGATACTTGATAATTGTTTTGAGATTAAAGATGGTGATATTAAAGTCGTGCTAGTTGAGTAATTGGGAAATACTTGTGTTGAGGTTTGCAAGTCCCGTAGCATGCACTTATGGTAACCATTGTGTAACAAATTTGAAGCATGAGGTGTTTCTTTGATTGTCCTCCTTATGAGTGGCGGTTGGGGATGAGCGATGGTTTTTTCCTCCCAATCTATACCCCTAGGAGCATGCTCATAGTGCTTGGTTTTGATGACTTGTAGATTTTTGCAATCAGTATGTGAGTTCTTTATGACTAATGTTGAGTCCATGGATTATACGCACTCTCACCCTTCCATCATTGCTAGCCTCTTCGGTACCGTGCATTGCCCTTTCTCACCTCGAGAGTTGGTGCAAACTTCGCCGGTGCATCCAAACCCCGTGATATGATACGCTCTATCACACATAAGCCTCCTTATATCTTCCTCAAAACAGCCACCATACCTACCTATTATGGCATTTCCATAGCCATTCCGAGATATATTGCCATGAACTTTCCACCGTTCCATTTATTATGAAACACTTCATCATTGTCATATTGCCTTGCATGATCATGTAGTTGACATCGTATTTATGGCAAAGCCATCGCTCATAATTTTTTATACATGTCACTCTTGAATCGTTGCACATCCCGATACACCGCCGGAGGCATTCATATAGAGTCATATTTTGTTCTAGTATCGAGTTGTAATTTTTGAGTTGTAAATAAATAGAAGTGTGATGATCATCATTATTAGAGCATTGTCCTGTGTGAGAAAAAAAAAGAGAAAGGCCAAAAAAATGAGAAGGCCAAAAAATGAGAAGGCCAAAAAATGAGAGAAAAAGCGAGAAGGGACAATTTACTATCCTTTTTCCACACTTGAGCTTCAAAGTAGCACCATGATCTTAGATAGAGAGTCTCTTATTTTGTCACTTTCATATACTAGTGGGAATTTTCATTATAGAACTTGGCTTGTATATTCCAACAATGGGCTTCCTCATAATGCCCTAGGTCTTCGTGAGCAAGCAAGTTGGATGCACACCCACTTAGTTTCTTTTGCATGGCAATGCCTACTCCTCGCGTTGACATCAATTGATAGGCATCTCCATAGCCCGTTGATTAGTCGCGTCGATGTGAGACTTTCTCCTTTTTTTGTCTTCTCCAAACAACCTCCATCATCATATCCTATTCCACCTATAGTGCTATATCCATGGCTCGCGCTCTTGTATTTCGTGGAAGTTGAAAAAGTTTGAGAATACTAAAGTATGAAACAATTGCTTGGCTTGTCATCGGGATTGTGCATGATGGGAGAATTTTGTGTGACGAAAATGAAGCATGGCCAAACTATATGATTTTGTATGGATGAGCTTTCTTTGGCTATGTTATTTTGAGAAGACATAATTGCTTGGTTAGTATGCTTGAAGTATTATTGTTTTATGTCAATATTAAAGTTTTTTCTTGAATCTTTCGGATCTAAATATTCATGCCACAATAAAGAAAATTACATTGAAAATTATGTTAGGAAGCATTCCACATCAAAAATTCTGTTTTTATCATTTACCTACTCGAGAACGAGCAGGAATTAAGCTTGGGGATGCTAATACGTCTCCAACATCTATAATTTTTGATTGTGCCATGCTATTATATTATCTATTTTGGATGTTTAATGGGCTTTAATATGCTCTTTTATATTATTTTTGGGACTAACCTATTTACCGGAGGCCCCCTGCCAGTTTCTGTTTTTTTGCCTATTTTAGTGTTTCGCAGAAAATGAATATCAAACGGAATCCAAACGGAATGAAACCTTCGCGAGGATCTTTCTTGGAACAAACCCAATCCAGGAGACTTGGAGTGGAAGTCAGAGACGTAACAAGCCGGCCACGAGGCAGGAGGGCGCGCCTAAGGGGGTAGGCGCGCCCCCACCCTCGTGGGCCCCTCGTAGCTCCATCGAGGTACTTCTTTCGCCTATATATACTCTTATACCCTAAAAACATCCAGGAGAGCCACGAAACCACTTTCCCACCGCTGCAACCTTCTGTACCCTTGAGATCCCATCTGGGGCCTTTTTCGGTGATCTGCCGGAGGGGGATTCGATCACGGAGGGCTTCTACATCAACACCATAGCCTCTCCGGTGATGTGTGAGTAGTTTACCATAGACCTTCAGGTCCATAGTTATTAGCTAGATGGCTTCTTCTCTCTCATTGGTTCTCAATACAAAGTTCTCCTCGATGTTCTTGGAGATCTATTCGATGTAATACTTTTTGCGGTGTGTTTGCCGAGATCCAATGAATTGTGGATTTATGATCAAGTTTATTTGTGAACAATATTTGGTTCTTCTCTGAATTCTTATATGCATGATTTGATATCTTTGCAAGTCTCTTCGAATTATCGGTTTAGTTTGGCCTACTAGATTGATCTTTCTTGCAATGGGAGAAGTGCTTAGCTTTGGGTTCAATCTTGCGGTATCCTTTCCCAGTGACAGTAGGGGCCGCAAGGCACGTATTGTATTGTTGCCATCGAGGATAAAAAGATGGGGTTTATATCATATTGCTTGAGTTTATCCCTCTACATCATGTCATCTTGCCTAAAGCATTACTCTGTTCTTATGAACTTAATACTCTAGATGCATGCTGGATAGCGGTCAATGTGTGGAGTAATAGTAGTAGATGCAGAATCGTTTCGGTCTACTTAATACAGACATGATGCCTATATTTCATAATCATTGCCTAGATAGTCTCATAACTATGCGCTCTTATCAATTTCTTGGCAGTAATTTGCTCACCCACCATAATACATGCTATCATGAGAGAAGCCACTAGTGAAACCTATGGCCCCCGGGTCTCAACCTTATATTGCATCTCTTTTTATTATCGCATCTCATTTACTATTTTGCAATCTTTACTTTCCAATCTATACAACAAAAATACCAAAAATATTTATCTTACTATCTTTATCAGATCTCACTTTCGTAAGTGACCGTGAAGGGATTGACAACCCCTTTATCGCGTTGGTTGCGAGGTTCTTGATTGTTTGTGCAGGTACTAGGTGACTTGCATGTTATCTCCTACTGGGTTGATACCTTGGTTCTTAAAAACCGAGGGAAATAGTACGCTACTTTGCTGCATCACCCTTTCCTCTTCAAGGGAAAACCAATGCATGCTCAAGTCGTAGCACCCGCCGATGTTTCAATGGCTCAGGAGCCCCTGGTTCCTTCTTCCGCTGCTGCCAGCGCGCAAGCCGCGGCAGTAACACTGCCTCCTCCTCCTGTTATGCCGCTGGCCCATGATCCTTCCGACGCACCTGATGTGCTGGGGGAGGCTCTTTCTGCGCTGACCCAGCTCTGGGACGACCTCCATGGTCCTAGTCACCGCCTAGCACCAGGGCGCGTGGAGTTGATCTCGGGGTGGCTGTGATCCAATGCGTCGATGAGGGTGGCCTGGGGTCAGGCCATGGCAGCCTCCGTGGAGGGCACGCAGGCTGTCAACCAGGCCACAGCCGCCCGCGAGGCGGCACTGAAGGATGCCGAAGCCACCAAGGAGCGCTGTCGGTCAATAGAGACCGAGCTAGAGATCATGTGCAACGAGCGCGCGGCCAAGGCCCGCAGTTGCAAGGAGGAGGAGGAGAAGATGTAGGCCCGAGGGGACGCCGTCACCGGTCGTGATGCCGAGTTGGAGTAGTTGGCGAGGGCGCAGGCCGCAGAGCGCCATCGTCTGGAGGAGCTAGAGTAGAGGGTGGAGGTGGAGAAGACCCAGCTGGAACCCAAGGCGAAGGCTGTGGCTGAGGATCGTGTGGCCTTCATGTCTCTTGTGGAGAGATCCTGTGAGGCGCTGCGGACACTCTGTGAGAAGGGCTTGGAGAAGCCGCTGGTGATAGATGACAAAGGCCCCGCCTAGCTGCCTCCTTATCTTATCGTGGCGCTCGAGGCTGTCGTTGATGGGATCGGCCCCATGGTGGAGGGGGAAGCCCGCGTGCTTTATTCTTCAGCTCTGACGTGCATTTTTAGCCATCTCCATCTTCGCAATCCCGCCGCTGATCTCAGCAAGCTGCTCGAGCCCGTTGAGGAGGAGCGCTGCGCAGTTGCTGCCACAGCCGTGAAGGGCCAGGTGGAGGCCCTATTGAAGAAGTTCCTCGCCTTCGACCCTACACCCCCAACCGGTGGTGCCGTCGACCCTGCGACCAAGGCTAACGACACGGCCGACGGGGATGCTGCCGACGGGAAGGCGCTCCCTAACGATGGCGCCCAAGGCTGAAGGAGAGGCTTGATGGTGAAGAATGATGCTCCTTTTCATTTTACATTCCTGCGAACTTTCCTGTGACATGAGACGTGCCTCGTGGAGGCGTCAAAAACTTATGTTTGGTGTTTAAGGAACATTATGTTGTGTAATAATTTATTTAGGTTTCACGATTTCCTTCCCGTTTGCTTGATGTTCTACGTCGGCAGGGCCCGACCCCGCGCATACCTTAGCCGCCGTTGGGCCGTCTGGATCACCAGGACGGGACCAAGGGGTGAGGGGCTACGTGGCCAGCTAGGATCCTGAGTCGCAATGCTCAGGAGTCCCCCTTGACGCACAAACGGCCTACGGGAAGGAGATGCAGAGATAGGCGTTAGGGGTCTACATTGGTAGGGCCCGACCCCGCGCATACCTCCGCCGCCATTGGGCCGTCCGGATCACTAGGATGGGACCAAGGGGTGAGGGGCTATGTGTCCAGTTAGGCTCCTGAGTCACGATGCCCAGGAGACCCCCTTGACGCGCAAAAGGCCTACGTGAAGGAGATGTAGAAATAGGCCTTAGGGTTCTACGTCAGAAGGGCCCGACCCCTCGCATACCTTAGCCGCTGTTGGGCCGTACTGATAACCAGGACGGGACCAAGGGGTGAGGGGCTACGTGTCCAGTTAGGCTCCTGAGTCGCGACGCTCAGGAGTCCCCCTTCATGCGCAAATGGACCTTCATACCTATCCTCGCCGAGGTCCCGCTCGGGAGGGGCGCGTGATGACCAGATCTAAGGGACCTGGCAGGGCGGCGTACGCTAGGCGTGACCTGAGCGTAGCCCCCATGCCAGCCCCCTCGCACAACTCTCCCGAGAGGAAAGCGTTGCAACGAGGCTGGACACTGAGCCGGGTGGCTCCCTGAGGTTGATGCGGCCAAGGGGCCGCCCTCAGTTGTTTATCACCAGCGCGGAGGATAGCGCTTCCGCTCTTGCACGGGCATAGCCGCTCCTCGACCGTGTCGACTTCCATTGCGGAGCATGGTGCTTCCACTGGCACGAGGGTGAGGGCTCCCTCTGAGTGGAGCCCCCGAGGCATGTACATCCCCGCCCTGACACGTGGCTTGCACGGTAGGGCTAGACGAGGTGTGTCTGGGCACTTGTGAGCCAACGCGGGACTCACGAGGCCCTACCTCAAGGCAGGTTGCGACTGGTCTTGATTCTTGATAGCTTCAATGGTCGTGCGATATGGTTAGGCAACCTCCTCCAGACGAATCCCCTGAGGCGATCACATGAGAAGGCCAGACACCAATGACCCCAGGAGGTGACATGAACGGGGCCGGCCCGCCAGACAAAGCTCAGTCCTTGGGTTTATCGACGCTGCAGGGACGGACCCAAGCACAAATGCCGTGCCTAGCCTACTCATGTGAAGAATCCTGAAGAAAGACAACCGGCGTGCGGCTCCCGTGGTAACAAGCATGGTCGTGGGTGATGCATCGAAGTACCGGACAGGTAGGTGACAATCATGGGTTGACTCAAGCAATGGAGCTGGTTAGCTTAGCTAGATGCAAGAAAGATACATGCCACTGGGACGAACCCGAGCGGCCTGGGGATGATGCAGCCCGAGGGGCGCCCCCAACAGAGTAAGCTAAAGATACAAAAAGGATACACACCGCAGGGATAGGCCCATGTGACTTGGCGATAATGCTGCCCGATGGGAGCCCCTTACTAGATGAACTGGAAAGAGTCACCTGGTATCGCGTTGGAGTGGTGTCGGGGCAGCTGAAGATGTGCTGAAGAGGTTGCCCCTCACGAGCCGCCAGGGCCCTGAGCCTCGGGACGCTCCACAGGCCCTGGTGGCTCTTGAGGAACTATCACGATCTCCTCCAGGACAGCGTGATGCCGGGCCTCCTCGGCCGCCAGAATGCTCCGTAGGTGATGCTGGAAGGTGACAACCGCATTCGGCAGGCCGAGAGGCATGCGAGCGTAGTTGTGAGGTGGACCCTTGCACCGTCCAACACGTGAAGGCCAGAACCGTCGCTGAGATGCTGCCTTGTTGAGCCCTGGAATGTCAATGCAGACGTGCAGCCCGCTGCCCTCGCCAGGGTGGAGAGCCGCGCTGGATGGTGGGAGACGACCGTCACGTATGGACCCTGCCTCCTGAAGCTCCTGGATCGCCTTGGTGATGGATTCCTGAGCGTAAGGCACTCTACGCCTCGCGCCCTCTTAAGGGAAACGTGCGGCGAAAAACGCCTCCACACGGTGCCCGAGCGCCTCCCTCATGACGATGGCTAGGTCTGAGGCCCTCCAGAAGAGAGCCCCCGAGCCCAACCCGAGGAGGGTGCCGGGCGCGCCTTGCTATGCGAGGGAAGGAGGCGCCCCATTTGTGAGCACAGGTCCTGAGGTGGTGCTGCTGGAGACGCCGCCCTCCTGAGGTCCTTGGCGGAGTAGCTGCTTCTTCTTCTTGGGGTTGGCCTCAGGAGGGTGCGGGGTGCCTCTGTTGTCGGGGTCTTCGGCCGCTGTAGCCTGGTAAGCGCGCTCGAGGGAGCACACCACATCTCTTTCCTCGCAGGCGACCAAGATGACGCCGCCACTTCCTGGCATCTTGAGGACGTTGTAGCCGTGGTGGGTTACTATCATGAACATGGCTAAGGCTGGATATCCAAGGATGATGTTGTATTGAAGGAGGATGTAGGCGACATCGAAGTCGATGAGCTCGGTGTGGTAGTTGTCACGCTGGCCAAAGGTGATAGGGAGGCGGACCTGCCCTATCGGGGTGGTGGAGCCGTCGGTCACTCCTCAGAAAGGCTTGGTAGGCTGTAGCTGATCGTATGGCACCTGAAGGTTGTCAAATGTCTCGACTGACAGGACGTTGAGCCCTGCGCCGCCGTCATTGAGGGTCTTCGTGACTTGAACATTGCTGATGACGGGTGAGCAGAGCATCGGGAGAGCACCAGCAGTTGCCGCGCACTTGAGCTGGTCCGCCGAGCTGAAGGTGATGAAGCACTTGGACCACCTGAGCGGGTGCGTGGCCTCGACCCTGGGAATGGCCGCATTCACCTCGCAAGCAAACTTCTTGAAGACACGCTGTCAGGCTGGGCTTGAGCGCCGCCCAAGATACAGGCGACGACACGTGGTTCCTGGTAGCCGCAGCCCCCTCGTCCTGATGGTGGTCGTCTTTTCTCCTTGGCAGTGGTGGCAGCAGAGGTAGGCCCGTGTTGCCCTAAGGATGATCCTCCCGAGGCTAATCCCTCCAGGCGCCCTCGCGAGGCGGGTCCTACCAATGGTCCTCGCGAGGCCGGTCACGCCACTCATGGTGGGGGCCGCGGTCGTCCCAGCATCCTCCACTTCGTCCTCCTCCGCGGTCGTAGCCCCGGTCACCATGCTCGGGGCGTCGATCGAAGCGCCCATCACGGATGGCCCTGAGCTCCTAACAATCGCTGGTGTTGTGGCTGTGAACATTGTGGAAGGCGTAGAAGGGGCGGTTGGCCCTGGATGATTCCGGGTGGTCGCGATCGCGCTTCATCTCTAGGTTCGCCGCAAGCACGGCAGCCCCCTTGCGCTTCATGTCCTAGATCTTTGCCTTCTTGTCCTCCTGGTCTGTAGCTGGGAGCTCGAAGAGGGAGAGGCGCCCTTCCTCAGCCCTTGCGCACTTGGTTACCATGTTGAACATCTCCAGGGCCGAGCATAGCTCTTCGTGTATGGCGAGCTCCTCCTTCATCTTGACGTCGCGGACGCCATCAAAGAACATGGAGATGCTTGATGGCCTCGTCCGTCACCTTGGGGATCTTGAGGTGGACGCTGTCGAAGCGCTGGATGTACTTTTGCAGGGTTTCCCCTGGTTGTTGCTTGATGCGCCGCAAGTCGCCAGCAGCAGGCGGGCGGTCGCGAGTGCCCTGGAAGTTGGCGACGAAACGCTCGTGCATCTCGCTCCAAGAGGAGATCGATCTAGCGGGTAGGTTCACGAGCCACGAGCGCGCCCCATCCTTGAGGGCCATGGGAAACCAGTTTGCCATGACCTTATCGTCTCCATTGGCTGCCTCGATGCTTAGCTCGTAGAGCTGCAAGAACTCCTCAGGGTCGGGGGTGCCATCGTAGCGTGGAGGCAGGTTCAGCTTGAACTTGCCTGGCCAGACGACGGTGCACAGCTCAGGAGTAAAGGCTCGGCCGCCTGCTGTGGTCACCGGAGCCCGTCGCGGTGGTGGAGCCTGGTCTTGGTACCCATGCGCCACCAGCCCTCATGGAGCACGGTCTTGATGTGGTGGTGCGGGTTCTGCAGGAGTGTTTTCTTGCAGTCTCGCGACTTCTTGGCAGCTTCCTGCTTCATGCGCGGGCACACGGCGTGGCGGATAACGACGCAGGACCGCGCGTCTTGGGGTGAGGACACCATCTTGATGCGGAGGCAGAGGGGGCGCTCCGTGAGCCACGCGTCTTGGTGCAAGGGCGCCGTCTTGATGCGGAGGCGGCGATGGCGATCCATGATCTACGTCGCCCGCGGCTAGAGGTGGGCGAGGCAGCGAGAGGGATGGCGTAGGAGAGCCCCCGGCAATGCTGCTCATAGCACGCGAGCTCCTGCGTTACCGCCCAGTCGATGACCTCTATGAAGACTGGCTGGACCGGTCGGATCGTGGGTTCCGGCAAACCCTTGAGGTTCGAACACTAGGGTGCAGACGAATCTCTCTCTCTCTCTCTCGCTCTCTCTCGCTCACTCTTGCAACGATCTCTAGGCCTAGCTCACCGAACCCAAGGAACAAGAGACACGAGAGTTTATACTGGTTCGGGCCACAGTTGTGGTGTAATACCCTACTCCAGTGTGGTGTGGTGGATTGCCTCATATGCTGAGGATGAACTAGTACAAGGGATGAACAGCCTCCTGAGGAGAGGTGTTCTTTAGCTCGGTGAGCTTGTGTGTGTGGATGGTCTGAATGAATTCGTCCCTTGCTAAGGTGGTGGCTAGTCCTATTTATAGAGGCCCCGGTCCTCTTCCCAAATGTTTAGGCGGGAAGGGATCCCACAACGACCAATTTTGAAGGGGGACAATTAGTACAATTTATCCTAACAAAAGGTGGTCTTCGCCTGCCAAAGGCTCTGGTGGTGACGCCGCCGCGGGCTCCGCGGTGACCTCCGTCCTGCCATCCTGTTGGTCTTGGTCTTGTTGCACCAATATGGAAACCTTTACCTAATGCCTCGAGACTCCTCGCCTGCGCTTGCCCCTTTAGCACCAAAGAGGAAATTGGCGCCCTACACCCGCTGCCACCCACTTGGCCTTGGTTGTCATGGCTCACGTCACGCGGGCCTCGCGAGGTGCACCTTGCATAGATATCTCCGCTCCTCGGGAGCCAGCCTAGGGAGGCTGCCCCCAGGAGGTCTTGGCGTCGTCCGCCTCGTGAGGCTTGGCCCATCGCGAGGGTCTTGAGTGGTTGCTGATGAAGATGGGCCGTACCAGGCCGCTGGACGAGCCACTCCCTGGGTCGTAGGCAGGCAGGTCTGGGTACCCCCATTCCCAAGACGCCGACACCCACCCCAACTAGAAATGATGTTCCCACCACACCACACACGCAATCGGCCACTAAGAAAATAACCATATACAATAGTACAATGTTATACATGAAAGTTAATTGCATGGTGCATCCAAAAATATTTGTTCTGCAATGTGAATGTTTATATTTTCTTGTAAAATATTATTCATGGAAAAGAGAAACGAAGGGCATATCTCTCCTTGTCTCCACTGGACACCCCCACTTTCTACACCACTTTCACGCACGCACACAAACTATCTCTCGACCCTCGAAAAGTATGCATGCCCCTGACACATTCACGTGTGGCGGTCACTGTATTTCAAGAGAAAGCACTATACGGTCACTGGACTTCAGAATATGGTTATTACGGTCACTGTATACATTCTCGTGGTGATCATACGGCATCTAGCTCACAATACATCTCTGTATTTTGTTGATGACACTAACGGACATTGTATTTGATGTGTGCTCCGTATTTTGTTGACGACACTTATGGTCATTGTATTTGAAGCGAAAGCATGATATGGTCACTGGACTTCAGAATAAGCTCACCATAGTGACCACATGCATTTTGTGGTGCTAACCAACCTGTGGTTGGATGGTTAGGAGGACAATGGTTTCCCGAGCCCACCAGGGTTAAAGTCTTGTTCCTCGCATTTATCCTGGATTGATATCAGTATTTTTCGGTGATGTGCGTTCAGTGGGAGGAGACATTCCCCTCGACTACGAGGAACCTACAGTGACTTTGTAAAATCTCAAGATCATATGCTGACTCACTCTCTCGAAGGTGCTCATAGGGGTATGGTCTGCGTGTGTGCGCTTATAGCGGTGAGTGCTTGCGCGTATATATGAGCGGTTGCGTCTGTACCGTGTTAAAAAAATACATGTCGTGATTATACGGTCACTGGCTCACCAGTACAACTTCGTGTTTTGTTGATGACACGATGAATTGACCAGTCAAACATTCCACGTGGCGCAACTAGTGTTGCACCATCGGCGCGCGTAACCATGGGGCCCACCTGCCAGCGCGTATATGAAAGAAAGAAATGGTAGTTTGAGTCTGTAATGTGTTAATAAAATACATTTTAGGGTGATCATACGGTCACTAGCTCACCATATAGCTCCGTAATTTGTTGATGACACGCTCAATTGACCAGTCAAATGGTCCACATCAGCAGCGCACATTACCATAGGGCCCACCCGTCAGCGCATATATGAAAGACGGAAATGGTAATAAATTAGTGGTCGGTGGTGATTCTAAGTCGTGAGACCTCTGGTTGGCAGTCGCCGGTGGTGGGGGCGGTGATTGGGCGGTGGCGTGGGGATCGCCAGAGAAAAAGCTCGGCACGGGAGGGGGGCCTAGAGGGATGGTCGGGGCGGTGGCAGACCGGCGGTGGGGAGTGGTTTCGGGGTGGGTGGGGCGGCAAGACGGAGCGGTCCGGCCGCGGGCGGCGGGTGCCGGTGGTGGCTGGAGGCCCAGGGGGGTGGAGGTTAAAGATAAACTGTAGGCCCTTGATTTCGTATCCAACGGCTGGAAAATCGACTGAACAGAGATGAAAAAGTCTGTCGACTGACGTGTAGCCTCACCCTGCACGTACACATGCACACACGCAACACTCGCACAAACACACACATGCATGCAGGTGTGCAACATTGACACGTACACATAACGAATACACGCACGCATGTAGGCGTGCAATACTAACACGTACACCTGCACTCACGAACACACGCACGCACACATGCATGCAACACTGAAACGTACACATGCACCCACGCAACACTCGCACGCCTGCATGCACACAACACACGACGCAAGACAGACGCTCACCTATACATGCATGCACCCTTTGTTAAGGACATGGATTGTTACGAGTATTAATCAATCTTATCTATGATAAGCAGAACATTGATGTTTGCAGCGACCTTTATCAACGTATCAAACGGGCTATCAATGTATATATGAAAATTTTAAAATTCTCTTATAGTATATAGTAGGCTTATCTACATGAAATAGATGACGTCACACTTAAAGAACAATCATTAGTTTATGAAATGCCCTCTTCTAACCGCCCTGTCCCACCAAAAGTTCATCTGCTGTGCGCTGCCTGTGTTGGGTCACTGACATGCAGGCCATGTACCCAAAGAGCCCACACATCAGTGGAAGAATGGCGCGGTTTCGTACGCCAGAGTCAAGGGCGCCACTCGCTACACACCCGGCTGAACATGCCTCCTTGCCGCATTCAAACGCCTCCATGAAACCCGTGTGGAAGCCGAGAAACCCACTCTGGACACACGTCCGTTCATGACCGGGCCGACATTAAACGCAACGCCGGCCGAGCTCCTCCCGCCCGCCGTCTATTTAATATCCTATTTAAACGAGGCCAAACGCCGGCCAAGAATCGCACACCTTCGCCGCTCCCCTATCTCCTCCTTCACCATTTTGTCCACTCTTACAATGGCTTATGAAGAGTAGTTTATCCGGCATCCAAGCCGGCTAGGTGGCCCGCCGAGCCCGCCGGATACGAGCTATGCAGCTCGCTCATCCACCTCCCTCCCCTCGCCCGTCAGAGCCAATTGTTGCCCCAAGCCGGTGCGTGGTTCAACAACTCGCTGCTCCAAGCCAGCTCGACGAGGAGCAGCGTGCTGCTCCACGCCGGCACAACGGGGAGCACGGGCGTCATCGCTGGCGTCCAGGCCACCGCCTCGTACCGCGCCTCCCATGTCTGCGACCGCATATCCCGTTTCTGTGGCTGAGACTCCCATGCCTGCGGCCGCGCCATGCAAGGAGAGATAGAAGCCAGGTGCGCGGAGAGCGATGAGTTGGTGGCCAGCGCCTCCGCATCTGCCGCCATCATCAAGGAGAAGTATAACACGGGAGGCCGTCGCCGCTTGAGTCCCATGAAGGCCACCACGGAGGCGACACTGCCGTACACAACAGGTGTCTTGCTAGATCCTTTTGTTGCGAGGACCTTTTCGACCCCGCATGGGCTCCACGGAGGCGGAGAAGCCCCCTTCCACCTCCATCTTAGGCATCAGCCAATAATATCAGTTGGGCCATGGGGAAGCGAGCCATCGTTTGCGCTGAAGCATATACCTCCGGGGCTGCCGGCAGTCCAGTGATCATGCTGCCGGACATGAGGAAGACAAATGGATCGGCGGGCGGCCATTTAGGCTAGGTATTATAATACATATGCTATTCAGAACTAGCACCGCTTAGTTGATTTGAATGTAATGAAATCTATTATGTTTGTATGAAAATCCGGTATTTTATATGAATTTCGTCATTGTTTATATGAAATATCACCATGTTTGCATGAATTTTGTTCGGTTGGTAAAGTTGCTGTCAGAATGTGTGCGGCTATGGTTGGATGGCATAATTTGCGGGTCGTCGGTCGGTCTTTCGGCCGGCTTGGGTGGCGTGGTGGGACAAAATAGCACAGCTCGTGCGAGCTTGTCTCCAACGCGTGCGCTAGAGGATGCATGAGCACCCGAGCTATTCCTTGTTCATCGGTGGCAAAGACACCGGTGGACAAAAAGGGTCGCCAATATTTTGGCTACCCCGGGCAAGATCCAAACAGCCCCTCCCAGGACATTCAAATCCCTCGTTCTCCATGAAAGAGTTGCCATGTGTTGTTTTCATGGACTAGTAAGATGCTCATGCATTGCAGGGAACATCAAGATGCATTTTTTTACAAACACCTGTTGTGATTGTCCCATGCAGGAGTAATCCCATGTGTAAAAACTAATGATATCTCGAGAATTTTATCAGAAAAATGGTATCTCGAGAATTTCATCTAAAAAAATGAAAGATGGGGGATAAGGTGAGGAGGAGTGGGGTGTGGTGGTGACTGGTGATCGGACTGGGCGGAGGCATGGGGATGGACGGCGCCGGCAGGTGGCAGCGGCCACCATGCTAGATTGTTCTAGATACTTCCTATTTTAATTTCTCAGCAATGAGGTTGTGGGAGATAAGGGTGAACGAGGCAAGGCCTTATCTGTAAATGTGGAGAGAGGTGCGGGTATCTTTTGTAAAATTTGTCATAATTTGCTTTCTATCCATCAGATATAGATCGGACGGTCGATATTACAAGATGGCAGGCACACCATCATCACCAACTCAGTTTTTTATAAGAGTAGAGTGTAGATATAGAGATTTTCACTATGTGAAAACAAATTTAAATATGAACGAATAATCGGTGTCCGCGGTCTTCTGCCGGGAGCCCGGGACACACTTGGATGGCCTAATAGTAGTAGTAGTAGTGTAGAGTACTACTAGTAGTACTAGATAGTGAGTGTTTACTACTGTATCTACATACTAATTGCAACACATGCATGTGTTAGTAGTATAATCACCACGTATGGATTTGATGGTAAGACTTTTGTAAGTTGGATGTCATATTATTTCTCTAACATGTGGTCAAAGTTAACCTCCAAAACGGATTTTATACCCTATATGGATTGAGGGTGTACATGCATTGTCGCAGTTTCAGTTAATCCTTGTGTGCAACGTTTTTATTCAAGCTTAAAATGTGAACATGTGAATGGGAGGGACTACTACAACCCTTCCAAAAGAACTGTAGTACTAATCGTACGTACTCCCTCCGTTCACCATCTCACATGCTCATTTTTTTCATTTGATAAGAGGCAAACAATGTGGGGCCTACCTTGGAGGCAAGGTTCTATACACTGGAGATGCTCTGTAGTTTTGATGTGCCCCATCAACTCGCAGAACAAGGAGAAGTTTGCTTAGTACGCTGTCTCCCCCGCCCACGGGCGCAGTGGCTCGCAGAGTCCCAGGACAAGGAGAAGCTTGCTTACTACGCCTACACCTGCTCCCTCGCCCATGCGCACGGTGGCTCGCAGGACGAGGAGAAAATTTTACTAATCCCTCCGTTTACTCCTCGTCCCTACCTTGGTTAGAGAGATTACCATATTGTTTGAAATATGTCTTTTAGTAGTAGGAGTAGTATAGTGGTGCATCGGAGTAGTACTACAACAATTTCCTTGGAGTCGGTGGTGCAGCAAGCTACTCTAGGCTATGTTACTGCTCCCTCATTTCCAGTTTATGGCTCAATTTCAAAATCTCTCCAACCAAGGTGTTAGATTTCGGGTTCCGGCAGACCCTTGAGGTTCGAACACTGGGGTGCGCGCAGAGATTTCGCCTCCTACCTACCTGCACCCCTCCGCCATGCTTGGATCTAAACTAAGGAAAGAACAACACAAGAGACACAAGGTTTATACTGGTTCGGGCCACCGTTGTGGTGTAATACCCTACTCCAGTGTGTGGTGTGTGGATTTCCTCTTGGGCTGATGATGATGAACAATACAAGGAAGAACAACCTCGTGAGGGTCTGTTCTTGGCTGGGGCGATGAACTGCTCGGAGGAGTTCAGTCACCTTTCTCTCTCTCTCTGCTCTCCTATGACCGACCCCCTTGCTGTGTGGGTGGCTGGTCCTATTTATAGAGGCCCTGGTCCTCTCCCCAAATATTGAGCGGGAAGGGAGCCAACAATGGCGGGCTAATTTGAAGGGGGATAGCAAGTATCAACTATCCTGACAAAAGTAGTCTTCGCTTGCGCAAAGCTCTGGTGATGACGCCGTCTTGGGCTCCACGGTGACCTCTATCTCGTAGTCCTCCTGGTCTTGGTCTCGTTGCACCGAAATGGCAACCTTTGCCTGATGCCTCGGTACTCCGCGGCTGCGCTTGCCCCCTTTGCACCAAAGAGGAAAGGAGGACGCTGCGCGGGCTGGCACCCGCCTGGCGCCCTGAGTTGTCATGGCTTGCGTCATGGGCACCTCGTGAGGTACCCCGCCTTGATCTCTCCGCCTCCTCGTGAGCCAGCCTGACGAGGCCGTGCCTGAGGAAGCTCCGCGTTGTTCGCCCCGCGAGGCTTGGCCCCTCGCGAGGGTCTTGGGTTTGTGTTGGTGAAGATGGGCCGTGCTGGGCCCCCCTTTGAGCCACGCCGCAGGCCGCAGGCAGGCAAGTCTGGGGACCCCCGTTCCCAGAACGCCGACAGTAGCCCCCGGGCCCAAGGCGCGCCCGGACTTGGCCGTGCAGGGAGGCGGAAGGGCAAGAGCGAAGCGCCGCGGGCCCTAACAGCCTGCGGCCTTGGGCGCCGCGTGCCAGTTGATTGGACGTGGGCGTCTCCACTTCCCCATGGTGCCTCGGCAACTGCACTAACTGGACAAGTCCCTGCATGCAAAACGGGTCATGATTACCTGCGATCATGGAGGTCGGCGGTTGGCCTCCGCCGGCTATAAGTACGGGACGGCGTGCGC
Source organism: Triticum aestivum (assembly GCF_018294505.1). Taxonomy (NCBI): domain Eukaryota; kingdom Viridiplantae; phylum Streptophyta; class Magnoliopsida; order Poales; family Poaceae; genus Triticum; species Triticum aestivum. The sequence goes on along the minus strand of NC_057812.1, from coordinate 415,617,607 downwards.
CCTTCCGGTTCATCTCCCCTTGCTTCTCCTTCTTCTTCATGGCCCCGTCGAGGAGGTTCTCGGCCGCGGAGAAGGGGAAGGCTTGCCAGGCAGAGCATGCCTCTCCCCTGCCCAAGCGCGGCCGAGGGCGCCCCAGCAAACATCCTGTGGCCACCACGGCAGCTCCCCGCGGCCGCGGAGACGCTTTCCAGCGCGGTGGCGGGCGGATTGCTGCGGCCGGGGGGTGCGCTCTGGCTGCGCGTCCCCCTATGCCGCACTTTCGCGCTGCAGAGGTGCTGCCGGAGTTCATCGTGTGGTCGGCGGAGCCGACTAGCACCCGGCTCCCACTTCCTCGCTTCCTCCTCGGCGAGCTCCCGGCCGGCACCCCGGGCGGCCTCTAGCTTCAGGCCGACGGCTGCTGCAACCGGGCCTCATGGGTTTCACTAGAGGTCTCCGCAGCTGGGAGCCTGGCCCTGGCCTGCGGTTGGCAGACGTTTGCCCGCGCGCGTGGCCTGGGCCGTCGGTGCACCCTATACTTCAGGTTCGACGGTGATGCCACCCTCTATGTGAGGGTGTTTGGGGAAGATGGTCGCCGCGCAGGGTGTTGCCCTGAGGGCGACGACCGCGGCTGGGAACCTGGCTCCGGCGATGATGGAGAGGACAGCGCTTGCGGGGCTGGCGGCACTCAGGGTTCCTCAAGCTTCTCTGGTGCCTCTTCAGGCGGCGACTCTCCTAGTGGTGGCCGCAGCCAGCCCCCACGCCGTCGTATCTGCTTGGGGGTGGTGGCGCGTCCGCCCACCGACGCGCCCTGGTGAAGCACGAGAGGGAGTCCGCCTGAGCTCCGGAGGCAGCTCGGGCTTCCCTGCGGGCCGGTGCGAGGCGAGCCGCACCAGATTTGTTTTTTCTCTTCCCTTTTCCTGCATAAAGAAGGACAGTAGTGTGGTGCCCCGCGGGGGAGTATATGGGTTATTGCTGTTAATTATCGTTTCGCTTTCTTCATCGTACCTTCCGACTATGTGCCCGCGCGTGGATGGTTCCCGGCCCCAGCCGTGGGGGCGACTGACCCAGACCCTGTGTTTGTGTTGCGGTGCCCGAGGGGCACGGACTGGAGGGGTGCTCCTGCAAGGGGCCCAGGTCACGAACCCTTTGAGTGACTAGGATAGGAACACTCGCGAGGGCGCTCGGCTCTCCCCTCGCGAGGCCTTGCACAAGAGAAATTGAGGCAGGAGCATGAAAAGCCAAAGAACCGCAAGCCAAAGACGGCAACAACTTCAATAAAACATCAAATGAAGAAGAACAAGCCAACTGCGGAAAGCAAATGAAAGCTGCGTCCGGCACCTAGTCTAGTCTTCGACGTCTTCTCACCAGCGCGGAGCTAAGTGCTACCACTGGGCGTGGGAGGGAGCCCCAGGGCCTAAGGCCGGCGCTCCTGAGACTCCGGGGCGTGTACAGCCCCAACTCATTATTACGTGAGAGTGTCACGGGCGGCGAGCTTCACAGGCGTTCGCCTTGCTTCACAGGCTCCGAGCCTTTTCCGAAACGCGATAGCTTCACAGGCATTCGCCTTGCTTCACAGGCTCCGGGCCTTTTCCAAAGCGCGATAGCTTCATAGGCATTCGCCTTGCTTCACAGGCTTCGGGCCTTTTCCAAAACGCGATAGCTTCACAGGCATTCCCCTTGCTTCACAGGCTCCGGGCCTTTTCCAAAACGCGATAGCTTCACAGGCATTCGCCTTGCTTCACAGGCTCCGGGCCTTTTCCAAAACGCGATAGCTTCACAGGCATTCGCCTTGCTTCACAGGCTCCGGGCCTTTTCCAAAACGCGATAGCTTCACAGGCATTCGCCTTGCTTCACAGGCTCCGGGCCTTTTCCAAAACGCGATAGCTTCACAGGCATTCGCCTTGCTTCACAGGCTCCGGGCCTTTTCCAAAACGCGATAGCTTCACAGGCATTCGCCTTGCTTCACAGGCTCCGGGCCTTTTTAGGGGTAGAACCTCCGGAGGTGCTGGATGTTCCATGCGTTCTGGACCGGCACTCCCTCCTGAGTCTCCAAGCGCGCTGAGCCGGGCCTGGAAACATGAACAACCTTGAACGGGCCCTCCCACATGGGAGAGAGCTTGTGCAGCCCCTCCCTGGAGAGGACCCGCCTGAGCACGAGGTCTCCTACCTCGAGTGTCCTGGGGCGGATGTTGCGGCAGTGATATCGCCGCAGCGCTTGTTGGTACCTCGCCGCTCGCAGCGCGGCTTCTCAGCGACGTTCCTCCCCCAGCACGAGGTCCATCCCCCGCATGGCGTCCTGTTGCGCCTCGTTGAACGCCAGGACCCGCGCGGAGCGACGTCTGACCTCGTGAGGGAGGACCGCTTCGGCCCCGTAGACCAGGAAGAACGGGGTCTCCCCAGTCGGCTTGGTCGCGGTTGTGCGGATGGACCACAACACGGACTGAAGCTCGTCATACCAACCTCTGCCGCAGGCCTCCAGCTTCTTCTTGAACGTCCTGGTCTTGAGGCCCCTCAGGACCTCCGCATTGGCTCGCTCGGCCTGGCCGTTGCTTCGGGGGTGCGCCACCGAAGCGTAGCATATCTGCGTTCCAAGGTTAGCACAGTACATTTTGAAGAGGTTACTGGTGAACTGTGAACCGTTGTCCATGATGATGTGATTCGGCACCCCGAACCGGCTCACGATGCCCTTGATGAACTTGACCGCGGAACTCGCAGGAATGGTGCGGACAGCCTCCACTTCAGCCCACTTGGTGAACTTGTCTACAGCAACGTAAAGGTAGCGGTAGCCCCCTGGCGCCCGAGGAAACGGACCCAAGATGTCGAGCCCCCAGACTGCGAATGGCCACGAAAGGGGGATAGTCTGCAAGCCCCCTGCCGGCTGATGGATCTGCTTGGCGTGGAACTGGCAGGCCTCACAAGCTTTCACTAGTTCAATGGCGTCATTAAGCGCGGTGGGCCAATAAAACCCACTGCGGAACGCCTTGCCGACGAGGGTCCGTGACGATGAATGATGTCCGCAGTCCCCGCCGTGTATATCTTCCAGTAGTTCCTTCCCTTCCTCCCTAGAGATGCAGCGCAGGGATACATCGTTTGGTCGCTTCCGGTAGAGCTCTCCATCTCTGATGCAGTATGCCGTGGCCTGGCGTGCCACTTGCTCTACTTCCTCCTCCTTCTCCGGCAGGGTCCCTTGCGTCAAGTAGCTCCGGAGCTCCGTGATCCAACATCCCTCCTGAGGTTCCATCGTCAGGAGCAGGCGTGCTCCTGAGGCCGGGCCACAGGCCGGAGCTCCAGAGCTCCGGAGGCAGGTGGCTGGGGGAGCTCCTCCCGGGGCTGAGCCGTGTTTGATAGTGACGGCAAGGCTAAAGGCTTGAAGAGCCATTCCTCAAAAACGCCAGGCTCCTGAGGTAACCGCCTGGACGCGCGTTTGGCGATGTCATCGGCCTCTTGATTGGTGCCACGGGGCACATGCTGCAACTCCAACCCCCAGAACTGCTTCTCCATCCTGCGGACCTCTGCAAGGTAGGCCTCCATGTGCTCATCCTTCGGCTCGTACACCTTGTTGGAGAAATTGACAAGGAGCTGCGAATCGCCCTTGATGGTGAGGCGTTTCACCCCCAGAGCAGTTGCGGCCTTCAAGCCCGCTATTAAACCTTCATACTCCGCTATGTTGTTGGAGACCTTTTCGCCTTGCTGGAAACAAAACTGCACGGCGTAATAGAGTTTGTCCTGGGTGGGCGATATAAGCACCGCCCCAGCCCCTGCGCCGTGTCTGGAGAACGCCCCATCGAAGTACATGACCCAGCCTTCTGGCGCCTCGCTTCCCGGGGACAGGGACCGATCCTCGTCGGCCTTGAGGCCTGGCGCCTCCGTCCATTCTGCCACAAAATCCGCCAACGCTGCTCCCTTGATGACTCTGGTCGTGCTGAATTCGAGCTGAAACGCTTGCAACTCTATGTTCCACTCAGCGACTCTCCCAGCTGAATTGGGGCTCCTGAGCACCCTCTCCAGGGGGTATGACGAGACGACCTTGATGGGGTGACCCTGAAAATAGTGCTGCAGCTTGCGCGAGGCCACCAGTAGCGCGAGGAGGAGTTTCTGGGGCATGGGGTACCGCGCCCTTGCATCCCGCAACACTGTGCTGACGAAGTACACTGGGTGCTCAACGAGGTGGAGTGCGTCAGTGCTGGCGGCTCCCTTTGGAGACCATGGCGCCTCTCGAGACAATGAGGCCTCCTGAGACTGGCCATCTGGGAGAGGGGCCTCTTCTGCCTTTGGTGCGCCCCTCTGCGGCGGCTGGTCCTCATCAGCCGTTGTGGCGGCTTCTGTGGGCCTTCCTCGTACCAGTTCCGCCTTGTCCCGGGCTGCTGCCGCGGTTTTGATTCGACGCTCCTCTCTGACTGCCACTAGGGCTGCGCTGGCGGAGTAGGGAGTGGCGGCGAGGTAAAGCACCAGGGGCTCTTGAGGGCGCGGAGCCACCATGACCGGTGGGCTGGTCAGGTATTTCTTGAGATCCTGGAATGCCTTGTCGGCCTCTTCAGTCCACTCGAAGGGCCCCTTTTTCTTCATTAGCTGGAAGAAGGGTAGCGCTCGCTCCCCCAACTTGGAGATGAAGCGCCCTAGCGCGGTCACGCGCCCCGTGAGCTTTTGCATTTCTCTGAGGGTCTTTGGCGGGCTCATGTCTTCCACTGCCTTGACCTTCTCCGGGTTAGCCTCGATGCCTCGGTGAGACACGAGGAAACCCAAGAGCTTGCCCGAGGGGACTCCGAACACACATTTCTCTGGGTTGAGCCGTAGGTTCACTGCGTTGAGGCTCGCGAAGGTTTCCTCCAGGTCTTGTATCAAGGTCCTGGCCTCCCGAGATTTTACCACGATGTCATCGACGTAAGCTTCAACATTCTTCCCGAGCTGCGGGCCCAAGGTGATATGCATCAGCCGCTGAAAGGTCGCCCCTGCGTTACGCAGCCGAATGGCATGCAGGTGTAGCAGTACACCCCACACGGGGTTAGGAAGGCTGTCTTCTCGACGTCTTCAACCGCCATCTTGATCTGGTGATACCCAGAGAAGGCATCCAGGAAGCATAGCAGGTCGCATTCCGCAGTGGAATCGACGATCTGGTCGATGCGGGGGAGCGGGAACGGATCTTGCGGGCACGCTTTGTTGAGGTTGGTGAAGTCGACACACATGCGTTCCTTCCCTCCCTTCTTTGGCACAACGACAGGGTTGGCCAACCAATCTGGGTATCGGACCTCGCGAATGACCCCAGCGGCCTCTAATTTGCGGGTCTCTTGGACGATGAAGGCCTGCTTTTCTGTGGACTGCCGCCTGGCCTTCTGCTTCACAGGGCGCACGTTGGGGCACACGTTGAGGTGATGCTCGATTACACTCCTGGGGATCCCTGCCAACTGGTCTGGCTCCCAAGCGAATACCTTCTTGTTTGCGCGCAGGAACCCGACCAGGGCCTCCTCCTGCTCGGGTTTGAGGTGGGCGCCTATGGTGAAAGTGGCGTTGGTGGATCCGTCCTCATCGACGGGTATCTGCTTGGTTTCTGCCTTGTCTTGGGTGAACAACTGTTTCTTCTTGGCGGGCGCAGCCCCCTTGGGCTCGGGGGCCTCCAAGGCGGCGGGCTGTGCCGACGCCGCTGTCTTGAAGACGAGCTTGAGCACCCGCAGAGCGTCCCCAGTGTCCCCGTGCACGGTGAGGACACCGCTGCTCCCGGGCATCTTCATGAGGTTGTACGCCGGGTGCGTCGCGGCCATGAACTGGGCCAGCGCTGGGTAGCCGAGGATGGCGTTGTAGGGGAGGCCGATGGGGGCGATGTCGAAGTCGACCAGCTCCGTGCGGAAGTTGTCGTAGGTGCCGAAGGTCACTGGGAGCCGGATCTGTCCCAAGGAGCCGGACGACCTGCCCCCAACGCCTGAGAAGGGCCGGCTGGGCTGCAGCCGTTCCAGGGGTATGCAGAGGAGGTTGAAGGCCTCGACTGAGAGCACGCTGAGGCCTGCCCCGCCATCGATGAGAGTTCTGGTGACGGCCACCTGGCAGATGGTGGGGGTGCACAGCATGGGGAGCGCGCCCGAGCAGGCCGAGTTGGAGGGGTGGTCCTCCGAGCTGAAGCTCAGGCCGGTCTCGGGCGCCGCCCGATCCAGGGGAGCCCCCTGCCGCGTGGAAGCGGCGCTGACCCGGCGGATGAACGGCTTGACGTGGTAACTTGTAGGCGGCGCCTGCGAGCCGCCCAAGAGGGCCGCGACGACTGGGGGTGTCGGTGCAGCGCGATAGGTGGGGGAGAGGTTGCGGGGCCCCATGGGTGCGCGGAGCGCGCGGGATGAAGAACCAGCTGGGGTGAGCGAGGGAGTTGCGGTGCGGCCGTCTTGGCGCACGGATGGATGCTGAGGCGATGCTTGCTGCTCGTCCCCCGCCGGGCCGGTGGCGGCGTTGACGGCAGGTGACGGGGAACGGCGAGGACGCCCGCCGACAGGGGCCGTCTGGGCGACGTGGGAAGCGAGGGCGGCCCGGCGCTCCGCGCGGGCCCGACGAGCGTCAGACATGAGCGCGATGGTCGGAGGGGAATGAGGTGACAGAAGACGAATTCCTGCGCATCCCTACCCGGCGCGCCAAATGTCGGAGTTCGGGTTCCGGCAGACCCTTGAGGTTCGAACACTGGGGTGCGCGCGGAGATTTCGCCTCCTACCTACCTGCACCCCTCCGCCATGCTTGGATCTAAACTAAGGAAAGAACAACACAAGAGACACAGGGTTTATACTGGTTCGGGCCACCGTTGTGGTGTAATACCCTACTCCAGTGTGTGGTGTGTGGATTGCCTCTTGGGCTGATGATGATGAACAATACAAGGAAGAACAGCCTCGCGAGGGTCTGTTCTTGGCTGGGGCAATGAACTGCTGGGAGGAGTTCAGTCACCTTTCTCTCTCTCTCTGCTCTCCTCTGACCGACCCCCTTGCTGTGTGGGTGGCTGGTCCTATTTATAGAGGCCCTGGTCCTCTTCCCAAATATTGAGCGGGAAGGGAGCCAACAATGGCGGGCTAATTTGAAGGGGGACAGCAAGTATCAGCTATCCTGACAAAAGTAGTCTTCGCCTGCGCAAAGCTCTGGTGATGACGCCGTCTTGGGCTCCACGGTGACCTCCGTCTCGTAGTCCTCCTGGTCTTGGTCTCGTTGCACCGAAATGGCAACCTTTGCCTGATGCCTCGGTACTCCGCGGCTGCGCTTGCCCCCTTTGCACCAAAGAGGAAAGGAGGACGCTGCGCGGGCTGGCACCCGCCTGGCGCCCTGAGTTGTCATGGCTTGCGTCATGGGCACCTCGTGAGGTACCTTGCCTTGATCTCTCCGCCTCCTCGTGAGCCAGCCTAACGAGGCCGTGCCTGAGCAAGCTCCGCGTCGTTCGCCCCGTGAGGCTTGGCCCCTCGCGAGGGTCTTGGGTTTGTGTTAGTGAAGATGGGCCGTGCTGGGCCTCCCTTTGAGCCACGCCGCAGGCCGCAGGCAGGCAAGTCTGGGGACCCCCGTTCCCAGAACGCCGACACAAGGTACAAGGTGAGTGGCAGAATTAATTTCGTAGTTTGCACAAGTAATTAGTACGCTTGTTTCTCTCAAGAAGTTATGTTTATCGATGCATTAATTACAACGAATGCATGCATGACCACTGAATTTCCATGAACTTCTACATGCATTGGTGAGTATTCTCTTGACACTGCCTGCATCGGGTGATTTAACACACCTCGAAATCCAAACATGTGATGGTACTACTACTAGTAGAATTGAGACTTACAAAATGGAAAAACTATTTTTTTAGATGAGCCCTATAAACTGGAAAGGAGGGAGTAGTAAGTAGTACTACCTCCATAGTGGGTACGTATTCCGTAAAATCAGATTTTCACAGAACTAAGTCGCTCAATCTTTATTTGCTTGTTTCCCTTCTTTCCTCGTTGCCTCGAACAGACTATGCCAACCTCCCCTGCCTGCCGCGCGGGAAAAGACCCACGCTCGCCTTTTTAAAACGGGTTTGTATCGATGGATCGCGCGAAGCAGCAAAAACCAAGTCGTGTCTTGTACTCCTCCGTAGACGCTCGCTTTCATCAATTTTGTAGTAGTAATGAGCAATGAGACGTCAAATCACAATGCCGCACCTTCCGAGACGGACGAAGCAACCATTATTTCACACTTCCCTGAATCCGCTTTGCCACCATATCCTTGAAGAAAACCACGTATTGCTTCTACCATTGTTCTGCCTCAAGAGGGACGCCCATCGCCTTGGTACATCATGACACGTGGGACTGCATGACAGGCCATGCTCCCACGCCCACCACTCGGTAAAATCACCTCATTTTTACTACTTCCTCTGTATCGGTTTACAGGGCATGCACGTCATTCTAGGTTGAGAATTTAACTGGCTATATACATGATGAATAGTACTCCCTCCGTCTAGGTGTGTAAGTCATCTTAGGTTGTGCACCGTGACCAAGGCGGAGAGGAAAACGAGAGAACTTAATGCCGTTTTGCTAATTAATAGCATTGCATGCAATGAACTAACCACTGCATGTCATGTTTGGTAGTCTCAAGTCATTCAAAGCATGCACATCCCACATCTCTTATTGGTTGATATGTCACGAAACAAGAAACGAGGAGTGAGTTAATGTACCGTGCCTACGCGTTTTGGTATTATTTGGTTTTCATAAGGTGACTTACACACCTAGACGGAGGGAGTATATGTTTAGAAACTACATTCGCTTAAGAATCCAATGATATACTTTTTGTGACATAGTAACTCATATTTAGTTAGTCAAATGGATGACCTAGAACTACGTCCATGCCCTATAAACCAAGACGGAGGGACTATTATCTTTTTAGATCAATATAGTCGGGATTAACCAAGGAGAAAAACCAAGTAGTAGGTTTCTCTTGTCGTGTTGGCATAGCAACTCAAGCAGGGTCAGTCCGCACACGAAATGGTGACACACTTAACAGGACCCCTTTGGCCGGCATGTGGCTCATCCACCATCTTGTTCCACGTGCGATGCACCAAATTACAGTTCGGAGCAGCGGTTGGACTTGGAGGTACCCCGGTCGTAGCAGCGCAATAGTAATAAATGAGCAATGAGGGGTCAAATCACAAAGCCCCACCTTCCCGCATTAAGCTGGACGAACGGAGCAACCATCATTTCACTCTAGGGTGCAAGAGCATAAAGAAAAGATAAAACCAATGATGTGTGCGGCAGCTACCTAGGGCACCCTAGGTTAGGAGCCTCCACTACAAATCCTTTTTTTAAAGCTCCCCCACTACAAATCCGCTTCTCCCTCGTCTTCTTGAAGAAAACTGATGATGCGTGCGGCGGTAGGGTTTGTAGGAGTACTACAGCGTGCGGGGCAACGTCGTAGTAAACGGGAGAGTGATTGAGTTTGAGTCGATGCGTTAATATGTGTGGGCCGCTTGGTTTTATGGGAACGAGGCATCATTTTGGGTTCAGGGACTAGTGGAGATATACGTACAAAAAATTGTGGACGTAGGTTCGACCGAAAGGCAATGATGCATGGGCCCTGCATTTTGATATACCCGCGGCCACGTGAAATTTGCTACTCTACTCAAAATAATGCATAAAAGTTCCTCCAAAAACATCTATAACTAATGGGAAGTGAAATGTATGCTTAAAATGAAAATGTAATAATCCCTCTGTCTAGGTGTATAAGTCATCTTAGGTTTTTTTGCTAGTTAATAGCATTCCATGCAATGAATTAACCACGTCATGTTTGAATGTCTCAAGCCATTGAAAGCATGCACGGCCCACATCTCGTATTGGTTGATATGTCACGAAACAAGAAACGAGGAGGGAGTTAATGTACCGTGCCTAACTGTTTTGGGATTATTTGGTTTTTGAAAGATGACTTACACACGTAGACGGAGGGAGTACACAGGGAAAAAATGAGTTGTAATTAAAATAATGATATTTCTAACAAAAATGTGAATTTGAACTACATATGTGTGCATGTGACCAACACATACATTGTCAATACAAAATCTAATGCAAGAAATAACTTATGAGTAACATGCACGAATTGATGATGTGGTGCTTGCATGCATAGAGTACAAAAACAATGTGATTTATGACTTGCATGCATGACGTGTTCTTGTGCCATAGTTGTATGTCTAGGAAAAAAGCTACTAGCGGGTTGTACTAGCTATTTAGGAATAGAAGATGTATACGTGGAAGTTGTAGGGAAAGAGATGACATGTATCTCAATTCCTATGAGTAGGGATTAGAAAAGAGATGTCATTTGGTTCACATCATAGGAACGTGTCTATTGAATATACGCTATTGTTTATTTTCCTTTGAAATTGTGGGAGTATAGGAATCCATTCATATGAACCAAGTGGCTCTAAAGCTATAAAAATGATATCACGTTTATTTTCCTTTGAAATGTGGAGTATATGAATCTATTCCTATGAACCAATTGGCTCTAATGAAAAAAAAATCCTATTAAAATCATATCATATAGAGTTCCTACGATATTCCTCCACACCAAAGGATGGTTGAAATTGCTGCAGGTGATACGACGGTCTTTCTTTCTACACTCCTCCCCAATCTTTATAGTTACCTCTCTAAGATGAATGTAATGATATATACTGGGTATTCTATATGTGCATTTTGGTACACGAAAGCTCGTAAAAGTTTGTGAGGTTCGAATTTTCAATAAGGCTATATGCACTGTATTTTGGAACGGAGGGAGGAGCATACGACAGTTGCTAACACTCACGTGGAAGATTTGTGTGTCGGAGGAGTGGCTGTTCTGTTAAATGACATGGAAAAACTAACACTGTCGGATGCCGATCTAACGGTTCTTACGGCGTTCGCCATGAAATGGCTTATGGCGAACGTTTGTCAGATATGATTTATGGACACATGCATTGCATTGAGATGTGCCCCCTCTCTCTCACGCACACATGCACCCTCACGAGTCACGACTCTCCCGAGTCCTCTTGCACCCACCGTCTCTCTGCAGGTAGACCTCACACACATATGTGCTCTTCACACCCTACCTTCAGAACTTCTAAAAAAACAAAAGACGTCGCGCACCTTTTATTTTAACTCACATGTCACACACTTATACTATTACTCTTGTGGAGAACGTTCTTTGGGCATAGTATATTGTGCTCTCACGAAGAGAAGCGGTGCACGCACGCACTAGTTCTCTCACACCCACTCGCGGGTACACGTAGGAGCACATTTTTTGAAGCTGATACAACAAAATCACTCCAGAATATATATAAGCAGGAGCCATAGAGCTTGCTTTACTAGGGTTCATCTCTTTGACTCTTCTCATGCTCTCTGGATCTAAGCAAGACATAGATGGCCACACTATATCTCTGCTCATGGCTGGTCACAAATCTGGCCGGACCACCTCGACCGGGGCAGGGGTGTAGGTGCATCGTTCACGCTGTCGTCGACGGTGAGGGAGGAGACCAACAACTGCCCGCGCGTCCCCATCGGCGGCCGTTTCATTCTCTCTGAGAGAGCACCAGCTTGGGTGGGCCTCCGACCCCTTCTTCCTCCCTGCGGTATTGTGGCCAAGATGCGGCCTCCGAACACCGTCTTTGCAACATGCTGACGACTCTCAGGTATATATTCCTTCGAAACCTGGCTTGCTCTACTGCCCTGTCTCCCCATGTGGCTGCGTGTGGATCTTTTTCTACCTCCGTCGGTTGTTCCAAAGACACCTAGACTTTTACTATTATTAGAGGTAAAGCTAATTCATACAGTCGAATCTAGGAGTTGGTTCAAACAGGGAAGGAAGTGGGAAAGCTGTAGCATGAATCCAGGACTTGGTTCTAAGAGGAAACAGGGGGAAAGTAGTAGATACCACCATTTTATGAAGTGCTTATGTCTTGCTTTATTTCCCATGAATTGTGTTTTTGCAGTTACACTTAAATCTCACACCGCTAACATTGCTTCGTCCCAGTGGAACTGCACAAATTTGATTGCACATTTACTAACCATCTGCTACTCTCATGACAGTAATACTAATGCTATTGTTCTGCATGTTAATCTAGTGGCAGTATTTATGTGATGTGATGCTAGTTACTTAAGGGCACTTTCATACTGTCAATGTACTGCCAATTATTACACAATAGATGCTGCTATTAATCATTTTCCACTGCAAATAACCGTACTGTTTAAATAACCGTATTTCGTATTTGCGCAAACAGGGATGTCTGTCTCCATATCGTTTCTATCTATGCAATCAAAAGTACACACCTCGATTTTAGTAGAACTGCATAGAATGAGGTGGCTATTCCTAGCCACCGTCCTGTAACCACCCGTCTTCCAGGTATTCCTACATTGGCAGTAACTAGGTAGAATGACCAACGCAATCTAAAAGAAGCTGATTCGTACGTTTTACTTCTTGATTGCAGTGCTGGGACGAGCGAAAACAACTACATCCTAGTCTGGAATGCACTTTCTACCCATTCATCCATGGACCGAGGACTAGTTGGCACGGCTACACGAAGGTTTTTGGGACAGGTGCGCGGACTAGAGGCATTGTGGTCTGCTTATTTCTGCAAATAGCGGTGCTTAAATTTAGTGGAATGCAGAAGAATTTCAGATGGTCAGTACACTACGTGGTTCAGTTCAACATTCTAGCTAAGAACACAATTTATAATTGGTTATTCTGGAATGAGAGAACCTAACTCTGGATGGTGGCAACAAGAAAAAACCAGAGTGAACTCTAGGAAATTAAAGCCTGCGTAGGGAAGCCCTTTGCTTAGAGAAGCCTTGCTTGATTTTTCCTGATTTGTAAACCTTCTCGCAACTCTGTCTTTTGCTGTGAACTAGTATATGTTTGTTATGTTCTATGAATCATTGAGATGTATAAAATTCCTTAACTTATGCTTTTCAAGTTTTTTATGAAGCCGAGTATAATATGAGTGTCCCACATGAACGCTGGACTAGCGTGTGAACGTTTGGAATTTACATTGTGGCCTCAGCTAGCTGCATGCACCACTATAACAAGATACTTAGTTGCTTATATGTCAGACAACATATTATTGATCGTTAGCTAGTTGATAGCCTAGTGTTGAAGCAAGCTGAGTCAATGTGTCGTGTTTTGCACAACTGCTTACAAGTGGGGTAGCACCAACAATATTTACAAGTACTTAACCGGCCTTACGTACCCTATGTATACGTCGGTGCACAGTTCTCAAACGATTACTCTATTTCATCAAACACACACTACTCGTATGATAAACCATGACAACTTATGTCTTACCATGCTATATTCTTGAAAAAACTAGTGAGGACACATCTATTTCAGCAACAATTACGATGGTTCCCACATGATTCACGGGCACACAAAAGTAGCAGCAGCTCCCATTGACGGATTCAAATAGAGTACTAGCCCCAGAGGGCTCGATAATAGGCAAGGTTTGGATAATTTGACACAATCCAAACTACTACTCCCTCCATTCCTGTTTAGTTTGTGTCTAAGAGCAGTCACGGATATGAAGGAAAGCTACGGAACCAAAAATCTGGACTATTTTACCCATGAGCTGGCTTGTGATCTGCATGCACGATATTATTGCGCTGTTGTAACTATAGATGAGTTCATTGGCTAGCCTCATTCCTCATTGTTCCCCACTCCCTCGCATGCGCACTGTTGACGTTGCTCGACCACTGCATCCCAACGCTCCTTTCTTGTAAGAAGTTAATTCATCCACATGCACAGCGGTAAAGCAAGGGCAGTTTTGGAAGACTTAGGGGTAAAAGGCTAGCGCACAGACTAAAAGGGGAAAAGGAGAAAAACTTAGATGCAGACAAAAAAGAATCAGAGGGAGTATTAAACACTAGCTGGGGCAACTATTTCATGCCTCGATCTATTTGAGTTGGACACAAGACAGACCTTGCCATGAACATCATCGAGGACATCACTCATAAACTCGTGGCCTTACCACTCATAAACTTGTTTGTGGAGGCATGCCTCGTCATCTTTCTTCGTAAGCTTGACAAGACTATTATGCCTCACAAACAAAGGAGTAGCTTTGAACTTCTTGTGCTTCAGTACACCCTGGACAACACGCGTGACAACAGTGAGGCTGGAATACAACTCGACATTGGTATAAGCGCAAATGGCTTACAGGATCCAACAGCCTAAGAACTCTGCTTCCCCAGTGCGTATATTCAGGCCATCCGCCTCATAGCAAGTGACATGTATAACCACACAATCGTTGTCTGCATCAGGGATGTAATTGAAACTGAAACAATTTCTAAATTACTTTCCAGTATAAGAAACACAAGTTATTTGCACCACTATGTATAGGATGGCATCGAAGCTAATAAAATTTTGCATTATTCATCACCACATACTTAGATGAAAAACCACAATCGAGATCGGCAAAGAAGAAAATCACCATGTATAGCTCAACAGGGGGGGCACATCCTCGAAGGGGGAAAACTACTCCTACAGGGCCATGGGGGCTGTAACCTCAAATGGAGCGTTGACCATCTCAGTAGTGGCCGTGAGCATATCTGGGGTCGGCTCGGTAGCTGCCTCCATATTCTTGGAGCTCTCTGTCTCATGGGGATCATCCTCCCGCGTCTGCTCCAATATCGGTAGATCTTTGCCTGGTTCTCCTTGGTCCATCATGAAACTGACGAATACTAAGAGACCACTGAAAGGAAAACACAATCACAATGACAATGAAACAAAAAAGTGAGTGAGGATCGGTTACTGCTTTGCAACAGTTCTTCTTTTTCTCTGAGAATGATATCATGTTTATTTTCCTTTCAAATGTGGAGTATATGAATCTATTCCTATGAACCAATTGGCACTAAAGGAAAAAATCCAATAAAAATCATATCATATAGAGTTCCTATGATATTCCTCCACACCAAAGGATGGTTGAAATTGCTGTAGTTGATACGACGGTCTTTCTTTGTACACTCCTTCCCCATCTTTATAATTACCTCTTGAAGATGAATGAAATGATATATAATGGGTATTCTATATGTGCATTTTGGTACACGAAAACTCGGTAAAAGTTTGTGAGGTTCGAATTTTCAATAAAGCTATATGCACTGCATTTTGGAATGGAGGGAGGAGCATACGATAGCTGCTAACACTCATGTGGAAGATTTGTGTGTCGGAGGAGTGGTTGTTCTATTAAATGACATGGCAAAACTGACACTGTCGGATGCCGATCTAATGGTTCTTACGGTGTTCGTCAGGAATTACTTGTGGTGAACGTTTGTCAAATATGATTTATGAACACATGCATTGCATTGATATGTGCCCCTCTCTCTCTCGCACACACGCACCCTCATGAGTCATGACTCTCCCGAGTCCTCTCGCACCCACCATCTATCTGCAGGTAGACGTCACACACATATGTGCACTTCACACCCTACCCTTAGAACTTGTAAAAAACAAAAGACGTCGCGCACATTTTATTTTAACTCACATGTCACACACTTATACTATTACTCTTGTGGCGAACGTTCTTTGGGCATAGTATATTATCCTCTCATGAAGAGAAGAGGTGCACGCACGCACTAGTTCTCTCACACCCACTCGCGGGTACACGTAGGAGCGCATTTTGTTTGAAGCTGGTACAACAAAATCACTCCACTATATATATAAGAGGTAGCCTTGGCGCTTGCTTTACTAGGGTTCCTCTCTTTCACTCTCTCATGCTCTCTGGATCCAAGCAAGGCATAGGTGGCCACACTGTCTCTCTACTCAAGGTTGGTCACAAATCCGGCCGGACCACCTCGACCGGGGCAGGGGTGTAGGTGCATCATTCACGCTGTCATCGGTGGCGAGGGAGGAGACCAACGGCTGCCCGCGTGTCCCGATCGGCTGCCGTGTCGTTCTCTCCGAGAGAGCGCCAGCTCGGGTGGGCCTCCGACCCCTTCTTCCTGTCTGCGGTATTGTGGACAAGATGCAACCTCCGAATGTCGTCTTTGCCACATGTCGACGACCCTCAGGTATATATTCCTTCGAAACTTGCCTTGCTCTACTGCCCCAGCTCCCCATGTGGCTGCGTGTGGATCTTTTTCTACTTTCGTCGGCTGTTCCAAAGCCAGCTAGATGTTTACTATTATTAGAGGTAAAGCTACTTCATACAGTCGAATCTAAGAGTTGGTTCAAACAGGGAAGAACAAAACCTATGTCTTCGAGTGAAGACTTTGAGAGCGAATCTTGTCCAAAGTCAGGCACGTCAGCTTTGCTTGAAGCCCAAGTAAAGTTGCCGTGTGAGTTTGAAATCTGACCGTTGGAAAACGTGTCAGTTCCTTAGTGACCCAGGGTCATTTCGGACAAATCAGGTCGGGTTGCCAAGTGGCTATAAATAGCCCACCCCTTACAACCATAAATGGTTGGCTGCTCATATTCAGAGTACGGCTTTTGTCGTTTGAGAGCAACCCACCTTGAAGCCTTTGAGAGAGAATTTCTTGCGAGGATAAATCCCTAACCACCCAGAGCCAAAGAGAATTAGGCATCACTTAAGTCTTCTTGTCTGTGTGATCTGAAGACTTATTACACTTGAGGACTGTGCATCCTCCAGCTGGTAAGGCGTCGCGTTCTGAGCATCCAAGAGACATTGTGGATTGCCGGTGAACGAAGTCTGTGAAGGTTTGGGAGTCTACCTTGAAGACTTACCAGAGTGATTGGGCGAGGTCTGTGTGACCTTAGCTCAAGGGGAATACGGTGAGGACTGGGTGTCCTGAGCTACGTGTTCAGGACTGGGTGTCCGGGACTGTGTGTCCTAAGGTTTAAATACCTAGCCGCCCTAACCAGATGTACAGTTGTCACAGCAACTGGAACTGGTCCAACAAATCATTGTCTTCAGCGAGTCACTGGTTTCATCTTCCCTTCCCTTTACTTACTGTTACTCCTTGTGAAGTCATTGTATGTTCGCACTATCTTTTGTCTTCACTGAGTGACTACGTGTTCTGTGTGGCTTCACAATATCTTCCTACCTAATCCTTACTACATTGCTGCTATTAGTCATTGTGCTTTCACTCTATTGAATACTTGACTATGGCTTGCCTAGTGTAGTCTACCTTCCACTGCAGGGTAATAGGTTTATTTCTATCGTTTGTCTTCATAACTTCCACGTATTGAAGTCTTTCATAAAATCGCCTATTCACCCCCCTCTAGTCGATATAACGCACTTTCAATTGGTATCAGAGCAAGGTGCTCCCTTGTTCTGTGTGATTCGGTTTAACCACCTGGAGTTTTAGCTATGTCGACTGCAGGGATAATTAAAGTCTCTGTTGCGTGCCCCGTCTTCGATGGAACTGAATATCCCTACTGGAAGAATAAGATGCGCATGCATCTTGAAGCCATTGACGTCGACCTATGGTATGTCATCAAGAACGGCGTTCCCAAGGCTGGAGAAGGTGTCACTACTGCTGATGTCAAGAAGTTCGTTCAACTGGACTCTATTGCCAAGAATATCATCTGTGGTCATCTGACCAAAGGACAGTATGGCCGTGTGAGTGCTTTGGAAACATCTAAGCTGGTCTGGGACTGGCTCTCCAAGGTCAATGAAGGCGTCTCAACCCAGAGAGATCAGAGAATCAGTGTCCTTCGCAACCTCTTCAACCGCTTCAAGCGAAATGACAATGAGAATGTCCAACTCACATTTGACCGACTCACTGACATCACAAATGAGCTTCAAGCCCTCGGCGCTACTGAGATCACCAAACATGAAGTCGTCAAGACACTACTGAGATCACTTGATAGTTCGTTTGACACCCTAGCCCTGATGATTCAAGAACGTCCTGATTTCAAGACACTCGATCCGTCTGACATACTTGAGAGGCTCAACAAACATGAGTTTCAGCTTTCTGAGAAAAGAGATATCTACGGTCCAAACTATGGGCGAACTCGTGCCTTGAAGGCAAAAGCTGTCTCCTCATCTGAAGAAGAATCTGACAGCAGTTCGGATGATCCTGAAGACATTGGAAGGGAACTTGCTATGCTTGTGAAGAAGTTCCAAAAATTCACCAAGAAGAAAGGTTTCAGAAAGTCTTCCCGATCAAGCTCAAGGAATGATGAAGTTTCTGCTCATGACTACAAGAAGAAAACATGTCACAAGTGCAAGAAACTTGGCCACTTCATCTCTGATTGTCCACAGTGGGACAATGAGAACAAAAAGAAGAAGAAGAGCAAGGAATATGACTCTGACGACAAGAAGAAGAAGAAATACTCAAAGTCTTCTTCCAAGTTTTCCTCAAAGTCTTCATCACACAAGAAGAGCTCATCTGGCAAGGCACGTGCGTTTGTTGGCAAGGAAATGGATTCAGAGGAGGAGTCCGCTTTTGAGGAGGCGGAGGTGGAGTCTGAGGAGGAGTCTGATTCAGGCGTCGCAAGTCTGGCTACAACATACGTTGCCAAGTCCATCTTCAACACTGAGGACAATGACTTCATCACCAACACCGATGCAAATGAGGACTAATCTGCTCCTACCTACTGCTTCATGGCACGCGGTGCCAAGGTAAACACACGCACTACCCACTATCAAACATCTAGTGACGATGACTCTGACTGTGGTTCAAGACCAAGCTACAAAACACTTGCTAAAATTGCAACTGAACAACAGAAAGCCATGGAACATATTCAAAAACTGTTAGACAAAAGCGATGATCTGTTGGGTGCTGAAATGACTCGATCTGAGTCCTTAATTGAAGACATAAAAAATATTCACATTAAGTATGAGGAACTTGAAAGTCGTCATGAAACTCTCTCAACAACTCATGAAAAGCTTTCCTATGATTATCTTCAAAGGAAGCAAGATATTGAGAAATTGAGAGCGGCTCATGAAGATCTTCAAAAGGAAAACGAGTCACTTCGCGCCGAACAGATCAGTTCCGCTCAGGAAGGATTTGAACCACCATGTCTTAAATGCATTGAGCGTGATAATGCTACTTCTGTTGCTGAATGTTCTACTGCTACTACTGTTGCAATATCTTCAACTGTTGATGTGGTAACTAACCCCTCTACTGAGGATACCACTGCTATTGCTGATGAGAATGCTAGGTTGAAGACATTGCTTGAAACAGGGATGTACAAAAGTCTTAAAGGGCATCAGGCACTATGTGATGTCCTCAAAAAGCAGATTCTGAACCGAAACCCGAGGAAAGAGAGTGTTGGGTTTGTAAGGAAAATGAATGCTGATGGCTCTTACTGGAAACCTGAGCAGTACCCCAAAACCACGTGGGTTGCTGCAAAGGAACCTTCAGCAGATCCATCCAATCTATCTGGCTTCACTTGTGCTAACCCCATTATCATTGATGAATCCTTTGATGCAAACTATAAACTATTTAAGAATCAGAATGGTGAAGTGTTTGCCAGGTACATTGGTACTAACTGCAGGAATGGACCGCCTATGAAGAAGATCTGGGTTCCTAAAAGGTGTCTGGAGAATCTTCCTGTGAATGTCATCATGACACCTCACGTGAAGAAGACAAACCTCAGACCAAAGGCTTCATACGGTCCAAAGCCTTCATACAGACAAAGGACTCACCTGAGTCGCACTAACGCAAATGTTTTGCAGGGAAACCATACTCAGGCCTATGAATATGAGAGCGGTTCATCAAACCGCCATGTTCATAAGACCAAGAACTATTCTGCTTATTCTTATGAGTACTATTGTCCACCTGCAAGACTGTTTGCTAGGGCTCCAAAGCCAAAGTTCTCAGATGCTGCACTTAGACTTATTGCTTCTAAGCCACCCTTGAAGACGTGGGTGGCTAAGAAAGCTTAACTCTCTTTTGCAGGGAAAGGTCTCCAGCAGAAAACCGAAATCGTCTGACGCTATTGCTGGGGACCTTAAACATCTTGTAGGGCGCAAGATCAAATGCCCGAATGGTCTTACTATGTACTTCATTCCTGAATCGCTTGCTACTCCCCCTATTAGTCCTAATCTGGATCTAAGCTTTCATAACCCACTGGTTCGTCAAATGTTTTTGCTTCACAATTCTCTTCGTGAAGCCTATCCCCCTAACTGCACTGTAGGGTACGACACCAGCGTCTTCAGAATGGATTATTGATAGTGGGTGTACAAATCACATGACTGGAAAAAGAAGCCTTCTTATGGACTCAACCTTACATCCATCCGACAAGAGCCACATCACATTTGCTGACACTGGTAAAAGTAAGGTATTGGGTCTAGGTAGAGTTGCAATCTCAAGGGATCAACACATGGATAAAGTCATGCTTGTTGAATCCCTTGGCTTCAACTTAATGTCTGTCTCAATGCTTTGCGATTTAAACATGATCGTAATATTTGGAAAATATCATTGCCTTGTCCTAATGGAATCTGACAAGTCTCTAGTATTTTAAGGGTATCGAAAAGATGATTTGTACGTGGTAGATTTCTCAGCGGGACCACAGCTTGCCGTATGTCTTCTAGCAAAAGCTTCAGAATGCTGGCTCTGGCATCGGAGGCTTGGGCATGCTGGCATGAGGAACCTCCACACCCTGGCAAAGAAGAAGCATGTCATAGGCATCGAGGGCGTCAAGTTCAAGAAAGATCACTTATGCGGTGCCTGTGAGGCAGGAAAGATGACGAGGGCCAAACATCCCTCGAAGACAATCATGACCACTACTCGACCCTTTGAATTGCTTCACATGGATCTTTTCGGTCCCACTCATTACTCAACTCTTACTACTACTACTTGTCTCTATGGCTTTGTCATTGTTGATGATTATTCTAGATATACTTGGGTGCACATAATCCTTTACAAGACTGAAGTGCAGGATGTCTTCAGACGCTTCGCCAATCGAGCAATGAACAACTATGGCGCCAAGATAAAGCATATCAGAAGTGACAATGGCACTGAATTCAAGAACACTGGCCTTGATACATATCTTGATACCTTGGGCATTACACATGAATTCTCAGCCCCGTACACGCCACAGCAGAATGGGGTCGTCGAACGCAAGAATAGAACACTAATTGAGATGGCCAGAACGATGCTAGATGAATACAAGACTCCAAGAAAATTCTGGCCTAAAGCCATTGATACTGCATGCCACACAATCAATCGTGTTTATCTTCACAAGCTTCTGAACAAGACATCTTATGAGCTCCTTACAGGCAAGAAGCCAAATGTCAGTTACTTCAGAGTATTTGGCGCCAGGTGCTGGATCAAGGACCCACATCACACCTCAAAATTTGCACCAAAAGCACATGAGGGTTTTATGCTTGGATATGGAAAGGATTCGCACTCCTACAGAGTCTTCAATCTCTTTCATTACAAAGTGGTTGAAACAGTGGATGTGCGGGTTGATGAGACCAACGGTTCACAAAGAGAGCAACTGCCAAATGTGCTAGATGAAGTTCCATCCAGTGAATCAATCAAGCTAATGGGAACTGGAGAAATTATACCTTCTGAAGCACATCCTGAAGAAGAACTTATCATCTCAGCACCTGATCAACATGAAGACAATGCTCAGCCTGAAGACATTCCTTCTAACAATGACAATGATCAGCAAGAGCAAAATCTTTGCCCTGTACATCCTCGCGTTGCCAATGAAGTGTAGATTGAAAGAATAATTGATAGCATCAATGCACCCGGTCCACTCACTCGTTCAAGGGCAACTCAGCTAGCAAATTTCTGTGGGCACTTCGCATTCGTCTCAATAACAGAACCCAAGAAAGTTGAAGAAGCCTTCATGGAACCTGAATGGATTCAAGCTATGCAAGAAGAGCTTCAACAGTTTGAGCTGAATAATGTATGGGAACTGGTCAAGCGTCCCGATCCTCGGAAGCACAACATAATAGGCACAAAATGGCTATACCGCAACATACAAGATGAGCACGGTCAAGTTATCAGAAACAAAGCTCGTCTCGTTGCTCAAGGATATACTCAAGTGGAAGGCATTGACTTCGATGGAACATTTGCTCCTGTGGTTAGACTTGAAGCCATACGCATACTGCTGGCCTATGCAAATCATCACAACATACTTCTTTATCAAATGGATGTGAAGAGCGCCTTTCTCAATGGCAATATTGAAGAAGAAGTGTATGTTGCACAACCACCTGGCTTTGAAGATCCAAAACATCCTGACATGGTATACAAGCTCAACAAGGCACTGTATGGCCTCAAACAAGCCCCTCGGGCTTGGTATGACACACTCAAATACTTCCTGAAGATCAAAGGCTTCATACCTGGTTCCCTCGACCCCACTCTCTTCACGAAGACATATGATGGTGAACTGTTTGTGTGCCAAATATATGTGGATGACATTATCTTCGGCTGCACCAATCAGAAGTACAGTGAAGAGTTTGGATATATGATGCAAGAGCAATATCAAATGTCTATGATGGGAGAGCTGAAGTTCTTTCTCGGTCTTCAAATACGACAGCAACACAACGGCATCTTCATATCTCAAGAGAAGTATCTCAAAGATTGCCTGAAGAAGTTCGGTATGCAAGACTGCAAAGGCTTCATGACGCTAATGCCAGCCAAGCATCATCTGGGTCCTGACGACAATGGTAAAGAGTTCGATCAAAAGGTATACCGCTCCATGATTGGTTCTTTACTTTATCTATGTGCATCTAGGCCAGATATTATGCATAGTGTTTGCATGTGTGCTCGATTCCAAGCGGCACTAAAGGAGTCGCATCACTTAGCTGTGAAGCGAATTCTTCGATATTTGGCTCACACCCCAACTCTAGGATTATGGTATCCAAAGGGCTCAGAGTTTGATCTGGTTGGATTCTCGGATGCTGATTATGCTGGTGACAAAGTTGATCGCAAGTCTACATCAGGCACATGTCATTTTCTGGGAAGATCATTTGTATGTTGGTCTTCAAAGAAGCAGAACTGTGTATCTCTCTCCACTGCTGAATTTGAATACATTGCTGCTGGATCTTGCTGCGCTCAGCTTCTGTGGATGAAGCAAACGCTCAAGGACTATGGCATTCATCTGAAGCAAGTGCCACTCTACTGCGACAATGAAAGCGCCATCAAGATTGCCAACAACCCAGTTCAGCACTCGAAGACAAAGCACATTGAAATTCGTCATCACTTTCTCAGAGATCATGTTGTGAAGGAAGATATTGATATCATACACGTCAACACTGAAGAGAAATTGGCAGATATCTTCACCAAGCCCTTGGATGAGAAGAGATTTTGCAAGTTACGGTGTGAGCTAAATATCCTGGAATTCTCAAATGTCCTGTGAATAGGCACACATCCTAACCCTTATGCATATTGATGACTTATATGTGCAACACACGAAGTAAAGTATATCTTCAATCAATGAAGACATACATTCTAAGTGTGAATACATTAATGTGGAATTTGACTTCGGAGCGCCACGATAATTGTGTGTCGTGTCTGGGTCTAATACTTCCTATACGATGGGTAACGCCACCACCAAATGTTCTATTTTGAAGTGTTTCACTCATGGAGTTACCTTGATATGTCTTCACATTTGGTTTGGCTTCAATCTAAACATGTCTTCATGATTATCTTCACTATGTTGATTATATATATATACTAGTGTTCTGTCCTCTACAGCATTCACTTATAGCTATGTCTTCTTGTTGAATCTTTTGAACTAAGTGAATGTGATCGGACCCTAACCTCTCTATGCTATCTATCTCAAACTCTATCTCTCCAATATGCATTCTATTGAAACTGTCGAATGTCTTCTCTGCGTCCTTGTCAGCAGAAGATACAAAGACAAACCTTAAGTCCACTTTCAATGCTCATTCCTCCACATGAAACCCGGAGAAGTAGGAACGACCACCCGACAATCCAGGCGTGCGTGGGACGTGGAACAAACCCCAAAATTCTGCATAATGGCCACGTGTTCCTCATATGTGAATCGCCAGGGGCACCTGTGTAATAACGCAGTGCCGCCCCTGTACCTATAAATACACACTTCACGGCGGTCATTATATCTTCTTCCACTCTCGCACGAACCCTAGCGCCACCGCTAGCCCTCGACGGCACCGGCGACGAAGCGCTTCGCTGCCGCAACCTCTCCGACGCTGTCTTCACGCCGCCCACGGACATCGTCCTCTCCGCCGTCGCCGTAGGTGTCCTCCGTCGCCAAGTTAGGGCACGGAAGATCGAACTGCTCGGCCTCATCTTCCACTCCGTCTAGCAGTTCTTAGTGTGGTAAATAAAACTTCCTTTTTACGGCACCGTTGATCCTATGGCGTTGTCACTTTCTACCACAAGCAGTTTCTATTCACACAAGTTAGATCTCTCTCTCATACTGCATCTCATAACATGCCTAGTATATTCACTTATGCTTCATAAAGTAGTTAGATTCCTCACTTGTACTGATCTCTGGATTCGTACAAATCTGGAACCAACTCCTTATCTATGAGTGAATGTTTTCGCATGATGAGGTCAATGTCTTCTAAACTGATTTATATTCAAAATCTTCTGAGAATGCATATGACCTCTTCCCCTTCCCTCGCACCTTAATGCTGTCACAGGTACATGTCCGTGGGAGAATCCCTTGGTTCTCATAGTCTGCATTCATTTGCGGAATTCTTACAGCATCATATAAATTCTCCCGGAGCAAGTTCCTGTTTTTCCAGTAAGCGAAAATCTTTGAAGCCTTTGAACATGTTGAAGCCTTTCAGTTTAAAGTTCATGGCTTCAGAGAAATCAGTAAGGAAGGGTGGCAGAAAGTGTCATGGAGAAACATCTAGAGATCTGCCAGATGACCTCTCAGAACTGTAAAAGACAGATCCTGAAGAGGATTACAATCAGTGCAAGACCCGAATCCAATGGATTCGAAGATATTGGGCAGAACAATGGTTCAAATACCGATTTATAACCCAGGAATATGCTGAGAAAAATGACATCAAGAGACCGTGGGGAGACATCCTATACAAGAATCTTCAACCCAGGTCCAGAGATGAAGCCATTGAACAAGGCTTCTATCCCTGCATGGTCCGTGGGCCACAGCCTGCTGATGCACACCCATCGTCACTACTATGGTGTCGTGACGACATTCTGTTCAAGCGCAACTTCCAGTTTGCCCAGAACTCAGCGAAGCAAAACAAGAAGACATTGGGACTAGACTTCAACCCTGGTCCCTCAGCTCCAAGGGCTGATGGCACACGAGATGCAGAACCCAATGTCGTCGGTCCTTTCTACAACCTTGAAGGCCTCATCACCCATATCTTGGTTCAAGGGACTGCAGTGAATGAGCCTGTAGCTGACGCTGAATCAGATGAAGCACCTGTAGCGCCGAAGCCAAAGAAGTTGAAGAAGCCTAAAGCTTCAAAGCCTGCCCCTTCACCAAAAATCTCACGAGCGAAGCCACTGGCAACTGCACCTCCTGAAGATAGTGTGCAGTCTGAAGATTTATCACGCATCTCCAAGCCCCAGAAGGTCAAGATGCCTCTGCCACACACCGGCCAAGAGCTAACAGCTGCTGCCATTCTGTGCAATGATGCCATTGATCTGTCAAGTGATGAAGATCTAGCAGATGACGCTCTTGAGCAACTCATTAAGAGCAAAGAAGAAGCAGAAATCTTCAATGATCCGCCTCTCTTTGATGTAACAATCATTCACAACTTTATTGATGAATGGTTTGACACGCCAAGCATCAGCTTCGACGATCTCCAACTACCCATTGGCCTCAGTGTCGCCTTCCATGGCGCCATTGCTTCAGAGTTAGCTATCACCCAGCACATTGTTGAACTGAAGCAGAAGATTGACTTTGAGAAATCTCAGTTCAAGAAGAATATGGCCAAGCTCAGCGTGCAAGACGTGAAGAATTTCAACATTATGCTGCACGAGCTCAAGGAAGCCTTTCTAAAGAAACATGCAGAAGCTCAGGGTTCTCGTGAGCGCATGAAAGTCCTGGCTGATAGGTGTGTGCAAGCCTACAATGAGGCTGAGAAGTGCAAGGCCCTTGGGCGTCCTGGCATCGACCCCAGGATGGCTTCCAAGAAGCAAAAGAAGCCCGCTATGGCTGAACCTGAAGCACCACAGCAGGAGGCAGATCCCTTGTCTTCCCAACTCGCATGACTGGCCCAAAGCCAAAGGCCAGGTCAACCGCTTCAGAACTGAAGAAGACCAGGACTGCTAAGGCTGAAGAAAGGAAGAGAAAACATCCTGAAGCCTCTGCTACTGCCCCCACCAAGAAGAAAAGAAAGACCAAGAAGGAACGGGCTGCTCCCACAGAGCCCTTGATTGTTCAACCCATTTCCATGGTTCACCCCGACGCCGATCCACAAGAACGTCAACTGACTGTCCATGAGCCTGCTTTCACAGAGGCTCATGAAGCTGAAGACTTTCCAGCAGCTGATCCCATCGCTGCTGAAGACATTGGTCATCATGACCATGTTGAAGATGATGCAGCCCTTCCTCAGCTAGAACACCAATAGGTATCATCGCCTGTGCTAACGCACAGCGAACTCATCAGCATTGGTCGTCCACTGACGCCAATTGCACAGGATGCTTCATGGGCGGATCGCCCACAAGAGAATGAAGACCTTGAGGCCCAGTCAACAGCAACTCCACAGGCGTCACCCGCATTGCGCAGGCTTCGCAAAGGTCCAAGGCCTCAAGTCTCTGCTGAAGACAATCCGGCCGCATCAGCCACGGAAGAAGAAGTCCCACAAGTTGCCACTCCCCTGTCCCACCAAGAAGCAGTTCTCGAGGAGAACGTGATCGTGACCGATCCTCCTGCTCGTCAAGTGGAGGTTGAACATCTTGAGGCTGCCACCACCAACACCACTGAAGCCACTGACGCTGTCATGGCTGAAGCTAATGTGGAGCTCTCACCAACAAAAGCATCAGAAGTCAGCGAAGCCACTGATCCCGCCACTTTTGTTCCTGAGTCTCCTGCCGGTCCCCAGTTCGACTATCATGTTGAGCACAAGCCTTAGGTACAGAAGCCAATCCCAAGATTGCCAAGGTTCCCAGGTCCTGCATAAGCACCTGGCTCCTTCAATATCAATGGCTTCAGAGCAGACAACACATTCTTCAACAGCTCCAGGAACCCCTACTCCAGGGAAAGAATATCATTTGATCGGTTCTGGAGTTATCCGCAGCGAAGCTATTACTCATGCATTCTTTACAACCAAGGTCACATCTTCCCACACAAGCGCCTTGACATTGAAGCAATAGCTGGTCTTCCCTGTCTAGAAGAAGCTCTGGATTGCTTCAAAGAGGTTGGACTGCTGCCGTTCGTCACTGACCAAGAGCATTGGAATGAAGAGTTGCTGCTCCAATTCTATGCCACACTTCACATCCGCGGGTATAGCAGAGATCCAAAGACTTGGGTCCTGGAGTGGATGACAGGAAACGTTCATCACGAAGCCAAAGCCTTTGACATCATTGAGCTCACTGGTTTTCCCACTCCTGGCGATCTCTACGAGCATGGCTGTCAGCTTCATAGTGAAGCTATTGAGAGCATCTTTCAGAAGACTGAAACTAATATGAGTCAGATGCTCAGTATGATGAAGCCATTGCCCCAAGATGCTGCTTATCCCACGGAGTTCTTCGTTGAAGACCTTGAGTATCTGCCAAGAACCATTTATCACATCATAAGGCGAACTCTTTGGCCAATCAAAGGACATTCTCCCCATGCCAAGCTGGAAGGTGCAATGAAGACTTTGGTCTTCTACATTCTTCATGGAAAATGCTTCAATACACAGGATTTCTTCATTCGCCAACTTGCTGCATCTGGCTCTGATCTGTTTGGTTTGAAGTTCTACGCCCCTTGGGTGATGCGGCTGATCAAACTTCACTCCGCTATCTCATATCAGCCCTCGGCCCACAACCATCGGATCTTTTTGCCTGATGTGTATATGTCTATTGAAGCCATCTATCCTGAGCCTGCCAAGGAACCTCTCAGTCTTCAGAATGCAGAACATCAAAGTTTCACTCAGAATGTTGAAGGCGTTGAAGCCATAACTCATGTGTATCCTTTGGCTGGCACTACACGTGCACCGCATCCTGCTCTCACTAAAGCCACTGACAGTACAACTGCTCCACAACCCAAGAAGCGCACTCGTGTTGTCAATGACCGAAAGCTTCTTGTGGCTCTTCATCAGAAACAGGATAGGCATCATGACTAGCTGAAGCGTCAGATGCAAAGCCTCTTGGTGGATGTTAATCGCATTCGCAATCTTGCCACCAAGAATGCTTTTGTTTCCCATGAAACCTCTCGCCGCACATGGAAAGGGCTAACACTGATGTGTTCTGAAGATGATCTTCAAGAGGATGGCTTCACTGAGCGATTCAAGTTTGACTCCACACCTCCTCGAAGGGAAGTGCTGCGACGAACTCCATCCCTTGAAGACTCTGAGTTCTATTCCTCTGCTGCAGCTGTGAATGCCATAGTGATCGAGGATGAAGACAATGCTACTTCACCGCCACCTCCTTCAGCATGCTTCGACTCTGCTCCAAGCTCTTCAGCACCGCCAAACACCACCAACGACCCTGCTGCTTCACCTACTCCTCATGGGAACGAGTAGATGCTCTATGTCTTCAAACCTTTTTGGTCCTTACTGACAAAAGGGGGAGAAGCATATGAGGTTGATAGTCTTCAAGCGGGTCCATATGGGCAGGTGCTTTATATTTTGCTTCGTGCTTACAACTCTCGTTTTGCTGCATTTGGTTCTTTGAGTTGTAACACTTAAACTCGATGGTCGTCTGCTACTTATTTGCCACCTTGTGTTGTGATGATAAATTCCGCATGTGCGATGATAAATTCCGCACTTAGATCATTCTGCAGACGTCCATTTTCCATTATGCATGTCATTATCTTCATATACTTTCACATGCATAGTGGATTTTCATCATAAGTTGAAGTGGATCTCCACAAGTACAACCTGCCATGTGCATTTGCATTCCAAAAGCAAATTACTTATATGCACATCTTCAGGGGGAGCCCTTGCAACTTATGAAGACAATTCCTTATCCTTTACAATTTCACAGATTATATTCCCCGTTGAAAACTTCAACTAGTTTGTCATCAATCACCAAAAAGGGGGAGATTGTAAGTGCATCTAGTGCCACCCCTAGTTGGTTTTGGAGTACTGACGACAAACCTAGTTGAGGGACTAATGTGTTTGTGAGAATTGTAGGATAACACAGGTAGAAGTCCCTCATTGATTCGGTTTTCCTACCAGAGATGACCCCTAAAAATGTATGAAGACATTGAAGCCAAAGGTGGTATATGAAGATATTCACATTGAAGACTATGACAAGAGAAGACACCACATGAAACCTATGGAGCTCGAAGACTTAGATCTTTCGTAGTTCTCTTTCTTCTGTGTTGAGTCATAGGAACCACCGTACTGTTAAGTGGGGTCCAAGAGAACCAGTCAGAATGACTGAAGTGATGCTTAAACAAAACCTATGTCTTCGAGTGAAGACATTGAGAGTGAATCTTGTCCAGAGTCAGGCAAGTCAGCTTTGCTTGAAGCCCAAGTAAAGTTGCCGTGTGAGTTTGAAATCTGACCGTTGGAACACGTGTCAGTTCCTTAGTGACCCAGGGTCATTTCGGACAAATCAGGTCGGGTTGCCAAGTGGCTATAAATAGCCCACCCCTACAACCATAAACGGTTGGCTGCTCAGATTCAGAGTACGGCTTTTGTCGTTTGAGAGCAACCCACCTCGAAGCCTTTGAGAGAGAATTCCTTGCAAGGATAAAGCCCTAACCACCTAGAGCCAAAGAGAATTAGGCATCACTTAAGTCTTCTTGTCTGTGTGATCTGAAGACTTATTACACTTGAGGAATGTGCATCCTCCAGCCGGTTAGGCGTCGCGTTCTGAGCATCCAAGAGACATTGTGGATTGCCGGTGAACGAAGTCTGTGATGGTTTGGGAGTCTACCTTGAAGACTTACCAGAGTGATTGGGCGAGGTCTGTGTGACCTTAGCTCAAGGGGAATACGGTGAGGACTGGGTGTCCTGAGCTACATGTTCAGTACTGGGTGTCCGGGACTGTGTGTCCTAAGGTTTAAATACCTAGCCGCCCTAACCAGACGTACAGTTGTCACAACAACTGGAACTGGTCCAACAAATCATTGTCTTCAGCGAGTCACTGGTTTCATCTTCCCTTCCCTTTACTTACTGTTACTCCTTGTGAAGTCATTGTATGTTCGCACTATCTTTTGTCTTCACTGAGTGACTGCGTGTTCTGTGTGGCTTCACAATATCTTCCTACCCGATCCTTACTACATTGCTGGTATTAGTCATTGTGCTTTCACTCTATTGAATACTTGACTATGGCTTGCCTAGTGTAGTCTACCTTCCGCTGCAGGGTAATAGGTTTATTTCTATCGTTTGTCTTCATAACTTCCATGTATTGAAGTCTTTCATAAAAATCGCCTATTCACCCCCCCTCTAGTCGATATAACGCACTTTCAAGGGGCCCCGTAAGAGGTGAGCACCTGGCGCGGTGCTAGCGCGTGCTTGATGAGCGTGTGCTTTGCGCGGTCCGGCTCGCGAGGAGCTTTGCAAGGAAAAGGAGATAGACAAGAGTCCCAAACCAAACGAGATCCAGAAGGCAAGAAACGGCTCAAACGAGAAAAGGCACCCCCTGTGCGCATCGATAAAAATTCAGCTTCAACTTATGTCCAGATCCAGAAAGCAAAGCCACAGAAAGAGAGATCCAAAGAAAAAGGCCGCGTCCGGCACCTAGTGTAGTCTTCGGGTCTTCAAGTCTTCTCATCGGTGCGGAGCTAAGTGCTGCCACTAGGCGTGGGAGGGAGCCCCAGGGCCTGAGGCCGGTGCTCCTGAGACTCCGGGGCGTGTATAGCCCCAACTAATTATTATGTGAGAGTGTCACGGGCGGCAAGCTTCACAGGCACCGGGCCTTCTTCACAAGTACTGGCCTTGCTTCATATCGCCAGTCGAGGGCCCCGCCTTGCGCCACCCTCGACCTCCTTTGAGCCGACCGGTCACCAGGACGACACAAAGGAGGGAAAGGGGACGCCAGCAGTTCCCTCGGTGACAACGGGTCCTCTGCCGAGGGAAGGGTTGTGGAGGCCACCCCGGCAGAGGGCCTACCTCCGGGTTTCCCCTGGTTTCGCGTGCCTTGGGGAGGGGCCTTGCTCCTGGCTCCCTCTTGGCGGCCACCAACGTGTCTCCCTTGTTGGAACGGGTGCCGCTGCACCAGGGTCGTCGATCGACGTTGCCACCTGATTCATCTGCAGCCCATGGTTAGCATAAGCCTGCTTTTGAGAGATTAGCGGTACCCAGTAGTTGCCGTTGTTGGTGCGATCATTGTGGTTCTCCGTTAGTTCTTGGAAGGCCTCGACTCCTAGCGCCCCCTCTCCCTAATCTTCTCCAATGAACGAGCCAGGGTCGTCCTCTGGTGCATACCCTTGGTCCATCATGCGGGGCACGTAGGCTTCCGGGACCGTCACCCCGAACACCTCGCCGTGGTGCCCCACGCTCCATGTTGCTGGACCCATGGTGGCGCCCTAGGGATGACTGTATGGCATCCTGCTTGGACCATGGGGGGTGACGTTTGCGCCTGCCTGCTGCGAGCGGCATGGGGGAGTCGGATCCCCCTATGCCGCCGGCCGTGCTGATGTTGATGAAGCCCCAGGCGTAGTTGATGGCGCGCGGATGTGGTGAGGTTCGCCGCACCGCCCGGCAGTGGCCTGGGAAGGAAGTTGATAGCAGAAGGGCGGTGCTCCCGGTGTCGCTGCATCCAGCAGCTCAGCAACACGCTCTAGCAGTATGTCCCGATCACTTTCCATCAGCCTGCACCGCAGCAGCTCCCTTACCATGGTGAGCGCCGCCCGCATGTTTGCTTGCTCCCTCATGAGTACGGTGCCGTTGCTGCGGCATGAATCGCCGCTCTTGCGGCGGCCCGTACCTGCCGTGGGGTGACGGTGGATGACGCCTGGCCGTGCTGCCCGAGCCCGGCGGAGTTTGGCGGCGCCCGTGCCACCTGGAGTGCGGGGTCGAGACCTTCATGGGAAGGCGACGCTGCCCGGGCTGGCCAGGCTGCCCAGCGGTCGGAGCCGGCCCTTGAGTCGCCGAACATCATGGCTGAGGAGCGTCAACAAGCAGGCTGGTGGAGGAGGAGCTCCGGCGCACCCCTACCTAGCGCGCCAAATGTCAGATCTGGGGTTCCGGCAAATCCTTAAGGTTCGAAAATTGGGGTGCGTGCAAAGTCTTTCCTTCCTACCAATCTACGCCCTAGCTCACTAGATCTCGCGGACGAACTCGACGAACTCGCAACACAGAAAGACGCAAGATTTATACTGTTTTGGGCCACCGTTGTGGTGTAATACCCTACTCCAGTGTGGTGGTGGTGGATTGCCTCTAGGGCTAATGATGAACAGTACAAAGGAAGAGCAGCCTCCTGAGGTTGAGGTGTTCTTGAACTCGGTGAGCTTGTGTGTGTGTGTGTGTGTGTGTGTGTGTATGGTCTGAATGATCAGTCCCCGAATGATCTGTGCCTTCATGATCCGTCCTCTCCCCCTACTAAGGTGGTGGCTAGCCCTATTTCTATTGGCCCTGGTCCTCTTCCCAAATATCTAGTGGGAAGGGAGCCAACAATGGCGGGCTAATTCAAAGGGGGGCAGCTAGTATAAGCTATCCTGACAAAAGTGGTCTTCGCCTGCCAAAGGCTCTGGTGGTGACGCCGTCTTGGGCTCCACGATGACCTCCATCTTGCCGTCCTCCTGGTCTTGGTATCGTTGCACCAATATAGCAACCTTTCCCTGATGCCTCGATAATCTTCGCCTGCGCTGGCCTGCTTAGCACCAAAGAGGAAACAAGGATGCTGCGCGTGCTGGCGACCGCCTAGTGTCGTGCGTCATGGCTCACGTCACGAGGGTCTCGTGAGGTGTGCGCCGCCTTGATATCTCCGCTCCTTGTGAGCCTGCCTAGCTAGGCTTTTCCCGAGGAGGTCTTGCACCGTCCGCCTCGTGAGGCTTGGACCCTCGCGAGGTTCTTGGATGCTTTGTTGGTGAAGATGGGCCTTACGGCCTGCAGGCTTAGCCACGCCGCGGGCCGCATGCAGGAAAGTCTGGGGACCGCTGTTCCCAGGACACCTACAACAAGATACGTAGTAGCTTATATGTTAGACAATAGATTATTGATTATTAGCCGGTTGATAGCCTAGTGTTGAAGCGAGCTGAGCCAATGTGTCGTGTTTTGCACAACTGCTTACAAGTGTTTACAAGTACTTAACCAGCCTTACGTACCCTCACTAGAAAAAAATACACTTCCATGATGATATGTGTTTGTCACGGTAGGTCACGTTTTCTGTCATGCATGTACATCCATGACAATTTTATGACAGAATCATGATAGTCATACATGTGCTGTCGTAGAAGTGTTCCATGACATTACCAAAATTATCATCACGCAAGTGTCCACTTCCTTGACGATAAATCGCGTGTCACAGAACTGCTTTCGTCAAGGGTGTCCGACATGTGCATCCATCATTACGGAACGTCGTTAAGCTATCGGGTCCGATTTTGGATCCGATAACCCGTTAACAGCCCCGACCAATGCGGATTTTCCACGTGTAAAATCATCATTGACTGGAGGGAACACATGTTGGCTCGCCGTTGGGACAGATGTCATCCACTCATTGGACCCAAAGCACCTATGATACGTCGACACGTGGCATGGCCCAACAGAGGCCCATTCCTGTGAAAAGGCCGTCCCGTTTGACTTGGTCAAAAGGTGGCGGGCCGGCCCACGGCAAGCCTGTTAACGGCTTGTTCGCATATAGCTCAGTTACAGCCCGCTAACCCAGGGCCCGTTTATGGCCTATCCGAATTAGGCCCAGTAGCATCATCTGGGCCGTCCAATATAATTCTAGCCCGTTTTAACTTCCGGCCCATGTATGGCCCATGACGTCTTTCGGCCCATATGAGGCCCTTAGTAACCCTCGGCCCATTAACGGCCCGTGGTAAAACTGGCCAGTGATGAACAGTGTATCACTTTATACCCATTAACGACCCATTATTCCGTTGGGCCGTTTCTAGCCCATGTTATCTTTCGGCCTTCTCAGGGCCCATTTATTCTTGGGCTCATTTCCAGCATTCATTTAATTTCGGCCCGTTACTGTCATTTTCTGCTTGTGGGCCAAATTCAGCAAGTGGTTACAGTCGGCTCATTTGTGGCCCATTAATACGTTGGGCCGTTTTCATAGCATCATCAAATACGGCCGATTAACGACGGCCCATTATGGTCGGCCCATGAACGGACGATTTCAACTCTAGCCCATTTAGGGCCATAATGTGGTCTGTTATTGGCCCATGTTTGGCCAACCGATCATATGGCCCGTAGAAGGCCCATTGATGATATGGCCCGTAGAAGGCCCATTGTGTCAACGGCCCGTATAAGGCCCATGGTTTCTACGCCCCGTAGAAGGCCCATTGTTTCTACGGCCCTTAGAAGGCCCATTGTTTCTACGACGGCCATACAAGGCACGTGTTAACTGTAGTAAATATGTAGGTCATGGTTAATGTGGACTAGTTTTAAAAAATAGGTTATTGCGGCCACTAGCAAACCGCGGAAAAAGAACTGCACTGACTACAAGAAAACAAATAATCAAGACAATAAGGAAATAAATAGGCAAGCAACTTACGATAGGCTATCACGGCTATTACACATATTACATCCACTGGGCATCAAAGATCGCCACCAGTGCAAATATAGGGAACAAAGCAGCATATAAACGCCGCAACAAAACAAGTCCAGAACTAAAACCACTTCAGAAGAGCTCAAGAAACACTATCCTGGGTACCCATAATGCTGGCAAGATGCTTAGCAAGCTTATTAACTTTCTCTTGTTTGGCACTTAAATCCTCCATCACTTGCTGTTGCACCAGAAAGTATGCATCTGAATTCTGTAGGGACTTCCTCGGTCCTTTGGCTTCCTGTCGCATAACATCTGATCAATGTCTTTCAACTTGAAGTTGAGACTCAAGAAGTCGAACTGATTTAGGCAGCATGTTCGAAGAGCTGGTGCCAGCAGTAGTAGCCAGTAACTCGAACACTACATCAAGATAGGACTTTGGGGTTGTCTCAGTGTCCTCAATATAGTTTTTATTAGCTTTCTTAGAGACCAACAGGGATGTCTCACTATCTTGAACCTTTTCTGCATTACTTCCTGTACCATTGCATAACGGGTTCTCTTCTCCAATATTTTATCCGCATTCTAAAAGAGAAACAAACAAACACATCATAGGTTTACAATGTAGTATATGAAACTCATTTTGGTAAACCAGTTCAGTAGTAAGGTGGACATGATAACAACATGAAACAAACATATATCTATGTAGTATGGTCACTGTATGGTCTATATCATTCTAGTTTATGTTGCCAAATCAAGATAGATACCGTTCGAATCATATCTATTTAAGACAAAGCAGCTTAGACAGAATATAAGTGTGGGAAACTACACAGCAATAACAACACTTGTAAGGTGCATGGCATGAGAATATAACTGTTTATTCAATTGAAACAGAAATCAACATAGAGCAAGTTACAACATCAAACATGTTAAAGAAACAGGTTTAAAACATACCTGTTGCACCATTGGAGAATCAATTGCATCCTTCAAATTTGAAATTAGTTGGTATGCGTAAATACAGTGATCCAAGAGCAAAGTAGTATGAACCATAGCTACAGAACCTGACCTGAGAACAATTCTCCTTCTACTTTAAGTGTTGACTTGGGGTTTAGAGTGGTGGTCCTCGTGCTTTGGGCACTGCAGTTTCCTTACTAACTGCTCGTGTTTGGGTGCTCTGTGGTGGAGACGGTGCTGTGTCAAAGGGAACTGGGTTACTATCTGCTGGGGTTGGGGTTAGAAGGGGTGTAGCTGGTTCTCTGTCCAACTGGGTAGGGGTACAATCTGTGTGAGTATGGGTTACGCGTGGTGGGGCTAGTTCTTGGGCAAGTACAACCGTGGTTCTATCTCCATCGACAGGTAGCATGATCTTTTCTGAAGACCGTGTTTTTACTCCCATAGATACTGCCATCACCACCTCTAATTGAAATGGCTCATAAACAAGAAAAGTAATTGAATGTACAGACATTGTAAGATAGACAGGTGCAATGGATAGTAGGGAATAAAACAGAGCATGAAATAATTCACATTTATGTTGTCTAACCAAACAGAATAGCAGGACATAATTTCACATATATGATGGCTAATTAAATAGGATAGCATGAAACAATTTCACATGTATGATGGCTAACTAAACTGGATAGAATGACATACTTCAAAATATGATGACTATGTAAACAGGATGACATGATATAACTATACGATGTGTCTATTAAAGTGATTGGCATGCCATAAATCACAAACATGCCGTCGATGAAAACATGATGGCATGATATAATTCTCAGATAGAATGACATAATTCAAAATACGATGACTATGTGAAGTGTCAACAGGATGATATGATATAACTATATTATGTCTTTAGAAAATGGGTTGGCATGCCATAATTCAGATACATGCTGTCTATGTAAACATCATGGCATGATATAATTCAAATATATGATTTATATACTAAGGAAGTGAGCAGAGGGCAATCACATATATGATGTGTCAACTAAGGAGATGGCATTCAATATCGTGTATATGATGTAAAAACTAAGCATTGCAATACAACATATGCATGATATGAGTAATATAACCCTGCCAAGTTTGAGCATACACCTCAGGGGGATAATAGGACTGGTCATCTGCCTCTGAATCCTCCTCTGAAGAGCTATCTGTAACCAGTAAGATATCAGCTTCACCAGGTAGCATTGTCTGCTCTGAAGACCTAGTTTTCACTCCAGATTTCTCCATCACCAATTCAAATGGCTGATGCACAGGAAGAGAAGTTGAATATACAAACATTGTCGATAAAAGCAATGAGAAATACAAAAAAGGACGACATGATATAATTCACATATATGACGCTTGGCTAAACAACATGGCATTGCATAATTCACATATATAATGCCTTGCAACAAGAGAGCATTGCATAATTCACATATATAATGTTTTGCAAGAAGATTGCATAATTCACATATATGGTAATTAGACACTAAACATGTGGCATTTACACAAAGCATGCCTAAACTAAGCAAATGACATAGCAATGCAAGATACCATACGCACGATATGAGCAACATAAACCTGCCAAGTTAGAGCATGCACCTCGGGGGGGGGGGGGAGGACTGTTCATCTGTCTCTGAATCCTCCTCCGAGGAGCTATCTGTAACCAGCAAGACATGCGCTTCGTCAGATAGCATTGTCTGCTCTAAAGACCTTGTTTCCACTCCAGATTTTTCCATGACCATGCCGAATAAAAAGCTTGCATGATTCACATATATGATAAAGAAACTAAACAAATGGCATTGACACAAAGCATGTCTAAACTAAGCAGATGACATCTTTGATGTATACAGTAAGCAATGCAAGGCACCATATGCATGATTTTACCAACATTAGCATGCCAAGTTAGAGCGAAGACCTCATGGGGTAAATAGGAGTGGTCTTCTGCTTCTGAATCCCCCACAGAATAGTTATCTTCCTCTTGATTATGATCCGAAATGGGTGGAGGGGGGCTGCCTTTGTGCCCACCATGGAGCGATGTCTGCATGAAATTTTATTGCCACACAAGGATTGTCTCTTTTTCTCTACATGTTCAGTTCCATTGTGTACAATAACTGACATGCATAGGAATAAAACATAGTGAGATTATGTAAGAAGTGCATGCACAAATCCAGAGTGATGGTAGCAAACTATGGATAGACCCAAAACAAATAATAGCAGGCAGATAATAGCTTTAGTTAAAAAATACAGATAATGGCTCCTTTAATGTTTGTTTGCACCCAACATGAAAGTCCTAGTAGACACCCGAGATTAACCAGATAGTAGACAGATAGTACTGATTGATGCCCCCAATATGTACCCCACAACCATTTAAAAACTCAAGTTTCAGCATAAGTTTGGACCTGAGTCAGAGTCTAATAGGTGAACACAACGATAAAGTAGCATGTCATCATATTAAGCAATGCATAACGTAAGCAGACATGGAAGAGTGTGACCTCTCTTGCGGACCCGTGTAGTCCTCAAGGTCATCTGCTTAGTTGATGATGGTAATGCAGCTGTCGTGGCTGCCGACGGCAGGGAAGAAGATCTGAGGCGGCAAAAGATAGTCTGGAGAGCGGATCCCTGCTGTGGTGAACCCTTCCGTTGTTGGAGCAGCTGAGCTGGGGTGGAACACGGCACCGCAGGAGTAGGAAAAACCACACAAGGTTTTCTTTGACACATATCTATAACATAAGTAATTGTGTAAGGGCTTGTTTCAATTTGAGGATTATAACAATGCAGGGATAGGAAATAGACAGGAATAGGATAGGAATGCACGTGCAAAACAGAGAATTTAATAACACAGGATTTCTGCCAATCTGGGTGTTTGGTTCACAAGAATTGGAAGATCACAGGATGCAAAGAAGCATGGTGAGATTAAGTCAAACCACAAGAAGTGTACAACCTCTTTGGCGAAACCATGTCGATCTCAGCGTGATTGGCTTGGCCGGTGAGGATGCTCAGGCTGACTTGGCTGTCAGAGCAGGGGAAGAAGATCTTAGGCATCTGGAGATGGAGCCCGAGGTACTGCTCCGCTGTGATGGATGGTTTCATCGTTGGAGCAGCTCCGGTGAGTTGTACGACACCGAGGCTGAAGCAGGACAAGAGAGACAATGTTAACCTGAGTGGAATTCTAATAGCATCTCCAATAGATGACGTAAAATACATAACCACAAAGTGCTAGATGTATACATCAGCCGCTCATCTCTGAACTTAACTATTGAAACTGAGTTTAACTATCGAAACTGAACTTAACTGTTGAAACTGAATTTTGCTATCGAAACTGAACGCACTAGAGGTGAGGCTACACGTCAGTCGACTGAATTTTTCATCTCTGGTCAGTCGATTTTGCAGCCGTTGGATACGAAGTCAAGGACCTGCAGTTCATCTTCAACCTCCACCCCCTGAGCCGCCAGCCAGCACCAGCCAAACAGCCGGCCCCCGCCGCCCGCGGCCGGCGGTGCGCCACCCCGCCCACCCCGGAAACACTCCCCACCGCCGGTCCGCCGACGCCCCGGCCATCCCTATAGGCCCCACGTGCCGAGATTTTTCTCCGGCGATCCCCACGCCACCGCCCCATCACCTCCAGCAACCACCACCCCCACCCTGAACCTAAGATAGATAGTGGGGTACCTCTCCGGTGAGCCCCCCTCCCCGCTACGCCTGGCTCTTCCTTAACTCCGGCGAGCCCCCCACCCCCTGAAAATCGACTGCCCAAAAGGTGATTCAGTCAACTAAAGTGTAGCTAAATCGGAGCAGCATCGCAAGCAAGAGCAAGAGCGAGAGCAATAGCACGAGCAAGAGCAGACCAGGTAGGGGACCGAGAGCAAGAGCAGAGCAGCAACACGAGTGAGAGCTAAAGCAGAAGTAGCTCCTACTGATGTGCACGTCGCCGCCGAGGGAGTGATGCCGTGGAGGAAGTGGCCGGTGACGCTGGCGTGGATGGAGCCGCGCCGTGTCAGCTCGGGACCGAGCGCCGGCAGCACCGTGAGATCGAATCAAGAAGAAAATGCGGCGATTAGTGTACAACCTCTTTGGTGGTGCCGATTAGGCCGCAGCTTCATCCGAGGAAACGGTGATGATGATGCTCTTCCGGTGGTGCAGGTGAAGACGGCGGTGTGGGAATGGAGGTGGCACAAAAGACGAGGGGAACATCAGGAAAGCTCCTTGGAGGTGGAGGATGGGGTGGGTGAACCGGCGGGATGACTAGATCAACGACAGATCCTCATCCGGTACGGTGGATGAGGGACGTCGAGGTGTTGCTGTGGACGACATCATCGGGGAAGAGGCTCCAGCTGGGTGGCGGACGGAGGAGAGTGTGGGGCTTCGCGGGTTTTGCAGGCCTCAGTGTACGAATGGGTGGGCAGATGGGATGGGAGTGGGGGAACCATGGCTTAGGGACGCGCTTGTCCGAAATGTGGGGTAAGTTACGAAAGTACCCCCACCGATTTGAGGCGGTTCTTTTGGTTCAGCGGTATCACGGGCATTTCACGTGTCAGGATTTCACAGGAGGTGGGAGTTTTCGCGCGCGTTGTAATTTTGGAATAGCAAGGCGCGGGTTTAGACGGAGGGAGTTGTCGGAGCACAACGAGACAAAGATTTATCTTAAATATTTCGGGGTAACAAGGCGCGGGTTGAAGAGGCAGGAGTTTCGCAGCACGATAGACTGAGACGCTAGCTTGAAATTTCGGCATAACAAGGCGCGGCTTGAAATTTTGGGAGAACAAGCTTAACGTGTACCCAGAAGAAAAAAAGACAATTTAGACTAGTGTGATATACTACGTACAATGTGTTTAACACGCACAACACACACACACACAAACACCATTTAGACTAGTAAGGTACACGTGCATTGCACGCATGAGATTTGGCAACCAAATTATGAATAAATACCACATTATAGCATGTAAGTTTTGAGTCATATATGCATGATGTAGATGTTCGTTTAATTCTTATAGTTCATTTCATTCAAAATCATCTAGTTTTTATAAGAAAGCTAATCTATTTTAAGATTCATGGAATTGTGTGTGGTATGCCATAAAGTAAAAAACAAATCATGTAGAAAAACATTTGGGCAATTCTGATACCGAAGATTCTAGAACAAAGAAGAAGTGCTTGTGTTTTGAGGTTTGTGCATTATGCTCAAGTTCAACCATAGAGTCTTCTAGATTGGACATGTGGAAAAATCTGGTGGAATCTAGATGATATCCAATGGCTAGTAGTTCTCAAATTTGCCAGCTCTGCACCATCGGATTGGCCTCATCCAACGACCATCTTTCAAAGTTAAAGTTATCCGCA
The DNA here is from genome assembly GCF_018294505.1 of Triticum aestivum. Lineage (NCBI taxonomy): Eukaryota > Viridiplantae > Streptophyta > Magnoliopsida > Poales > Poaceae > Triticum > Triticum aestivum. The sequence goes on along the minus strand of NC_057812.1, from coordinate 415,576,754 downwards.
CACTATATAAAAGATACAAAATATAATATATATATAGGGGTATAGATATAGATATGTGATGCGAAAGCCACCCATCATCTCCAATTAGAATAGTGTGTCCATGCACGGATGCAATGTGGCCAAACGATGTCTGCCATCGGTATGTCAAATTCAAACCAGTCTGACCTTGTTCAATGTGTATACATTACAACATGCTCGTTTCCAAACCACACCACGCAGATCTCCGTTATATTCATGCATGCATGGGTTTCAAACATCATGATCTCTTATTCAAATATTTTAATTTCAATTTTACATTGATTATGATCTCACCTAGTCTTTTACACCCACACATTGTACTTCTCTTTATAATTGTACCACTAACTTTCTCTCGTGCATGCATGCACACACACTACCATTCGGCTTTATCCATCGCACACATGCAATCTTTTTCTTCAGGCCGGTCTCCCATGAAGGCACACACACACACATCCCCCTTTCCATCCTATCGGGCATTCTTTATCTCTCACGTGCATGCGCAACGATCGATGTTCCTCTATGTGTGTGTGTGTGTAGCTAGGTCTTTCATAGTTTTCCACATAAACTGATCAATCTATATATCTAGTGAGGTCTCACCCTCTTTCCCACGTCCACATCAATCAATCTATACCTCTCTATATAGGATTACATATATAGCTAATACACCCACATTAATTATATATCCAATGCCCCCCTCTCATCATCCATGCCTTCCGCTTCATCTCTCAGACACACGCACAATGGCGAAAACAGGGGCAGCAAGGGCCCTGCCTCCCCTAACATCACTATATATCGAGGTTAATATGAATGTGATCATTAGACAATTGCTGGTAAAAATGGTTTAAGTTGATGAATTGGCCCTCCTCGTAAAGGATTAGCAATGCTTGGCCCCCTAGCTCATGGGACATTTTTCATGGCTCCGCCACTGCACGCAACAGCGCACGTTCTCACCCCCTCTCTCTAAATATCGATCTCACAGTTGTGCACTCCTTCATAGTCTCCCTCCACTCGGCCCCTCGCACCATCTTCTAGCCCCCCACCGGATTTTGCCACATGTACAATCTAGCAGACTCCATGGTTGAACTTAAGCATAATGCACAAATCTCAAAACAACAGTGGTTCTCCTTTGTTCTAGAATCTTCCGTATCATAACTGCCCCAAACTTTTTTTCTAATTGAAATGCCATTTTTTACTTTATGCTTTACTACGCACAATTCCATGAATCATAAAATAGATTAGGGGCTTCTTTGATTCAAAGGATTCTCGAAGGAATTTTGGAGGATACTAATCCTTAGGAATTTTTCCTATCTTTGTTGTTTGATTCGTAGGATTGTAAACCATAGGAATTTTTCCATATGATTCATTTGCACTAGACTTCATAGGAAACATCCCATCCACTCAAACCTCTTTGAAAGAATTCTGCGTTTTTTCTATGCACAATCAAACACTCGTACCATCCTGTAGGATTCAAGACGACATTCCACTCTAATCCCATGTTCTTCCTATTCCCGCGTTTTGGAAATCCTACGAATCAAAGAGGCCCTAGGTTTTTTATAAAAACTAATTGATTTTGAATGAGATGAACTATAAGAATTAAACAAAGGTCTACATGAGGCACATATGACTCAGAGCTTACATGCTACAGTGTGGTATTTATTCATAATTTGGTTGCAAAATCTGACAAGTGTAATGCATGTGTACCTTACTAGTACTTCGAGTATGTGCAAAACACAATGGAACGCTACACAGTGTCTCTCTTACAGTTCATGAAGCCACGTGGCACATGTGGAGGCGTTGTCGCGACATCCTTGTGTGGATTGATCACAGTGACATGTTGCTGCTTCCAGAAGAATGTACTCGTCCTCCCTAAGCCGCACTAGTGGTACATGCATGAAGCGAAGATGTGCACGCATGCCACTCACGCACTCATTCCCTTGCACGCACACGTGGGTACACGGGCTGACGCAATTTTGTACCAAGATCCACCCCATGTGATAATTTGACGCGTGTAAAGTCTTTCACTTCATTGATGGTCAATTAATACAGCGCATGCAAATTGAGTGGACGTGAGGGCGGAAGAAAGACATGCGCATAGTACGGCACGCATGCGAGTACTTAAATCATGGGTTGCTAGTAGTAGTACTTCCATTGGTCTCCTTCGTATTTTGTGCATATTTTTGACAGTAACATAATATTTACGCATCTGAGCAGTGTAGTCTACTTGAAATTTATGTTCCACTAAACTCATCGGGAGCCGTTTCGGGCCTTGAAACCAAAAACCATCAATTAATCTTTACCTTGTTCCCATCACATTCGAAAGTACTAGTGCTACAATTAAGTGCAAGCCTGCTCACACCTACCAGTATGTACCAAACCTAAACGTGTTCCCATTATGCAGGTTTTAGTACTAGTGCTAGTACTTAGGTTATAAAAGGGGAACTACCTAACCGAATATTACTCTACCTTCCTCCTCATAAGTGCTCCTTCTTCGTCTGTCCTTGCCATGGCCGGTGTGCAGAGCTCTAGGTCGAGAACTACTCGTAACAAGGGAGCGGCAACCAAGGCTGCGAAAAAAAAGAGGGCTCGCGCCATGCAGAGACCTCGAAAGATCTCTCACGGGCAGGCGATGGCTCCCAGGAGTGCCCTAGACGCGGAGGCGAACATGCAGCTTTGGAGTCGTTATCCCTCGACGGCATGCCCGATCTGCTCAATAAGCACCTCAATAAGCAGAAGGAGTTCATCCACGGCTTGGTAGAGATGCTGAAGGAGAGCCTCGACGACATGCCCACTGAGCTCAATGAGTAGGGGGAGTTGACCGCCGGCTTGGTGATGTTGCTGAAGAAGAGCATTGCCTCGAAGAAGAAGGCGACCGGAGAAATCCTGCAACTTCAGGAGGACAAGGCGAAGCTCTGCCACGAGCTCAACCTGCTGAAGGAGGAGAACGCCGACTAGAAGAAGCTGCACGAGAATAGTAGTTCCTCGATGAAGATGTTGCAGGCCCTCAGCATGGAACAGAAGGAGGAGTTGGCGAAGCTCCGCATCAAGAACCCGGCTGCTATCAAGGTACGTAATGCGGCCGTGGAACAGATGATGAAGGCTCGCGTCGAGAAATCCCGCATCATGGACACAATGATGAAGATGGCGGAGGAGACACACAAGGAGATGGTGGTCGTCGAGGCGATGAAGAAGCAGTTGCGACTCCGCGGCCAGCAACCCTTCATGTAGTGAGAGCAGCGCCCTAGTCTTGTGTGTGCATCTTCCTTCTTTTTTGGGGGTGATAATACTCCTTCTTCTTTTGCTCCTGTGTTTCTTATTTTTCTTCGGGTGTTTGGCTGCACATGTCACGTTCTCTACAAGGCATCAATAGAACAATGCTAAAAATGAGATGACTAGAAAATTATATCATTCTTTATCGCCAATAGAACAATGCCTCTTGCTAGTAATATATAATAAGAGTAGAGAGTAGAGGATATGGCACTGGGCCGCGGTGTTTCATGCTCCTCCGTTGTACTCCAGTGGAAAACTTGAGTATACCGCACGGTTCTTTGCTCCTCCTTAGGTCGTCGGCACATTTATACGAGCAGTCAAATCACAAGGCCCCGTCTTCCAGCAGTAATGAGCCGTCAAATCACAAAGGCCCTCGCCTCTCGTGAAAAGGACCAAGCTAGACTGCCCTGCCCTCTAGCCTTTTAAAAATGTATACATTTGTACAGTAGTAGTATAGATGGATTGCACCATGGAGCAAAACTAACAAGATGTAATTAAAGAAAAAAGGTGGTACATATAGAGGGCGCTCGTCGCCAAATTATGCATATACTATATGACACTACCCACTATGAAGGTACTAGTAACATAGACTAGTAACTAGTCTATGCTACTCTCCACTATGACCAGCCAAAGTCGAGGCGCAGATACCAACGAGGGCCTGGTTGTGTCTATACTTAGACAACTCAACCGACTGCATGCTCACCAGGCAGACAAAGCTCGTGTCGTGTTGGTGCCGTGTGCGGCCCGCATTCAAGTCACAGTAGATGCTATATAGGTCCGGCGGATCTTACACCAAGATCCGTGCAAAATTTTCTTTTCAGATTTTCTTTTTTCTATCTTAAATCTCAGTCGAGTGAGACATTGCCACGCCTTTAAATAGAGGCTCGGGCGTCATTAATGGAGACCTTGGGAGAGAGGTGGACGGCAGATGGAGGTCAAAGGGCTCGCACGCCTCCCGTACTCAAATAGCTGCCCTGCACGACGCCTCCTAGCTAATAAAAAAAGGGGACACATGGCGGCACGTAAATGGTAAATAGAACGCCCACGGTTTCAATAATACTTGTGTTTTTGATTGTAACGTGACAACACTTGTTCCAAAATGACTTTGTTGATTGTTAATGTGTGCGCCTTCGCAAATCGGATAGTAAAATTACCACAACATGTTGGTGCCATGTCATGACACCAAGCCAAGTTTCATGATTTTCATGCGTGTTTTGGATTTACGGGAATTCAAAAACCAAGTTTCTCAATGTTTCCAGCTGACCCTTGTAGATATTGAAACAAAGGTAGCCATCCATTGCAGCATAGTGCATTTGGTCTATATCTAGTACATTCCACTCCCATGGATGATAAAACCTGAACGGAGGTTTCTTCAGTGTACCGTACGAAGGATGAACCATGGCTCCTGCTAGGGTCATCATTGAAGGCTGATCACGGGAGGGCACCAGCCGTTTCTTCTGGAGGTCGAAGGGGTCGCCTACAACGAGGCCTATCCGACCCAGGATTTACTTGTCGTTCCTAAAGTCTACAGTAACGATTTTGACTCGGCCATCCTTGAGGAAATTCTTAAAATCCTGGCACTCAACGTCAGCATGGCATATGTGGTAGACCAAGCATAAGTCATGCACGCAAACCTGGATCATGGCGGGCTTCTTCTTCTCTGCCTCCTTTAGATTCTTCTCGCTTCCCAGGACTGTGGTGTCTCAACATCTAGCCCAGTGACCCACTCATCATTTGAGTTTTCGAACATGCGTTTGAAGCGAGCAAGGCATTCTTTCACCATTGTGGAAGAACGGGTGTAGATGACATCGAACTCATCGCCAGTGATGGTTCTAACCTTGTACTCACTGCCGATCATGGAGATTTGGCACGCCATGGATTTGGGAGGAGGGTTAGGATTAGTAGAACTGCCGTAATGTGAAAGAACGGGACGACTAGGAGCGGTTTATTGATTGTAAAAATGTCGAGTCGGGGGCGCGTGCGAATGGCAGGGTAGTGGCTTGCCTAGTGGATAAATGGATTCATGCACAGTACCATGGGGGCCCAATTAGATGTCATGTCTACTCGACGCCCAATTAAATGGCTTTCGATGTCATGTCAAGCGTCGGGAAAATTACAGGTGATACAAAGCTTTCCATTCTCCCATGCTACGGGCTTCCGAGAGCCCTTGGATCTGAGATCGAACGGTTGCATGGCGTGATTCTAGACCTATGGGTGAATATCCTATCCTGGAGGGTTATTCTGCAAATTTTTTCAGCAACTTAGCATTCGACCGTTCGATCTTAGATCCAAGGGCTTCCAGCAGCCCGTATCATGGTTGCGCCTACCACGATCATCGCCTCACTCGCGCGGCCGCGCCCTTGGAGATTTAACATGATGCGTTAGGCTATCTGATGTTGGCATGTCATACATAGTCATCACTGAGTCACTCATACAACAAGGTTAGCTATAAGGTTGGCTATAAGAGTATTTTTTGTTTACTTCTCTCTATCTCTTTCTTCATAGTATTTATTGCATTTTCCAAGGAGTGAGCTCTTCCAATGAAATGATGCTTAGATGAGGTGCTATGGGCATTAAATGGCTTAGCAACTCAAGTCCCCAATGCATAGGTGCTTAGTTTTTTGTTGCTAAGTTTGCTTCATCTAGGTACACGAGCTTATCACTGTTTCTTCCTGGGGTCACCAAACTAGTCAGTATCTTCTTAATTAATTTGCCACATCAGACTTTATGCCTATATGGTAGGCTTAGCACCTGTAGGATCAAGTACAATAGTGGGCTATATGCCTGCTTTACATGGCATTTTTGCATATCTGGGGGAAAGAGGCAAGGAAAAAGTGGAGGAGTGGGCTCTCAAGCAAGAGCCAGCCTCTACATGGTGGAGCGTCGGGAGAGGCACCTATATGGAGGTGGTCAGGAATCAGGAGACTCAAGTCAGTCATAGCACCGCAGTTAAAATGATAATGGCAAGTCAAATCACCGGGCCCCACCTGTCCAGCAGTAACTCACTATCAAATCACACAACCCTACGTTTGCAGCAGCCTACTCCCTCATCTTCTCGCGTCTCTGTCGAACCGACTCGGCGGAACAGCCCCGCCTACCGCGCGGGAAAAGCCCTGCCCTCGACTTTTAAATAGTATAGTATACTAGTTTTGTATCCATGGATTGCGCCATGGAGCAAAGCCTCAAGAAAATGGCGGTACACATGTACGGAGTATACAGCATGCCCGTCGCATTCGCGTCGCACCCCAGACGGTTGGTCGGTCTAGCACGCTGCTCTCCTAATGGAACGCGTGTCATATTGCGTTTGCACACACATGTGGGACCACAATTGAGAACCGACCATAGGCACACTCCCCGGCCCCGCAAGTCAGGTGAGTTAATAGAAGTAGTACATACGTTGGTACCTGGACGATCCCTGCAAGACATGGAAGATCAGTTCGTCCATGCATGTGACTAGACTCCAGCAGGCACGCCTAGATTCGCTATCGTCTACATATCGTGCAGGCTGTGTTGTACATGGCTGTAGTTCTGGTGAGAAATCTAAAAAAGGTTTCTTTTCTTCTCGCAAAATTAGGTGTCATGTGCTTCGGGTCACTGCGAGGGTTAAACAACAACAACTGAGTTGGGCTAGTCATTGGGGGCACATGCACGAAGACTACTTGACTGCCATCTAGGTCAAGCCGGCTATGTTAATTAGGACATCTATCGACGGACCCCTTTTCTATGAGTTTATCTTTAATTTGAGCTTTGATCCTCGTCTAGTTTGTCCGTCGGGATTCATCTTATCTCCTTTGGGCAGTGATGTTATGATTTCTTGTCTTGTGGCATTTTTCCGTATTATATGTTATAATCCGGTGCTTCAGATCAAAATGACGACAACTGCGCCTCCGGGGCATGTGCATGAAGACTTCTCGACAGTCATTACCGAGGTTAAGCCGGCTCCAGCCGGTAGACAAAAGAAAACTAGTACTCCACTATATAGGCAGGAGGCTCCGCGCTTGCTTGCTAGTGTTTCTCTCTTCACACTGTCTCGTCCTCTCCAGATCTAAACAGGACAGCGGTGGCCACACACACACTCTCTCTCTCTACTCACCGTTGGTCACAGATCCAGGCGGATCCTCTCCACCGGGGAAGGTGAGAAGGTGCAACGTTCACGCGGTTATCCTTGGGGACGGCTCTTACCCACTGCCGACACGTCCGGATTAGCGTGCCTTGCCATTCTCTCCCAAGCTTCGCTGGTGAGGAATGGCCTCCCACCCCTTCTTCCTCGCTGCCGTAGTGTGGGCAGATACGGCCTCCAGCCGCCCACCTAGCGACATCCCGGTGACCCTCAGGTATAACTTCCTTCAAAACCGGCCTTGCTCTACTTCCCGAGCTCCTGACGTCGCTGCATTTGTATCTTTTACTATTTCTCAGCCCCCCTCGTGTAGATAGGATCGATCGGCTGTTTGAAAACCACCTATTTTTTACTGTTAAGAGGTAAAACTAGTTCATGCACTCGAATCTAGTAGTACTTGGTTCAAACAAGGAAGAAAGGGGGTGGGGGTGGTGGAAGATTTGTTACCTAAATCTAGGACTTTGTCGAAAGAGGAAATAATGGGGGTGAAAAGTAGCAGAGACTGGCTATCCAACTGGTCTCTAGGTCTGATAGGGAAATAAAGGGAACACGGTACAAACTCAGTATAAATCCGATCTATTGGTTGAAATAGGAAAGAAAGTGGGGACTGGGGGACAAGTCAACAGAGTAAGTCCCGCACTAGATTTGCTAGCCTCACACAATATAAGGTGGCTATATACCGAACAAAAATGGGGCGAACCCAGATATTCTCTTCTGATGTTTGTTGCCCCGAGCAGCTCTTATGTAATGCCACTAGTAAAATGTAGTAGTCGCACTATTAAAAGTAAGGACACGTTAAATCAATGTTGTTTTCAATATAATGCCTCCAGTAATATGAATCAATGGCACTTTTTTTCATGTCCTGCTAAATTTCCTATTAAGATAAGTTGCTTCCTTTCATTAGAGATGCAACTGTCCGGGTCTGCTTACTCTCCAGGAGCTTCATGACCAACTTGATGTTGCTCAATTTTATTGCAACTAATGAAGAAGAAGCTCTTTGGGTTTCGTTTTCTGATGGAAATGGAACCGGGCTGGAGCCCTTTTCTTAAAAGAAGAAGAAGCTGCTAGCTCATGGGGAATTGCTTCATTTTAGGTGAACTGCACCAAAAGGTCCCATGAATCATCCATGCTGGTGACTGGTGTCATCCCTTCTACGATGGTGTTGACTGCAGATATGGTTCCCATCACGAGGTATGTTCCTTTTTGGTCTGACCGTTTGCCAAAGATCCCGCATGTTGATCCTGCTCTTGTGCTACTGTTTTGGCACTGCCATGATAAAGCAGTAATGTTATTATTTTGCACCTTAATCTAGTGGCACTATTAATTTGAGGCAATGTTTTGGCACCACTAGTGCCACTGTTTTTTTATACTAGACAATTGCCCATGCGTTGCAACGGGATTATAAACATTCTAGTAGATTAACCCCTGATTGCACGTCTATTATTGTATTATTATTTTTGAGAATCCATGTCTATTATTATATTGATACGCTAAAATCTTATCAAATATTTGTATGCAATTGCCATGATTTCTCTGTCATTTTATTATCAAGCACTTATTTGTAAGAATTTAATGACTTGCCAACAAAATATGTGTTTATATTGGTAAGTTAATAAACATGAGACAATTGAATGGATGGGAGAAAAATCAAATATGAGAGGAAAAAATCAAAAGGATAAGGAAAGAGTGGGACATATATATGGAAGGTTGGACGAAAGAGAGGTGAAATGGAAACCTTATGTTCTTTTTAAGTAGTAGAGATATCGAAAGAGGGGGTTCCCTCCGATTTCATTAAAGAAACCCAACCATAGAGAACCATTATACGACAACATCTCAGTGTAAACGGGCGGTTATGCAACTACTACTAGAACAGATTGAGTAATAGCAGGAGACAAGTTCGCCACATAAGCTAGGCAGGTAGGGGGACGCAGCACCAGCTCGACCAAGTTTGGATTACAACCGAAATGCTACCATAGAAACATCAGGGGGAAGATATGGACTGAAAGAGCCAACTTCAGCATCCCAGTCTAAGCACCCCCAGCCTTCATCCTTGCGACGCACGGTACACCTTGTTTGCCACCTGCTCGACCCTAGTGTCACTAATAAAATGAAGTAATAATACAGTTAAAATAGAGCGAGTGTCCTCTATATCATTTCATTTCCAATGTAGGTAAAGAAAGTGCTTCTCTTTGTTAATGTATGTTTCATCAACTAGTCCCTTTGTTAATGTTTAAGCGTTTCTACAAACTGGGGTGCTTAATTTTAGTTGATTTGCACAAAAATAGAGATTTGAATGTCTCAAGGCCCCTCCTTGTACTACCGATGTACATTGATGTTCATCACTATCAGAAGGTGTATCGAGGAGACTTGGGTCGATTTCTAGTATGATGTAATATTTTCTTCTGTTTATTAGTGTATGTTTCATCAACTAGTGCCACTATAATGTAATCACGCCTTTTCATTATCTGTGCAAACAGGGTTATTCAGCTGCATTTTGGTGGAATTGCACAAATGTACGGATGGAACCGGCATATATGCAGAGTGTGAGGTGCCAAGTAAAAATTACCAACACCAACCCTACTCCATCTAAGCATTGGCATCCACCACCATCACTGGGATGTGTGGCGCTCACTGTGGACAGATCTTTCTCAGCAGCAAATCCTCTAACCAAATACTCGTAGCTTAGAGTTAAAAAATACTAGTAGCTTATATTGGCAGTTTTCAAGGGGTGTACTCTTTTCTAAAAGAAGCACCAATCTATTTTTCTTTATTTGTACACAGTGTCACAACTTTGACCCAAAAGTCCAGAGCTATTTAAGGGTGATTGGCGTAGTACTCGTCATTGTTGAGGAAAACATTAACTGGTAGCTGCTCGATTGGCTAGGGATTAGGGGATTAATAGGCTAATCGGCAAGTTAATCGGCCATTTAATCAATTACTCGGGTGATTAATCAGTTAATCGGCTACTCGGTGACCCTACGAGTAGGGATTGATCGGCAAGTTAACTGGTTAATCAGATGTATTCTTGAATAGGGGTACTCGGAGACTGATTGTAAGCATGATTTCTATTAGTTGTCACACTGATTGTAAGCATGAGCAGATGGAAGATTAGGTTAGTGTGAAGCTTACCTTAAACCCTACCGACGCCGTTGAAACGAGGCGAGCGTCGAGGGAACCGTGGAGAACGGCGGGGAAGCGACGTCGCTCCATCTGGCCTCCTCTTGCAGTGGGAGAACGAATACTCCTGTGGCTCCGGCTGGCTCTGCACCCTCATGAACGACACACCATACTCGATCGATTCGTTATCCTCTGGGTGCTCGACCTTCATCTTGTACGCCCACCACCTCCGCCTGACTTTCGCCTCAGGTGAATCTGTTTGCTCCATCGCCCAGAGGAGATACTCGATGAACTCGAAGGACTATGGCGTGAATGCCGCCGAGGAGTACATTGCCGCCCTCATCACCGTCGTCTCGCTCTTTCGCATACATTGCCACATGGCCCTCACCGTCCTCGAAATCTCCCACTCATTATCAAACCATGTAAGGATCTCCTTCAACCTGTCTAACTTTGCCTGGTCGCCGCTGGCGATCTGCCTGATTTGCTGCTGCATGCCATCCATAAATGTCCTTCTAAGTGGTCCGGTGCTAGCTTTGGAAGATGGGAGGAGAGACAGTGGTCTTGCAATCGAGAAGAGGGAGAGGTGAGACGGTGGTTTTGGAATGGAGATGATGGAGAGGAGGGGGGTGGTTTTGAAATGGAGAAGAGGGAGAGGTGAGATGGTGTTTTGGAATGCAGATGATGGAGGGAGAGGTTCCCCTGCCTTTCGGTCGCTGACAGGTGATTCTCAAACAAGAAACTGCAAGTTTCAGTTTCAGATAAGAAACTCCAAGTTCAGTTTCAGATAAGAAACTACAACTTTCAGAGGCAGAACATTTATACTAACACAACCTTTTCAAATAGTGTTAACACCATGCTGGAAGTTTTATTCATGGTCGAAACTAGAACTACTAGCCAGTTAACATCATGCTGATCAACATTCATGCATAGCACATCTTCATATGATGCACAGTCAAAAAGATATGCTATTTTCAAGATGCCCACACAATGTCGAGTGTGCGAAAAACGGAGAAAACGAGGGACGAAGTTTTGGCAAGTGTTGGACGTGGTGTGCGTAGATGACAATTGGGACCCACATGTCAATAAAGGCAGAGGCAAAAAATTTGGAGATATTTTCTTTGCACAGGTGGAATCAAACCCAGGCGGAACAGCTGTCGGGTAGTGTCACTTGGCCACTAGGCTAGTTCAGTTGTTTCGTTACTAATAAGGCACTTCCTCAGGCGGTCGGATCTTCTCCTGCACCTTTGTGCGCTAGCCGCGACACCGATGTCTGCCATTGTGAACATGCTGAACAAACGAGAGGAATCTGGAGAGGACTGTACGTGGAGAGGTGGACAGTCAGGACCCACCAGGTCTATGGCCGTACGCAAGCAAGTGCCTCATCGAAAAATACATCCTCCTAATCCTATACTGACGTTGGGGCTCACAGGTTTGTCAACATAGTTACATTTTTTAGATGCTTCAACGTAGTTACTATAGGAGATAAATTCACAATGAAGCTGGGGAGCTGGCAGGTATCATTTATTATCACTGGGGCAGCAAGTATCAACTGGGTTTTGGGCTGCCCCGTCTAGGCTTTCTTTTTTAACATGCGCAGCCGACGACCTTGGATGGGAGGTCCATAGGCATGTTTGTATTTTCTTGAGGGCCGTCATGTATCGACCGTCCTATGGACCTCCCATCTGAGGTTTTATTTTTCCTGAAACATCGACAACCCAATTTATGTATTTTTTTGAAGAAAACGCAGAGGACTGTTCTATTTTTCTATATAAGAATAGGAACGCCTGGTCCAACTTATATTTCCCTTCTAACTATATTATATATATTTAAATTATTTTATATGTTATTATATATTATTGTTATCGTCATCATATATTTAACAGATACTTACATATCTAAGAAAACAATATCCCACATCTTATTAACTTATAAAAATAATTTCTTAACCATAAAATCCTAGATTTTTTTTGGCAACGAAAATCCTGGTGATTGTGTACAAAAGCTTGGTAAGATTTAAGGACCAATGTAATAATAAATCACTTATTATTTAAATATATATATATATATATATATATATATATAACAAAATTGCTTAGCCCCTGTTTATTTTTTGATAACATTGCTGCGCCCACCCCAACATTATAATTATAATAAGCCCAGCAAAATCGTGTATTTCGAGAAAGTGCAAATGGCCTATAATTTTTTAGGAAGAACATAAATGGGCCGCATGGACGCTACATTATTTGTTCACCCAGCCCAGCTAATGGACTTTAATTCAAAAAAAGAGATCAAATGGACTGTAAATTCTACCCCGCAAAAAAAGATAGTAAATTCTGAAAAATGGGTTGAATACGTGCCACATTTTTGGAGGCTGAAATGTGGGCCAATAGGTCGAAGCCAATGCAAGTCGTTGTCAACTTAGTCAACAAATGATTCTGACATCGTTAGCCGTTCGATTTACATCCAACGAACGACATCCATCTTCAATCTCTCGTCTTCTTCCTCTAGCGCCGCCAGGACCACCTGCTCCCGCCTCCACCCCTCCACACCTCCTGTTCTTCTCCACCGTCTGCCGAACCACACCGCACCAGAACCAGTTTACCCTCGTACACCTCTCCATCTACGACTCTACTCCCCCAGCTTCCCATCACCGGCTCATTGCTGTCCGGGGCCTCGCCGTCGTCCACCACCTTGGATGCGCTCGGCGCGGAGTGGTCAACATGGAACGACACCATCGGAAGTAGACTGTGCATGGAGAGGCTGACAACTGGGTCCACGGCCGCACGGAAGTAAATGCCTCCTTATTACACGCAAAATAATGATTCCTCCACCTGACAGCTGGGACCCACCGGAAGGGCCTCTGTATTTTGCGAAAAACGTTCCCACCGCTGACAGGTCGGACCCACCAGCTATATCTTCGCATGCAATGAAGTGCCTCCTTATTACGCACAAAAAATTAATACCGCCCTACTAGCTGGGACACACAATAGTGGGAGGCTGACTTGTGGGCCAACTAAGTTGACGGGGACGGAGGGCTTTGTCAACTTAGTCAATATGAACGATTCCGGCTCCAGTGATCGTACGATGTCCATCCAACGGCCGTAGTGCTTCTTCAACCTTTGGTATTCTTTCTCCAGCCGCCCAAAGCAGCGCCAGTCGTGCCTCGTGCTCCTGCCTCCCGTCGCCGGCTGCGATGTCGCAGAGGCCTCACCGCCCCCTACTACTGCCACTGCTGGCCAGGCCATCCCTCTACTCACCCACAACCCCTGTTATTCTGCAGCGACGGCAGCCTCACACCGCAGCAAACTAGCGAACCCTCATACTCATCTATGCATGGGCATCCACTGCCGCGTCTTCCCCAGCTCCACATCGTCCCCTTCCTAGGCCTCGCCGTCGTCCACCGCCCCGATGCTCTCGGCGCAGCGTGGTCAACGTGGTCAAGGAATGACTTCCATCGAAAGAGTACTGTACGTGGAGAGGCTGACAGTTGGGTCCATGGCAGACGCAAGGAAGTGCCTCCTTATTACGTGGAAAATAATTATTCCTCCACCTGGCAGCAGGGACCCATTGGACGGGCACCGTATTTGGCAAAAAAAATTCCCCCTGACTGCTGGGACCCACCGGACGGGCCACCGTATGTCGCGAAAAAAACGTTCCCCCCGCTGTCAGCTCGGACCCATCGGAAGTGCCTCCTTATTACGCACAAAAAAATGAATACTCCCCCTGCTAGTTGGGACCCACCTTGGTGGGTGGCTGACTTGTGGGCCTACTAAGTTGACTGGAACGGAGTGCTTTGTCAACTTAGTCAATATGAACGATTCTAGCTCTAGTGATCGTACGATGTCCATTCAACGGCCGTAGTGCTGCTTCAACCTCTGGTCTTCTTGCTCTAGCCGCCCAAAGCAGCGCTGGTCGTGCCGCATGCTCCTGCCTCCCTTGGCCGGCTGTGCTGCCGCAAAGGCCTCACCGCCCCCTACTATTCCCACCGTTGGCCAGGCCCAGCGGGGACTGCAGCCTCACACCGCAGCCGAACCAGTGAACCCTCGTACTCCTCTCCCCGCGGGCTTCCATTGTCGCGTCTTCCCCGGCTCCGCGTCGTCCCCTTCCTAGGCCTCGTCATCGTCCACCGCCCTGGTGCTCTCAGCGCGACGTGGTCAACATGGTCAAGGAACGGCTTCCATCGGACGTGGACTGTACGTGGAGAGGCTAACAACTGGGTCCACGGCCGCAGCAAGGAAGTGCGTCCTTATTATGCGCAAAATAATTATTCCTCCACCTGACAGCAGGGACCCACCGGACGGGCCACCGTATTTTGTGAAAAAAAAAACATTTCCCCTTACTACTGGGACCCACTAGCTACATCTTCGCATGCAAGGAAGTGCATCCGGGCAAAAAAATGATTCGCCCCCTGACTGCTGGGACCCACCAGCTACATCTTCGCACGCAAGGAAGTTCCTGATAGTCGGGACCCACCTGGTCGAAGCGTACGTAGCGTTGTCATTCTGGCCGCGAACGTGTACGTACATACTGGTCGATGTAGAGGCGCGCACGTTTCGTAGCATAGCCGCGCATGTAGCATGTACACGTACGTACATCGACCAGGGTGCAAGAAAGTAAATACAGCCACATACGTACATACGGGCGGGGTCTCGAACGCCTACTCGCGCGTACGTACGGCTAGGGCTCGTGTACACGGCTGGGTTGGAACAGAGAAACATCGTCGTCCTCGTGTTCATGGGGAGCCAACTGGCTGGGTCGAAACGAAATGCGTCGCCGTGTTCATCGGGAGGGCTTGGACGGAATAGCCGATGGAAACGAGGCCTGGCGTACCGCAGAACGGAGGTAACGGCCTTGTGTTCGACCGACCACGGTCGAAACGGGATCCTGTTCATCGGGAGGGGTCTGGCGTACCGCAAAACGGAGGAAACAGACCTCCTATGGTCGAAACGGGGGTCATGTCGATCGGGAGGGGTGTGGCGTACCGCAAAATGAAGGAAACGGACTTGTGCTAGAGCGTTACGGTCGAAACGTGGGTCTTGTTCATCAGGAGGGGTGTGGCGTACCGCAAAACGGGACTGCACGGGATACTGTTCATCTCCACCGTCGACCCCCTCTAGCCTCCACGGGCTACTGTTCATCCACCGTCGACGTCCTCCAGCCTCCACCTGCGACTGTTCATCCACGGGCTCCTGTTCATCCAGCCTCCACCACGCGCTACTCCACCGACTACTGTTCAACCAGCCCTCTCCAGGGGCTCCTGTTCAACCACCCCTCCATGGGCTACTGTTCATCCAGCCCTCCACCATCTATTGTTCATCCAGCCCTCCACGGGGTGGTCCTGTTCATCCTGCCCTCCACGGGGTGGTCTTGTTCATCCTGCCCTCCACGGGGTCATGTTCATCCAGCCCCAACCGGCTCGATCGATCGGGGTCCTGTTCATCCAGAGGCAACACCACGGGGTCTTATTCGTCCACCCCCACCGGGAACTGTTCATCCAAACCCCCCAGCAACGCTCACTGTTCATCCAGAGGCAGCATCGATCGGCTTCAGTTAGCAGCAGTAGCAAAAGAATCGCTCGATCGGGTTCAGTTAACACCCATCGATTGATCACTCGGGTTCAGTAACGCGTAGCCTGCAGTGCAATCGCTCGGATTCAGTTAGAGCCCAATGCCTCGCTCGGGTTCAGCTAGAGCCCAACGCCCCGCACCCACGCGCGTGCGTGTACGAGAGAAACACACATCGCTCGGCCCCGACCACCCATGGTAACCGGGAACACCCTGATATTTTCCTCGCCCTCGCTTCTACCACGGTTTTTCCGTCTCGGACGGCCCAAAGAATTTCATGCAATCGCGTCTCCGGCCCGCCCAGGACGAAAAGCCCATTTTCTGTCATGATTTTTTGTCATAGAAGTAGGACCCCACCACATCTATGATGATACCGTGTTTTGTCACAATTATTGTCATAGAACTGTCATAAGTATGACAGATTTTTTTCGTTCGGCCCAAAATGTCACGGATGTGTCTTTTTTTTGTAGTGCCTATGTATACGTCGGCGCACAGTTCTCAAATGAGTACTCTATTTCATCAAACACACATTGCTCGTATGATAAACCGTGACAACTTATCTCTTACCATGCCATATTCATGAAAAAAACTCGTGAGGACGCATCTATTTCGGCAAAAATTACGATGGTTCTCACATGATTAACGGGCACACAAAAGTAGCAGTAGTTCCCATAGATGGATTCAAAAAGAGTACTAGACCCAGAGGGCTCGAGATAGGCAAGGTTCGGATAATTAGACACATTCCAAACTACTACTCCCTCCGATCCTATTTAGTTTGTGTGTAAGAGCAGTCACGGATACCAAGGAAAGCTAGGGAAGCAAAAATTTGGACTACTTTACCCTTGAGCTGGCCTATGATCTGCATGCACGATATTATTGCACTGTTGTAACTGCAGATGAGTTCATTGGCTGGCCTCCTTCCTCCTCGTTCCCCATGCCCTTGCATGCGCGCTATTGACGGTGCTCGACCACTGCATGCCCACACTCCTTTCTTGTAAGCAGTTAATTCATCCGCATGCATAGCCGTAAAGCAAGGGCAGTTTTGGAAGACTTAGGGGTAAAAGGCTACTGCGTAGAATAAAAGGGGAAAAAGAGAAAAACTTAGATGCAGACAAAAAAGAATCAAAGGGAGTATTAAACACTAGCTGGGGCAACTATTTCATGCCTCAATTTAATTTGGGTTGGACACAAGACGGACCTTGCCATGAACATCATCGAGGACGTCACTCATAAAATTGTGGCCTTGCCACTCATAAACTTGTTTGTGGAAGCATGCCACGTCATATTCCTGCGTATTCTTGACAAGAACAGTATGCTCACAAACGAAGGAGTAGCTTTGAACTTCTTGTGGTTCAGTACACCCTGGACAACACGCCTGATAACACTGAGGCTAGAATACAACTCGACATTGGTATAAGCGCAAATGGCTTCCAAGATCCAACAACCAAAGAACTCTATTTTCCCAGTGCGTATATTCAGGTCATCCGCCTCATAGCGAGTGACATGTATAACCACACAATCCTTGTCTGCATCAGGGTTCTAATTGAAACAGAAACAAATTCTGAATTACTTTCCAGTATAAGAAATACAAGTTATTTAAATCACTATGTATAGCGTGCCATCGAAGCTAATTTTTTTGCATTATTCATCACCACATACTTAGATGAAAAAACCAAAATCGAGATCGGCAAAGAAGAATATCACCTTGGGCAGCTCAGTGGGGGGGGGGGGCACATCCTCGAAGGGGAAAACTGCTCCTACAGGGCCACGAGGGCTGTAACCTCAAACGTGGTGTTGACCATCTCAGTAGTGGCCGGGAGCGTATCTGGGGTCGGCTCGGTAGCTGCCTCCATCTTCTTGAAGCTCTCTGTCTCATGGGGATCAGCCTCCCGCATCTACTGCAATATCGGCAGATCTGTCAGGACCCTGATCCTAAGTCACACTGATCTAGCATGTAACACATCATATCACTTTGCGGCCTCACGCACGGTATTCCCACGGGTGCCACCTTACCTGGCCCAGGACCGTTTGCGCCTTTTGGCTCACGTATATGATATTGTCGCTAGCATCCATATGACAAAGAACCCGGGCCGACATGACTAGTCGTGAACCCAAAGTGGCACTAACTTACGGTGACAGGCATACATGAATCAACATCGAGCATGTCGATCAACAGCGTGCGAATCCGGGCTGTAGCACTGGGCTAACAGGACACCGGTGAACCAGGCTGTTGCAGGCTAGGCAGGACTCCGGATGTCACCGCGTGACATTTCCCCGAAGGGACAGACACAGGAACGAAGTGAATCACATGCCGGCTAGTCAAGTGTTCCGGAGCAGTAGTGTTGGGCTAGTAGGACTCCGGTGAACCAAGCTGTAGCGGACTACTATGGCTCATGGAAGCACAAGACTACATTTCCCCATAAGAGAGGCTACCAAGGATAAACAACTAGGTTGTCAGATCCCACACATACCAAGCATTTCAAATCATACACACAATATGCTCGATATGTGTAAATACAACATGGCATCCCAACAAGACTCTACGACTCAAAGTATTTATTCATTAGGCTCCGAGGAGCCAAGCATTACAAACATGGGTCTCATGACCCCAACATACAGAGCATACAAGCAACAAGCACATGCGGAAGATTAACATGTCTGAGTACAGACATCTACAAATGAAAAAGGCTGAGAAGCCTAACTATCTACCAGATCCTGTCGAGGGCACAAGATCATAGCTGATGTATCAAGCTAAATGTCGAAGTCCACACGAAACTACTAGCGAGACTAACGTCTCTCTGCAAAACATAAAATAGGCAAACATGAGTACAAATGTACCCAGCAAGACTTACATCAGAACTATCTACATATGCATCGGTATCAATAAAGGGGGTGGGGGAGTTTAACTGTAGCAAGCCAGCTTTGACTCGGTGGCTATCCTGAACTACGACTGCAAGTAACTCTTTTGAGGTGGCGCACACGAGTCCACATATTCACCAATCAATACACCACTATGCATCCGCGCATTTCTCCCTACGAGAACGCCATCCATAGCACTCACACTTATCTTGCGCATTTTAGAATATCCACTTTCACTTGTCTATGAACTTTACAGGCAACCCAGAAGTCCTTTACGGCAGCCACGGCTACTTGAATAGATGATGTTAACCCTGCAAGTGTGTACTTCTTCACACACGCTCTCGCCACTTACCACCATGTACACGTCGTGTATCTCGACAACCTTCAAGTGGAAGCCTGGCGAGGGAGTCGGCCACGACCTGACTAACCACACAAGTCTCTAGTCCAGGTTTATCGCCTATTCGGGTTCCATCCGCGAGGAGATCCGGCCGGAGTTTCGCTCAAAGCCCCAAATGATGTGTGCAGGGTTCCCGAGACACCAAACGGGCGCCTGGTACACCGTGCCACGGTGTATCTACCGCATCATAGCCCACCCCTAGGGTCAGTGCTACACACGACCTCTAACACATATCCTACAAAACACTAGAAACTAGTTGCAACTCCTGGACAGAGGACAAGGGCGGTTAATAAGTCGAGAGGGTCAATTAAGGATCCCAATGAGTGGTAGTTGCTGTTCATGGATGACAAACACAGAACTCAGTTCCTGAGGGCGGTTTCAACGAGACAACCCACCATGTACTACTACATGGCCTCTCACCGCTACCTTTACCAAATCATGTTCACACAGTAGGACATGTTCATCACCATTCCAATTCATCCCTGATGAATCAGACCCGACTCAACTCTAAGCAGTAGCAGGCATGACAAACAAGCATGAATGAGTAGGCACATCAGGGCTCAAACAACTCCTACTCATTCTAGTGGGTTTCATCTATTTACTGTGGCAATGACAGGTCATGCAGAGGAAAGGGGTTCAACTACCGCAGCATGTAACAGTTGAATCGTTGTTGTCCTAATGCAGTAAAAGAGAGCAGGAGCGAGAGAGTGGGATTGTATCAGAATGAACAAGGGGGTTTCGCTTGCTTGGCACTTCTGAAGAAAGTATAACTCATCATCGGTGTCATGATCGCAGCGTCGAAACGACAACTATTAAGGGGGAACAACACCGGCAATAGAGAAAGAACATAATCAATGCAATGCACAATATGATGCATGATCATGACATGTCAATATGCTGTGATTTGAGCTAATGCAGCTAAGAACAGAAGGGTTTGAGTTGATTTGAACCAAAGGTTCAAATTCAAATTCAAATTAAGAACTTATAAAGTGCATTATGATGTTTTGATCTAAACAACTAGGTTAAGTTGTTTAAACATGCATTAAACCCATACGGATGGATAGATTGGATTTTTCTGATCATTTTTCATATATAAATTATCTTCATCTGAGTTATGGTTGAATTACTATGAATTTTTGAAGTTTAAAGCAATTTCAGGAATTTCTAGAATTGTTTTTATTCCAGAAATTACATTATTGCGTCAGCACTATGTCAGGGTGATGTCAGCGGTCAACGGGGACGGTCCAGGTCAAACCTGACCAATAGGTCCCGCGTGTCAGTGTCATAACTAACTTAACAGAGTTAGTTAGTGTTAGGTTAAGCACTAATCTAGGTTAATTAGCGCTAAACTAACCTAACTAATAATTAACAGGGGCGGCCCACACGTCAGTGGGTCAGGGGGGAAGTCAAACCCCGGTCAAGTGGGGTCAAACCCGCCGGACTTGGTCGACGGCTCGTCGCCGGTGATGCCCGAGACGGCGGAGGGGCTTGGAATTTGCCCATGGTCGACCAAATCGACCGCTGTTTGGTCCTACGCGTAGCTTGGGCTCGTGCGCATCTGGTAGGCCAAGCGGGAGGAGCAGGGGTGGTCTGAGTCGGCGGCGGCAAGCACGAATACGGCGGCCGGAGTTCGGGACACACGGGCGCGGTTGCTGCAGTGCATCGGAGGAGGAGCTGGTGGGCGCTACGGGCTCCTGGAGCCGTGCTGGGCGCAGAGGTGTGGTTGGCATCGAGCCACTGTGGCTCTAGCCATGATAGAGACGAGGCACGGCGGCGGCGAGCTTCGGCCGTGGTGGTTAGTGAGGCTAGAGGAGGAAATAGACGGCGGGGAGAGAGGGGTTCGGTAGAGGAGCTCACGGCGAGGTCGTCGGTGATCTCAACATGCTCGAAGACGGCTTGGTGACGGTGGAATGTCGCCGGCAATCTCCATGGCCGAGGGAGGAAGAAGGGGGCAGTAACGATGAGTCGGGGCGGCACGAGGGCGGCACGATGAAGCTCGGTGCCATGTCGGAGAGGCTTGGGGATGGCTGCGGCTGCGGCTATGGCGAACGACGGCAACGGTCACGCTCAGGTGTGCTACGGGGAGAGAGCAGAGGAGGGGAGAGAAGGAGTGGATAGGCTAGAGGGGTTGGGGTAGTTGCGTGGCGCGTCCAGCCAGCCTCCAGCGTCGGCGGAAGCAGGAGGTGGCTCGGGCGCGTGCCGGCGCGCGGCGACCACGCGCGCGGTGTCCGACTGGCGGGAGCTGGACGACGACTGGCAGCGCCAGGTGGTGGGCTGGGCCAAAAGAGGTGAGGCCCAGGTGAGTGCCAGGTAAAAACCCTCTCTCTCTCTCTTTTATTTATTGTTTCTGTTTTCTATTTTCTGTAGTCTTTAGGGCTTTATTAGAAAATACTTAAACAGATCCAAAAATCATGAAACTTCACAATGCCACTGTTTGGAATATAACCAACAGCAAACATTTTAGTTTATGATTATTTGAGCATTTAAAATATCTAATAGCATTTATATGCCCAAATGCAAATACTATATGATTTAATTCAGAGCCCAAAGATGTCATGGAAAAATGTGCAACACCTCTGTGAGCTTGACGCGACGCCCTCGAGGAAACTGGAGTCGACTGACCCCAGCGCCAAGAAGATGAGGCTCCCGCTAGCGGCGATGCCTATTGTAGATCCCTTACCCAATAGCGTGCGGAGAAGCAGCTAGCCCGCCCCCACCGGATCCCAGGAACCCGTAGAGTCTCTGGTGGACCGCATCAGTGATCTCCCGGACGCCATCCTTGGGGAGATCATCTCGCTTCTCCACACCAAGGATTGTTGCCGCACCCAAGTCCTCTCAATTCAGTAGCGCCCTCTATGGCGCGCCGTGCCCCTTAATCTCGATTGTCGTCAGCTATCTCTCTTCAATGATTTTGAACTCCCCAGAGCCATCATCTCCTCCCACCAGGGCTCCGTTCAAAGCCTCTGCATCCCGTCATGCTACCTGAGCAAGCATACCATGCCCTATACGGTGGACGCATGGCTGAAATCCCCTGAATTCATAGAACTACAGCTGCTTGAGTTCTACTATTCCCCAGGAAATCACCTACCAGATACCGAACGCCATGTACTTGTGCCCTCAGCACCGATGTCGATCTCGCGGTTTTCCTCCTCTCTCCACACCGCCACCTTTGCGCTGTGCTACCTTCCAGACAATCTGGTACTAAACCTTCGACTCCCATTTCTCAAAAAACTTTCACTTTTGTGGGTTCATATATCGGAGGCCTCATTGCACATCATCATCCACTCCAATTGCCCTGCCCTAGAGTGCTTGGTGCTTGTTGTCATAGTTAGAATCTGTTGTCTCCAAATAAAGTTGCCTAACCTTGTAAGAATTGGAATTTCTTTTGATGGAAGGCGGCTCATCATCCAAGATGCCCCTTCACTGCGAAGGTTGATCCTTGATTCTAGTTATTCACCGTCGCAAATAATTGTCCTCTTTGCGCATAAACTGGAGACCTAGGGTGTAATACATGATCTCTGTGCTCATTTCAAGATGATGTTTGGCTCCATAGTTCTTTAGGCACTTTATATTATCATCTACACTTGTAACCATAAGCTGCATTTTAAATTTCTACACATAAGTTATATATCATCTTGGAGTACACATTTTGTACTAATATTATGTTATATGCGCAATGAAGAGTTTCTCCATGGATAGCCTATCAATGGTGCTAGATTCTGTCAAGATCTTATATATACAAATGAATAGTTTTGATATGAACAAGATTATTGGCTTGCTGCAATGCTTTCCATGTCTGGAGAAGTTGTATATAAAGGTGATAATTTCACGCGCATTGGAAGCCCGCATATAGTGTACTAGAATTAACCATTCAGCTGTTGCTCTTTCAGCACTCTTTTTTTATACGTTAACTGTTTTCAATCTTCATGTCTATTTAGGCAACATGACGGGGTGAGAAAGTTATAACTAATTGGTGGATTCGTAAGCACCGGGATTTTCTCACTTCTCATGACATTCGATTGAAGACAATAACGCTAGAACGATATGTAGCCAACCATGCAAACACTAGATTTGTCACATTCTTCCTGCTGAATGCGAGGTTACTATTCTCCATCAGGCTTAAGTTTATCAGCAACATGGTTTTGACGGATGGGTATGTTGAAGAGAAAAAAAGGAGTTTCAGGTGGACAAAAGAGCTTCTGAATGTGTCGGGCTTCTATTTACAACATATTGTGGTCATAATCCAGTAAATTTTATGACCCAGGATGTTCATTCTGTGGACCTGACCGATCCATTTGACTGTGCCTGCCGAAAATAGTGCTAGGGTTAGAAGTTGTTGCCCTTTTCAATCTGGGTTTTATCTAAACCTGATGAACAATTAACCCTCGTGCTTTTGTACAGTTTGTAAGCTGGAGTTAGATGTTCTTGCCCTTTTCAACTCGGCTGTGACTGTGATATTTTCTTTGAAATAAGGCAAATGGCTTTACATTCGTTTAATTTAGAGTGAAGTATTGTAACAAATCCCAACCAAGGAAATAACATCACTCTCGCCCGACTGCTTGAGCTCATTGTGCATTATAGAAGCCAAGTGATTAGCCCCCACCAGCAGCCACAACTTATTTTGAGCTAGCACACCAAATGGGCAGTAAATTTTCATAAGAAAGGCTACATGACCATGATAGATATGGATTCTGACATTTGGGACCCACGAGGAAATAGCCTATCCAAGATGGTGTTGACTTACTAGCTAGTCAACAAACCATTCTGTCGACCAGTCGTTGGATTGACATCTAACATCTATCATGTATCTTCTATCTCTTGTCTTCTTTCTCCAGCCACCCAAACCAAACCACCTCGTCGGCTCCGCCTACTCCCGCCTCCCATGGCTGGTTGTGCCTCTGCCGCCCTACCATACCCTCTAACGTTGGCTAGTCCCTCCCTCTATTCACCCACATGTCATGTTATTCTTCGGCGATGTCAGCATCAACACACACCCGGACCCGAACCAGTCAACCGTTGTACTCCCCTCTGCCTGCGACTGGACTGGCGCATCTTCCACGGCTCCTGTTCATTCCGTTCGAGGCCTCGCCGTCATCCTCCACCTTGGTTTGCTTGTCGTGTGCGGTGCACCACCCTCTTGCGTTGTCAACGTCGTCAACAACCACTACAAAAAAAGACGCTTCCGTGATGATACGTGTTTGTCACAGTAGGTCGCGTTTTCTGTCATGCATGTACATCCATGACAATTTTATGACAGAATCAAGGTAGTCATACTTGTGTTGTCGTAGAAGTGTTCCATGACATTACAAAAAATTATATCACGGAAGTGTCCACTTCCATGACAATAAATCCCGCGTCACAGAAGTGCTTTCGTCAAGGGTGATCGACACGTGGCGTCCACCGTAACGGTTCACCGTTATGCTATCGTGTCTGGTTTTGGATCCGATAACCCATTAACAGCCCCGACCAATGGGGATTTTCCATGTGTAAAATCATCATTGGCTCGAGGAAACACGTGTCGGCTCACCGTTGGGACAGATGTCATCCACTAATTGGACCGAAGGCACCTATGATACATCGACACGTGGCACGTCCCAACAGAGGCCCATTCCTATGAAAAGGCCAGCCCGTTTGACTTGGTCAAAAGGTGGTGGGACGGCCCACCGAAAGCCTGTTAACGGCATGTTCGCATATAGCCCATTTACAGCCTGCTAACTAGGGCTCGTTACAACCTATCCGAATTAGGCCCAGTAGTGTCATCTAGGCCGTCCAATATGATTCCAGCCCGTTTTAACTTCCGGCCCATGTATAGCCCATGAAGTCTTTCGGCCCATATGAGGCCCTTTGTAACTCTTGGCCCATTAACGGCCCGTGGTGAAACTCGCCGGTAATGAACAGTGTATCACTATATACCCATTAACGGCCCATTATACCGTTGGCCTATTTCCAGCCCATGTTATCTTTCGGCCTTATCAAAGCCCATTTATTCTTGGGGTCATTTCCAGCATTCGGTTACTTACGGCATGTTACTATCATTTTCTGCTTGTGGGACAAATTCAGGCCGTGGTTACAGTCGGCCCGTTTGTGGCCCGTTAATACGTTGGGCCGTTTTCATAGCATCATCAAATACGACCGATTAATGACGGCTCATTATGGTCCACCCATGAATGGACGATTCCAACTCTAGCCCATTAACGACCATAATGCGGTATGTTATTGGCCCATGTTTGGGCAGTCGATCATACAACCCTTAGAAGGCCCATTGATGATATGGCCCGTAGAAGGACCATTGATGATACGGCCCGTAGAAGGCCCATTGTTTCTACGCCCCGTAGAAGGCCCATTGTTTCTACAACCTGTAGAAGGCCCAGTGTCACTATAGTAAATATGTAGCCCATGGTTATTGTGGCCTACTTTTAAGAAATAGGTTATTACGGCCACTAGCAAACCACGGAAAAAGAACAGCACTCACTACAGGCAAACAAATAAACAAGACAACAAGGAAATAAATAAGCAAGCAACTTATGCTAGGCTATCACGGCTATTACACATATTACATCCACTAGGCATCAATGTTCGCCACCAGTGCAAATATAGGGAACAAAGCAGCATATCATATAAACTGGTTGTCAAAGTTGGCGACCAGTGCAAATAAATGCTGCAGAAAAACAAGTCCAGAACTGAAACTACTTCAGAAGATCTCAAGAAACAATATCCTGGGTACCCATAATGCTGGCAAGATGCTTAGAAAGCTTATTAACTTTCTCTTGTTTGGCGCTTAAATCCTCTAGCGCTTGCTGTTGCACTAGAAAGTATGCATCTGAATTCTGCAGGGACTTCCTCAGTCCTTCAGCTTCCTATCACACCTCATCTGATCGATGTCTTTCAACTTGAAGCTGATACTCAAGAAGATGAATTTATTCAGGCAGTGAGTTCGAAGAGCTTGTGCCAGTAGTAGTGGCCAGTAAGTCGAACACTACATCAAGACAGGACTTTTGGGTCCTCTCACTGTTGTCAAGGTAGTTTTTATCAGCTTTCTTGGAGACCAACAGGGATGTCTCACTATGTTGAACCTTATCTACATTACTTCCTTTACCATTGCATAACGGGGTACCGTTCTCCAATATTTTGTCTGCATTCTAAAAGAGAAACAAGCAAACACATCACAGGTTTACCATGTTGCATATGAAACTCATTTTGGTAAATCAGTTCAGTAGTAAAGTGCACAAGATAACAACATGAAACAAACATATATCTATGTACCATGGTCACTTTATGGTCTATATCATTCTAGTTTTTGTTGCCAAATCAAGAGAGAGACACAGTTCAAATAATATTTGTTCAAGAAAAAGCAGAATAGACAGAATATAAGTGTGGGAAACTATAGAGCAATAACAACACTTGTAATGTGCATGACATGAGAACATAACTTTTTATTCAATTGAAACTGAAATCAACATAGAGCAAGTTACAATAGCAAACTAGTTAAAGAAACATATTTAAAACATACATGTTGTGCCATTGGAGTTTCAATTCCATCCTTCAAATTTGAAAATAGTTGGTCTGAGTAAATACAGTGATGCAAGAGCAAAGGAGTATGAACCATAGCTACAGAACCTGACCTGAGAACAATTCTTCTTCTCCTTTAAGCGTTGAGTTGGGATTCAGAGTGGTAGTCCTCGTGCTTTTGGCACTACAGTTCCTTTACTAACTGCTCGTGTTTGGGTGCTCTGTGGTGGAGATGGTGTTGTGTCAACTGGAACTAGGCTACTATCTGCTGGGGTTGGGGTTAGAAGGGGTGTAGCTGGTTCTCTGTCCAACTGGGTAGGGGTACAATCTGCGAGAGTCTGGGTTTTGTGTGGTGGGGCTGGTTCTTGGGCAAGTACAACCGTGGTTCTATCTGCATCAACTGGTAGCACTATCTTTTCTGAAGACCGTGTTGTTACTCCCTTAGATACTGCCATCACCCTCTCCAATTCAAATGGCTGGTAAACAATAAAAGTAATTGAATGTACAGACATTGTATGATAGACAGGTGCAATGGATAGTGGGGAACAAAAGAGGGCATGAAATAATTCAAATTTATCTTGTCTAACCAAACAGGATAGCATGACACCATTTCACATATATGATGGCTAACTAAACAGGATAGCATGACACAATTTCACATTATGATGGCTAACTAAAAAAGAAGGAAAGACATAGTTCAAAATATGATGACTTTGTAAACAGGATGACATGATATAACTATATAATGTGTTTATTAAATAGGTTAGCATGCCATAATTCACATACATGCCACCTATGGAAACATGATAGCATGATATAATTCCCGGATAGAATGACATAATTCAAAATATGATGACTGTAAACACTAAATAGGATGAGATGATATAACTATATGATGTCTTTATTAAATGGGTTGCCATGCCATAATTTAGATAAATGATGTGTATGTAAACATGATGGCATGATATAATTCAAATATATGATTTACATAGTAAGCAAGTAAGAAGATGGCAATCCATATATGATGTAAAAACTAAGCAATGCAAGACAACATGCATGACATGGGTAATATAAACATGCCAAGTTTGAGCATAGACCTCAGGGGGGAAATAGGACTGGTCATGAGTCTCTGAATCCTCCTCTGAGGAGCTCTCTGTATCCAACAAGATGTCTGCTTCCGCAGGTAGCATTGTCTACTCTGAGTACCTTGTTTTCCTCCAAATACTTCCATCACCGCTTCAAATGTCTGATTCACAGGAAGAGTAGTTGAATATATAAACATTTTCGACAAATGGAACACGTAATACAAAAAAATGATAGCATGATATAATTCACATACATGATGATTGGCTCAACAGCATGGCATTACATAATTCACATATATAATGCCTTTGCAACAAGATAGCATTGCATAATTCACATATATAATGTCTTGCAACAAGATGGCAATGCATAATTCACATATATGGTAATTAGACACTAAACAGGTGGCATTCACACAAAGCATGTCTAAACTAATCAAATGACATAGCAATGCAAGACACCATACGCACGATATGAGCAACATAACCCTGCCACGTAAGAGCATACACCTCGGGGGTAAATAGGACTAGTCATCTATCTCTGAATCCATAACCAGCGAGATATGCGCTTCATCAGATAGCATAGTCTGCTCTGACGACCTTGTTTTCACTCCAGAATTTTCCATCACTGTGTCAAATAGCTGATGCACACGAAGAGTAGTTGAATGTACTAACAATGTTAACAAATGTAATACGTAACGAAAAAAAGGATGGCCTGATATAATTCACATATAAGATGACTGGCTAAGCAGGACGGCATTGCAAAATTCACATATATGACGCCTGTGTAAACAAGATGGTGTTGCATAATTCACATAAATGATGTATAAACTAAACAGATGGCATTCACACAAAGCATGTCTAAACTATTCTATTGACATATTTGATGTGTAAAGTAAGCAATGTGAGGCACCATATGCATGATATGACCAATGTCAGCATGCCAAGTTAGAGCGAAGACCTCAGGGGGTAAATAGGAGTGGTATTCTCCTTTTGAGTCCCCCTCAGAACAGATATCTTCCTCTCGATTAAAATCCAAAATGGGTGGAGGGGGGCTACCTTTGCGCCTACCATGGAGCGACGTCTGCATGAAATTTTATTGCCACACAAGGCTCATCTCTTTTGCTCTACATGTTCAGTTCCATTGTGTACAATAACTGACATGCATAGGAATAAAACATAGTGAGATTATGTAAGGAGTGCATGCAGAAATCCAAAGTGATGGTAGCAACTTGTGGATATACCTAAAACCAATCATAGCAGGCAGATAATGGCTTTAGTTAAAAAATACAGATAATGGCTTCTTTACTGTTTGTTTCCCACCCAACTTGAAACTCATAGTATACACCAGACATTAACTATATAGTAGATATATACTATTGGTTGCGGCCTCGATATGTACCCCACAACCATTTAAAAACTCAAGTTTGACCATTAGTTTGGAGAAGACTCAGAGTCTAATCGGTGAACAGGACAATAAAGTAGCATGTAATATTAAGCGATGCATAACGTAAGCAGACACGAAAGAGTGTGACCTCTCTTGCGGACCCGTGTAGTCCTCGAGGTCATCTTCACGGTTGATGATGGTAATGCAGTTGTCGTGGCTGCTGGCAGTGGGGAAGAAGATCTGAGGCGGCGAAAGACAGTCTGGAGGCCGGATTCCTGCTGTGCTGGACCCTTCTGTCGTTGGAGCAGCTGAGCTTGGGTGGACGACGGCGCAGCAGGAGTGGGACAAACCACACAAGGTTTTCTTTGACAACTATCTGTAAGAGAAGTAATTCTGTAAGGGCTCGTTTGAATGTGAGGATTCTAACAACGCAGGGATAGGAAATACACAGTAATAGGATAGGAATGCACGTGCAAAATAGAGAATTTAAAAACACAGGATTTCTGCCAATCTGGGTGTTTGGTTCACAAGAATTGGAAGATCACACGATGCAAAGAAGCATGGTGATATTAAGTCAAACCACAAGAAAATGTACGGTTATAATGCTATTATGCTACTATCTCTTAGTCTTGTGCTTCATGAATAGGAATTTGAAAAGGAGGACAAGTGGAAATTAAAATCCGTACGTTTTTTCTTTCAAGGAGACACTAAAGGAACAAATCCTACAGTTTTCCTTTGCTCCATTCCTTTGAACCAAATGCATGAATAGTGGTACCATAGGAAACTTTCCAATTCCTATGTTTTTCCTTCACTTTTCCTTTCAAGCACTGGCGATTCTAGTAGGCAGGCTTG
Source organism: Triticum aestivum (assembly GCF_018294505.1). Classification (NCBI taxonomy): domain Eukaryota; kingdom Viridiplantae; phylum Streptophyta; class Magnoliopsida; order Poales; family Poaceae; genus Triticum; species Triticum aestivum. Next base: position 415,546,585 of record NC_057812.1, on the reverse strand, counting down.
AGCAAGGAAAAGATACACTCAAAAAATGTTTTTGTGCTACTTGCCTACTTCTACTACTTTGGACCCATGCCACTGCCCTACTAGCTCAACTCCCAGGCCCATCAACAAATGCACATCTCAAACACACAGAGATAAATAATGACGGCGTTCAAGAGAGTCCATCACAGATAGCTAAGTTGCCTGGTACCTCACTGCTTGTCATATAGTAGGAGAAACTAATCGTATTTAACGTTACTGCGTGTGCTCAGTGGACAATATATATAACATGTAGAGTAAAAAAGAGATGCAACAAGTGTACAACCTCTTTGGCGAAGCCATGTCGATCTCAGCATGATTGGGTTAGTCGGTGAGGATGATCCGACTGACTTGGCTATCGGAGGAGGGGAAGAAGATCTTAGGCATCTTGAGATGGAGCCCGGGGTACTGCTCCACTGTGATGGAGGGTTTCGTCGTTGGAGCAGCTCCGGTGAGTTGTACGACGCCGAGGCTGAAGAAGGACAGGAGAGACAATGTTAACCTGAGTGGAATTCTAATAGCATCTCCAATAGATGACGTAAAATACATAACCACAAAGTGCTAGATGTAAAATACATCAGCCGCTCATCTCTGAACTTAACCGTCGAAACTGAATTTAACTGTCAAAACTGAACTTAACTGTCGAAACTGAATTTTGTTGTCGAAACTGAATTTTAATGTTGAAACTAAATTTTACTGTCGTAACTGAATGCACTAGCTAGTAGACAAAAGGAGTAGCAGGCAGCAGTGCGTGCGAGAGCCGGTCGACTGAATTTTTCATCTCTGGCCAGTTGATTTTCCAGCCATTGGAGTCGAAATCAAGGGCCCGCAGTTCAACTTCAACCTCCACCCCTGAGCCGCCAGCCACCACCGACCAAACCGCCGCCCTCCTCCGCCCGCAGCCGGCGGTGCACTGCCCCACCCGCCCCGAAACCACGCCCCACCGCCAGTCCACCGCCACCCCGGCCATCCCTCTAGGGCCCCCTGTGCCAAGCTTTTTCTCCGGCGATCCCCATGCCACCGCCCCACCACCACCCACACCCTGAACCCTAAGATAGATAGTGGGGTACCTCTCCGACGAGCCCCCCTCCCCGCTGCGGCTGGTTCTTCCTTAACAACGGCGAACCCCCCACCCCCTGAAAATTGACTGACCCAAAAGTCGATTCAGTCGACTGAAGTGTAGCTAAATCGAAGCAGCATCGCAAGCAAGAGCAAGCGCGAGAGCAACAGTGCGAGCAAGAGCAAGAGCAATAGCAAGAGCAGACCAAGCAGGGGGCTAAGAGCAAGAACAGAGCAGCAGCGCAAGCGAGAGGTAAAGCAGCATCAACTCCTACTGATGTGGATGTCGCCGCCGAGGGAGCGTCGCCGTGGAGGAAGTGGCCAGCGATGCCGCCATGGATGGAGCCGCGTCGCGTCGGCTCGGGACCGAGCGCCGGCAGCATCATGAGACCGAATCAAGAAGAAAATGTGGCGATTAGTGTACAACCTCTTTGGTGGTGCCGATTAGGCCTGAGCTTCATCCGAGGAAATGGTGATGATGATGCTCTTCCGGTGGTGCAGGTGAAGACGGTGGTGTGGGAATGGAGGTGGCGCAAAAGATGAGGGGAACGTCGAGGCAGCTCCTTGGAGGTGGAGGACGGGGTGGCTGAACCGGCGAGACGACGAGATCGACGATGGATCCTCATCCGGTACGGTGGATGAGGGACATCGAGGTGTTGTTGTGGACGACGTCGTCGGGGAAGAGGCTCCGGCTGGGTGGCGGACGGAGGAGGGTGTGGGGCTTTGCTGGTTTTCGCGGCCTCGATGTATGAATGGGTGGGCGGATGGGATGGGAGTGGGGAACCATGGCTTAGGAACGCGCTTGTCCAAAATGTGGGGTAAGTTACGAAAGTACCCCCACCAATTTGAGCTAGGTGGTTCTTTTGGTTCAGGGGTATCACGAGCATTTCGCGTGTCGGGATTTCACAGGAGGTGGGAGTTTTCTCGTGCATTGTAATTTTGGAATAGCAAGGCGCGGGTTGAGATGGAGGGAGTTGTCGGAGCACAACGAGACAATGATATATCTTAAATATTTCGGGGTAACAAGGCGCGGGTTGAAATTTCCGGAAAGGCCCAACGTGTATTGTACCAAATCAATTCGCACTTCCGTTTGTCGGCGTTCTAGGAACGGGGGTCCCCAGACTTGCCTGCCTGCGGCCTGCGGCGTGGCTCAAGTGGGGGGCCCAGCGCGGCCCATCTTCATCAGCTCAAGCTCAAGACCCTCGCGTGGGGCCACCCTCGCGAGGGGCCAAGCCTCGCGGGGCGGACGACAGGAAGCTTCCTCGGAGGCAGCCTCATAAGGCAGGCTCGCGAGGAGGCGGAGAGATCAAGGCAGAGGTACCTCGCGAGGAACCCATGACGCAAGCCATGACGATCGAGACCAGGTGGGCGCCGGCCTGCGCAGTGTCCTTGTTTCCCCTTTGGTGCAAAGGGGCAAGCACAGGCCAAGGCATCGGGCAAAGGTTGCCATTCCATTGCAACGAGACCAAGACCAGCAGAGCGGCAGGATGGAGGTCACCATGGAGCCCAAGACGACGTCATCACCAGTACTTTTGGCAGCCGAAGACCACCTTTGGTGAGGATAACTTGTACTAGATGTTCCCCTTCAAAATGGCCAATTGTTGGCGCCCTTCCCGCTCGTTATTTGGGGAGAGGCCCAGCGCCTCTATAAATAGAGCTAGCCACCGCAGAGTAGGGACATCTAGAAAAACCCCGAGACATCCAGAAATCTGGTAGAGCCCTAGCAGAGAGAGAGAGAGGTGACTGAACTCACCCTAGTAGTTCACCGCACCAGCTCAACAACACCTCTCGCGAGGCTATTCTTCCCTTGTATTGTTCATCATCAGCCCCCTGAGGCAATCCACCACACCACACACTGGAGTAGGGTATTACACCACAACGGTGGCCCGAACCAGTATAAACCTTGTGTCCCTTGTGTTGTTCGTTGTTTCCAGCTTAGATCACGCGAGGAGATTGGACGTAGATCGGTAGGGGAGAGATCTCCGCGCGCACCCCAGTGTTCGAACCTCAAGGGTCTGTCGGAACCCGAAATCCTACATTTGGCATGCCATGTAGGGGTGCACCGGAATCCTTCTTCCTCCGCATCGCATTTCGTCGCTTCGCTGTTCAGATGTCAACCGACCCGGCATCCAACACCGACCGCTGGGCAGCGTGGCCCGCCCATGCCGTGGCACCAGCCCAGGGCGACCTCAACCTTGCGCCTCAGGTATCCCGCGCTCCCAGGGCACTGCGGGGTGCGGGCGATGCAACTAGACGCTGCCTGCCCTCACACCACGGCAGGTGCGGGCCGCAGCAAGGGCCTCAGACCATGCCACGGCCACGGCGCCGTACACCCGACGGGAGCAAGCGAATTCTAGGGCCGCGCTCACGATGGCCTGAGAGCTGCTACCGTGCGGACTGCTGGAGGGCGGCCACGACGTGTTGTTGGAGCGAGTAGCTGAGCTACTGGACGCCGCCACCTCAGGAACACCTCCTTTTTGCATCCAGCTGCCACCCCAGACCCAAGGCGGGCCGCATGGCGGCATCGTGCGCACGCACGCGACTTCTAGTGGACTCCAGGACCTGTCCGGCACCAACACCTCCGCCGGCACCGGGCGACAAGTCACGCCAGCCCCCTCTCCGGCCAGCGAAGGGGTGCACGCCACAGCCTTCGGCCTCGGCGGACCACCACGCCATCACTCCCAAGACGGCACTCCAAGCCAGGCTGCATGGCATGCGGGGCGCTACGGCGGGGCGCATGGGGCGGCGACCGCGGAAGCTTATGTGCCCTGCATGGTGGATCAGGGGTGCGCACTGGAGGAAGATCATGGCTCGTTCCTCGGGCCAGGCTGGGACGAGGAGACGCTAGAAGCTAAGCTCTTTCGGGAACCCCAGGAGAGCCTCGACAACCGCACCGGCGGCGGCAATTATCGGGTACCACTCATCCCTCAGAAACAGGTCGCCGCAGCAGGTGACTGCCCCTATTCTACAGCCTCATACCCCTCAGGAGGAGGGCGTAGGGGGCTGTAGGAGAGGGGCCCAGATTCGGGTTCGTCACCGCGGCGGTCGGAGCAAGGCGTTCTCAGGAGGTAGCCCCCTGTCGGGGAGGTGCCCCAAGGCCTACCCCCGGCAGGGGACCCGTGGTCATCGGGGGAACCGCTGGCAACCGCTCTGCCTCATTGGCGTCGTCCTGGTTTCCAGTCGCCATCGATGGCGGCAGAGTGTGGCGCAAGGCGGGGCCCTCGCCTGGCGATATGAAGCAAGGCCGGTACCTATGAAGAAGGCCCAATGCATGTGAAGCTCGCCGCCCGTGACACTCTCACGTAATAATGATTGGGGCTGTACACGCCCCAGAGTCTCCGGAGAGCCGCCCTCGGGGCTCGGGGGCTCCCGCCCACGCCAAGTGGCAGGACTTAGCTCCGCGTTGGTGAGAAGACGTCGAAGACTAGACTAGGTGCCGGACGCGGCCTTTTGCTTTTGCCTTTCCTGGTTGACAAGTTCTTCGATTTGGATTTAAGTTGGATTTGAGCTCAATCCTTGCGTGTGTTTGGGGGAAGGGGTGTTTAGTCTCGTTCGAGCAATCTCTCGCATTCTGGTTTCGGCTTTGCATCCAAAGTTAGCATTGGCAGCCCCCCTCGCGAGCCCCTCGTGAGCCGGGCCGGGCCAGGCACGTTTTACAGTCGGGACCGCTGTTGTCGCACCCTCTCCGGAGGTCCTCATCATGGAATCCACAAGATAATCAGGCGACAGCTGAGGTACGGCGGCCCCTGCAGGCCCGCTCAGGACTCGTCGGGGTTGGAAGGTACACAAGGCAGCTGACTCATCACCAGGCCAGCTGCTAAGTTCACACGCGACGTTATACTTACCAGGGTACTAATTGCAAACCTTTACATGAGGGGCTACCCCTCCCAAAATGCTCTTACATTCTTCAGGGCCAAGCCCGAACCTTCTTCGTGCAGGATAAACAAAAGTGACATGCGGTCAGTCGAACATATCACTCACCGCGTCTTCTTGGGCATCCTCGGGGGCATCACTAGCGACATTGACATTGCCGCCAACACCGCCAGCATCTCCGTCAGCGCCAGGCTCGTCCACGACCACGCCATCATCATCAGACGCAAAGGCCCTGACGAGGGCGTCCACTTTGCCCTCCACCCATCGCGCTAGGGCGCCCCGGACGGCTATGGGCATGGGTGCGATGGCAGCGTCGAAGTCAAAGTGGCGGTCCCTGTCCAGCAGATAGCTGAAGACATGGGAGAACGCACGCCCGAGCAAGGCTCGGCTCCTCTCTTCAACAAGCCAACTGGACCTTTGGAGCGGTTCTCCAGAAGCGTCACCACATTGGTGAAAAACTGGAGGTTGCCGGCGTAGTTGACCTCATGCAGCTCCTTGGCGGCAGCCTCACAGATGTTACCCAAAGCTGTGTTGGCCCTTTCTCTGAGCGTTTGAAGCATGGGGGCATGCTCGCGCTCCAGGACCCGCCGCCGACGGATCTCGTCCTCGTTCCGCCGCGCGATGGCCTCGACGTCGTCAACCCTCTGTTGGAGAAGAAGCTGCTCGGCCCGGGAAGAAGACAGCTCCGACTGTGCTGCGCTGAGGGCGGCTACAGAGGAGTCTGCACGACGCGTCACTTCAGCCAGTTTGGCCCTGAGGGCCGTAGTCCTGCCCTCAGCCCCGGCCTTGATCAGCCCCAACCTCGTCCCGTATTCACGCTTGAAGGCCGAGCGAGCTTCCGCCATGCGACGATTGACTTCTTCCTGGGCCCGGGCTTCGTGTGCAGCAACGTCATCCTCCGCCTGAGCCACCAGGCGCTCCCTCGTCTCCAACCGCTCAAGATCAAGGTTACGCTCGGCTGCCTCCAGCGTCAGCGCCTCCTCGCGCTTCAGAAGCTCCGCCCAATCAACAAGGGCCCCTTGCATCGACTCAAGGGCTGCCTGGCGCAGTCCCACTTGCTGCTCCAGGGAGTTGCCCCAGGTTAGGAGCTCCCACGCACGGTCTTCCGCATCCTTGCGCCGTCCATCTGCTTCCCGAGCCTCCTCGATGGCCTGGGAGCAGGCCTCCCGCGAAGCTACCAGCGACGCTTCAGCCTTCGCATTCTCGAGATCATGCTGGTGACGCACGAGGGAGATGGCTACATTTAGTTTGCGCCTCTCCTCAGCAAGGCGCAAACCTTCGGCCTCGAGGCACGCATCCTTGTCAGCAAGCTCTGCCTCGATCCGGCTCACCGCATCCGCCGCTCTCTGGAGGAACTCTTCGCGAAGGGCGCGTCGCTCCCGAGCGCGCCTGAGCACTTCTTCTGCATCACCCTCTTCCACCAGAGCATGCGGAGGGCCCCGAGGTGGCAGGCCCCCTCCTGGCGCGGGGCTGGGGGCTGGCGCCCTAGCCATCACCGAACAGACCTCTCTGGGAATCCGGCCTGGCGTCGGTGCACCCACGGAGGAGGAGCCAAAGACAGACTTCAGCCATTCACCATCTATGATCAGAGGAGGAACACGGGGCAGGCCGGATGTGCCCCAGGAGGACTCATGAAGAAAGGACAGCGGGCGCACAGGCTCGAGGTGCCCTATGGAACGGACCACTCCGTCAATTGGTCTGGCAGCAGGGGTGCCGCTCGAGCTCGGCGAGCCCAGGTCTAGCGGAGAAGGCAAAGCTGGCGGGATTGATCCCGGGCTGGCTCAGCAGGTTCCACAGGGCAGGGCCTGAAAGGGCCATAGTCAGTCGCAGGGGAAAGCAAAGGAAACGAGCAAGGAAAGAAGAAGATTTACTCGTCCATGGCAAGGTACTTCTTGCGCTTCAACAGCCGGCAAGGGCGGTCGTTGCCACCAAAGGCCCCCTTCCTCTTGCGGAGGGCCTCGAATTCTGCGCGAAACTGACCTAAGCGCCCGGCGCAGGGGTCGTCCCCTGGTGTGGAAGAAGCGTCAAGATGATCTGCACTCGAGGAGTCAGCCTGGGGGCGCCGTCAGGCGTCGCCTCGCGAGGAACGGCTGGGGGCTCGGGAGCCCCAGCCTCAGGAACCACAGGCCGCAACTCTGCACCTGACGCCGCTACAGGGCGGGCCTCGGGAGACGCCTCCTTCAAGACTTCTCGCGGCGTCGGCACCTTGACATCGGTCGCCTCAACTCCCACTGGTTCTCGTCTCTCCGCCCCGTCGCCCGAGGAAGGACTGCTGTGGGTGACAGGGGAAGCAACCACGGCGGCTGGGTTCTCGCGGGGCACCATGAAGCCACCAGGGCGCAGTCCCCACTCGTCGAAGCTGGGCATCTGCCTCACAAAATCGGCCCTGCCAGAGCAAAGATACAAGAGGACACCATTACTCCGAAGGCTGCCTGGGGAAGTATCGCTAGTCAAGACCCTGAGCACCGTCTGCAGCGCTTCAGGCGCCAAGTCCTCCTGAAGCCGCATGCGGTCTCTGTGCCCCACGAAGTCCCACATCCGGCGAGAGTGGCGCTGGAGAGGAGCAATACGACATTGGAGGAACTCCTTCACCACCTTGGGCGATGTCACGTTGAGCGCCCTCAAACTCTGGAAGCGGCGCCAGACGAAGGCAAGCCGGGGGCTCGCGAGCACCTCATGATCCCAACCCGCATGGGGAACAGCAGGCGAGGTCAGATGCGAGAGCAGAGGGTTGGGCACTCCAACATCCACGTACAGCCACCGCTCTCTGAACCTGGCCTTAGGAGAAGGAAGGCTGAAGTCGATCTCTGAAGCGGTCGTCTCTGGTACGACAAAGAAGCTCACACACCCTGAGCACCGAGTGGGGTCGCTTAGGCGCAAGGAAAAGAAGTGGCGCAGCAGGGCCACGGAAGGAGGAATGCCTATCATCGCCTCGCAGACAAAAGCAAAGACGGCCAGAAGTGTAATGGACTCTGGCCCGAGATGCATCATGCAGATCTGATAATGGGAGAGCACCGCATGGAAAAAGGCAGAAAAGGGGGGGAACCAGACCCACCCATAGGGCATCGGCAAAGAATTGGACCTCCGTGACGATCCTATCAAGGGAGGCATGGGACGCAGGCCAGGCCGTGGTCCTGCCGCACTCGTTGATGATAATTGCAAGGGAGGAGAGGACCTTGTCCAAAGCTTCTGGATTGAGTATGATCGACCAGGAGATGGCGGGGGTCGTCGCTCGAGATGTGCGGGGCGATGGCGCAGGTTTCTTTCCCCTTCCTTTCTTCGTCGGCGCCATGGCGGTGAGAAGGAGGAAGAACTCGAGCCGGATTGGTGGCAGAGGCTGGAGCTCAAGGAAGAAGGAAAGGTAGGAGGCGGGCAAGCAGCGGAAAGGAGGAACAACTGTGTGCAATTATGGGTCTGCTTAGCCGGGCGCGTAACAAGGCGTCGTGGGGAAGTGCAGACGCCCACACCCAATCGACCGCCATGTAGCGGCCAAGGCCGCAGGCTGTTGGGGCCTGCGGCGCTTCGCGCTTGCCCCTTCGCTTTCCTGCTAGGCCAAGCCCCGGCGCGTCTCGGGCCCGAGGGCTACTGTCGGCGTTCTAGGAATGGGGGTCCCCAAACTTGCTTGCCTGCGGCCTGCGGCGTGGCTCAAGTGGGGACCCAGTGCGGCCCATCTTCATCTGCTCAAGCTCAATACCCTCGCGAGGGGCCAAGCCTCGCGGGGCGGACGACAGGAAGCTTCCTCAGAGGCAGCCTCATCAGGCAGGCTCACGAGGAGGCGGAGACATCAAGGCAGAGGTACCTCGCGAGGAACCTGTGACGCAAGCCATGACGATCGAGACCAGGCAGGTGCCAGGCGGGCACCGGCCTGCGCAGTGTCCTTGTTTCCCCTTTGGCACAAAGGGGGCAAGCACAGGCCAAGGCATCGGGCAAAGGTTGCCATTCTGGTGCAACAAGACCAAGACCAGCAGAGCGGCAGGACGGAGGTCACCGTGGAGCCCAAGACGGCGTCATCACCAGTACTTTTGGCAGCCGAAGACCACCTTTGGTCAGGATAACTTGTACTAGATGTTCCCCTTCAAAATGGCCAATTGTTGGTGCCCTTCCCGCTCATTATTTGGGGAAAGGCCCAGGGCCTCTATAAATAGAGCTAGCCACCATAGAGTAGGGACATCTAGAAAAACCCCGAGACATCCAGAAATCTGGTACAGCCCTAGCAGAGAGAGAGAGGCGAGTAAACTCACCCTAGCAGTTCACCGCACCAGCTCAAGAACACCTCTCGCGTGGCTGTTCTTCTCTTGTACTGTTCATCATCAGCCCCCTGAGGCAATCCACCACACCACACACTGGAGTAGGGTATTACACCACAACGGTGGCCCGAACCAGTATAAACCTTGTGTCCCTTGTGTTGTTCGTTGTTTCCAGCTTAGATCACACGAGGAGATTGGACGTAGATCGGTAGGGGAGAGATCTCCGTGCACACCCCAGTGTTTGAACCTCAAGGGTCTGCCGGAACCCGAAATCTGACACCGACGACGAAAAAACAAAAAGAAATCAATTCGCAGCACACAAGAGAGTCTAGTCCTGTGTACTGTACCAAATCAATTCGCACTACAGATGTCATTCAAAACTTTGTATTCATGTTATGTTCAATCAAAATATTTCGCTATGTGTATAATGCATGCAACCTGCTACTCAAATGAACGTTTTAGTGCATTCCAAACGTATATGCTACGGCTTCAATATGAACTAAATTTGAATTTGTTTCTCTATTTGAATAAGATGTACAATCATCATTTTTGTCAAATTAAACCATCGTTTGTGTATTATCTTCACAGCACACCACATAATTACTCTCGAGTTAGATATGAACTATGTGTACTATATGAACTCGAACTTGATTTTTTGAATCCACTTTATGTTGATTTCAAATCACAGTACATTTCAAGCTCTAGCTAGATCTTCATAACCTAAACCATGTCTCATATGTATAATCTGTTTATCACATAATGTATGGTGCCCTGCCCCCTACACCTATAAGTATTTAGATGTGAGTTGCAAACACCACACATTACCACAAATTCAAATAAAATGTGAGATTGTTCAATATATAGTATTGTTTAGATTGTTCGATATTTAGTTGTAAGCTGCAAACGCCACACATTATCACAAATTCAAATAAAATGTGAGATTGTTCGATATATAGTATGGTTTAGATTGTTTGACATTTAGCTGTGAGTTGCAAAAGCCATGCATTATCACATTATGGTATAACATGTGCAAAACCACATCACGTGTATCACCGCTATATTCATGCATGCATATATTTATAACACTATGATCTCCAATTCAAATATATGAATCCACTTTCATATCCAATTATGATCTTTGTTAGTCTCTTACACACACAATCCTCCAACCTTTGTAGCTAGCACTAACTTTCTCTCGTGCATGCACATGCCCGCCTCGCCCTCCCCCTCCCTCAGCATTCTATCCATCGCGCACATTCATTTTTTTTCTTTAGGTCGTTCTCCCACAGTCTCCACAACTCCTTTCCGACACACATCGATCGATAAACCTCTCCAGCGTCTTCCTACAACATACGTACACACGCACCTTCCATCTCCTCCTTTCTGTTTCCATGCCTCATATCTCTCATACGGTCCTACACACGTGTAAACTCTCGCCCCTCTTTTCATCGATCTCACAACCACACACTCCTCCCCCTATCTATCTAGTAGCTCAGCCTCTCGCACCACCTCTTAGCTCCATTTTCTCTGTCCATCCGTCTCGCTGGGCCTTATTTGCCTCTAACAAATGGATGTACACCGACCGATCTCCCGCTATACATATAGCTAGCTAGGTCCTTATAACTCATTTTTTGCACACGTCAATCGATCTACCTCAATAGTTATGTCTCACCCTTCCTCCAAGAAACAACAATTGATCTACTGATCTAGTTAGGTTTGATTAGCAAACACATGGTTCCCCTTCATCATCCATGCATGTGTCCCGACAGATCTATGACCCACAGGCACACACAAAAACACATTCCCACTCTCATTGATAATATTGCAGTTCTACCCTCAGTTTGTCTAGTAGGCCTCTCCCACCATCTTAGAGAAGCAACTCCATCACCCATCCAGCACTCTACCCCTCTCCCTCCCTCTCTCTCTCTCCTCTCTCTCTCTCTCTATCCCAAGCTATTTCCCGTCGTTCAGTTATGTATGGATGTTGACCCATCTCCCTCAACACATAGCTGGGTCTCTCCTTCTCAACACATATACAAGTCGTTCTACCTCTTTAGTTAGGACTCTGCCTCATCCCCCCCCCCCACCCCCACACACACCGATACATCGAGCGCTCTAGTCATGTCTCCCTGTGTCGGTGTCAAAACTAGCGGATCTCGGGTAGGGGGTCCCGAACTGTGCATCTAAGGTTGATGGTAACAGGAGACAAGGGACACGAAGTTTTACCCAGGTTTGGGCCCTCTTGATGGAGGTAATACCCTACGTCCTGCTTGATTGATATTGATGAGTATGATGGTTACAAGAGTTGATCTACCACGAGATCGTAATGGCTAAAACCCTAGAAGTCTAGCCTGTCATATTATGATTGCCTCTACGGACTAAACCCTTCGGTTTACATAGACACCGGAGGGGATTAGGGTTGTACAAAGTCAGTTACAGAGAAAGGAATCTTCATATCTGAATGCCACGCTTGCCATCCATGCCATGGAGAGTCCCATCTAGACACGGGAGAGAGTCTTCTATCTTGTATCTTCATAGCCCATTAGTCCGGCCCATGTCCCACAGGACAGATGCCCGAGGACCCCTTAATCCAGGACTCCCTCAGTAGCCCCTGAACCAGGCTTCAATGTCGAGGTGTCCGGCGCGCAGATTGTCTTCGGCATTGCAAGACGGGTTCCTCCTCCGAATACTCCAAAACAGCTCTCGAACACAGAGAATGTGTCCGGCTCTGTAAAACAAACACCACATATATCCGTACAGAGTAAAATATTTTATGAGTCCAATCCACTGACAACTTTTGTAGCGTGACATCATGTCATAGCCAGGTCATTATTTTGAACCATTTTTTAGCCTCCCACTCCATGTTTTAAGACGCGGTTTTATTGGCATGTCTTGTCGAAGTAGAGATCATGTCCCCTTATTACGGGATTCTCATCAATACGGGCGTGGATAACCCAACCGTTCAGTTAGCATGATCCCTTGGGAATAGGTAGGCCTTAAGGCCTACGAGGAGGCGTTTGATATTCATCGCCTCTATAAAGTGGCACAGACCCGTCTTTCTCCTCTAGTCCTACCTCTTCTTCAACCTTTCCAACCACGAATCCCAGCACCCAGGTTTCAACTTAAATGCTCCAAGCCTCCCAGTGATGTCCGGACCCAGCCTTCAAGGCCGGTGGGTGGCCTCCACTGTCACAGGCTACCTGCTAAGCTCCAGGCGGCAAGATACCTGATCGCGGAAATCCCCCACAGGCTACCTGCTAAAGGACAGGTTATTCCTCCTCCCAGATCCGGTGAGAGGGTCGTATTCATCTCTCACTTCCTCCGGGTGCTAGGGTTCGCTCTCCATCCCTTCGTTCACGGACTCATGTTCTATTACGGGATAGATTTTCACGATCTAGCTCCGAACTCCTTTCTTCACATCTCGGCATTTATCGTCATGTGCGAGGCCTTTCTCCACATTCCCCCACACTTCGGTTGATGGCTCAAGACCTTTAATGTGAAGTTGAAGATAATCAAGGGGAAGCAAGTAGAGTGTGGCGGTGCTATGGTGAACAAGCTCACGAATGCTCTTTGGCCAAAAGGCTCTTTCACGGAAGCTTCCAACCAATGGCAGCGGGAGTGGTTTTACATGACTGAGCCCCGTGGTACCAAGTGGGCAGCTACACCTGCATTCCGATCGGGCCCTCCAGAGCCTCCTCGAAAAGGACATCGGCCTCATCAATGTATTCCAGGTAATGCTAGTCCGCCGGGTCCTGCCATGCCAGCGGCGGCCCCTCCACATGTGGGAGTTCAATCCGGAAGGACCACGGACCCTTCATCACTTCTTCGGCACGACGCATAAAGGGATGTGGAAGTTATTCTTCGGGACATGAAAGTAGTGGCCGGATACCACCGAAGATATCGGCCTCGACTGCAACCATCCAGATACCTCGGTAAGCACTTGACTCCCAAACACAGCTTACTTAAATATCCTGTAGTACTGAGAAAACCATCTTCGAACAGGGCTGGGTTAAGAGGGCAGAACGAATTAGGTGTTCGGCCCCTCTTCCCGAAGACTCAGTCGATCCTGTGTTAACAAGGATGCTGGCTCCGGTGCCATATCAAGTGCCGGCGAAGGAGGACAAGGAGGAGAGCAAGAAGGCCAAAGGTGGCCTCCATTCTAAAGGTACACCAGACTTTATGTCCGGGGAGATTGGGACTCCCTCTTACAAAGACAAAAGAGAAGGGGAGGCTGACATCCTTTACCCGTATGGGAAGAAGAGGACCGCCTCCGAAGATTTGGAGGTAGAGGCTCCTAAGCGAGGGAAGACGTCCTTGCCAGGCGGTTCAGGTTCAGAAGACAACGTTGACGCGCAATTCCTCTGTAAGGACAAGCATTTAGCCGAATCGTAAGTAAACAAAGGTGTTCTAAACATATCCCGTTCCTTTCCGCTTACAGGGGTAACATCTGAAATATATGTTTGCAGTCTGGCATGCAGTCTTCCTCAACAATCCTCCTCCTTGGGGGATCTTCTTCTGGAGATGATGGATAGCGAGACGCCTCCACAAACCCTCTCTCCCAATAGGGCTGACGAATTTGAGGTGTCATACCGGAGGATTTCTCCTGATCAACAAGTGGTGCGAGGGACAATGAAGACCACACCCGAAGGTGATACTTCGGCAATCCAGGGTATGGGGCATGCAACCCATTCGGGGACCAACAATAAAGGCCCCTAACTATCCGGTTTACAGCCGGAGACGACTCTAGGGTCGAGTAAACACATCCCTTCGAAGGGAGTCCATACTCCCACCGCCGCTTCCAGGAACTAGGAGGCGCCGAATACATTGATGGACGTGTTGCGACATACGTCCATCTCAGGGGAACATCGTACCTTGATGGGTACGGTAGCTGAGAGGATTCTGTCCGCGAGAAGCGGATTGAATGAAGCCTTCATGGTCCCGCTAAGAGGCTTCGAGGTATGCAATGTAATATCTTCGATTGCAGTCTACATGCAAAAAATGCACCCGTGTGTAGATAGTAGCCCCTGAGACTTTGGTTGGCGTCCAAAGGGAGGCGATCAGAGGATCAAAAAAGATATGCCCAGGAAATAATCTAACTAATTTGAACACAGGTTGTTTCATCCATGGCGACTGCCCGTGCTACAGAGGTTGTAGATCTGAAGCACAAACTTGATGTGGCGGATGACGAAATCACGCTTATTAACAGGCGGCTCGACGAGGTGCAAGGTATGTTTTGGGGCAGTCAGTATATATATGTATAATCATATGAGCATTACGCTAAGAATTATATAGTGAGATATTCATAACTGTAGATGGTGCTGCCGCAGTTGACACCCTGCACGCTGAGCTCGTCCGGGCCAAGGAGCAAGCTAGGATGAGTGATGCAGTTGCCAAGAACGCAGCCGCTGAGTTAAAAGCCGAACAGGCTACTCGGCACCAATGCGAGGAGAGAATATCTACCATGGAGTGCGAGCTAAAGGATGCCACTGTCAGATGTGAATTCCTCGAAAAGGATAGCAAAGTCAAAACGACCAATCTAGACAAGGCCTTACAAGAGGCGAGAAAAGCACGGTCCGAGTCTAGAGCGGCTCGGGAGGAGCTCCGGCAAGCTGCGCAAATAGCGGCCGGTAAGCCCTTCTTATTATAGGCCAAATTCGGTGATCTGAAGTATGCCCCGCTTAACCAAATGTGGAGTTCTCTAGACGCATTCTTTGACTTGCCAAAGAGTGCCTCCGATGCGGTGCAGTTTTACCAAGCGCAAGAAGGACATGTAATGAAGAAGCTTTTCTGGTCGCAATTTGATAACCCACAAGTATAGGGGATCGCAACAGTTTTTGATAAGTAAGAGTGTCGAACCCAATGAGGAGCTAAAGGTAGAACAAATATTCCCTCAAGTTCTATCGACCACCGATACAACTCTACGCACGCTTGATGTTCGCTTTACCTAGAACAAGTATGAAACTAGAAGTACTTTGTAGGTGTTGTTGGATAGGTTTGCAAGATAATAAAGAGTACGTAAATAAAAAGTAGGGGCTGTTTAGATAAAGAAACAATAAAGTAAATATAGCGAGTGTGGAAAAGTGGTGGTAGGAGTTGCGAAGTTGCCCCTATGCAATTGACTACTTTACTAGACCGATAGCAAGTATTATGTGGGGGAGGCCATTGCTAGCATGTCATCCCTGACTTGGAATTCTATGCACTTATGATTGGAACTATTAGCAAGCATCCGCAACTACTAATGTTCATTAAGGTAAAACCCAACCATAGCATTAAGATATATTGGTCCCCCTTCAATCCCGTATGCATAAATTTCTATGCTAGGTTGAAGCTTCTGTCACTCTTGCCCTCCAATACATAGTCCTATCAACATACAAACTAACCCTAGGGTGTGATCCACGCACGCAATCATATGATGGGCACCAAAGGACAACAACATAACCACAAGCAAATTAAATCAATCATAGCAATTCATCAACCACCGATAGGACAACGAAAATCTACTCAGACATCATAGGATGGCAACACATCATTGGATAATAATATGAAGCATAAAGCACCATGTTCAAGTAAAGGGTACAGCGGGTTGTGGGAGAGTGGACCGCTGTAGATAGAGGGGGAAGGTGATGGAGATGTTGGTGAAGATGGCGGAGGTGTTGGTGTAGATCGGGGTGATGATGATGGCCCCGGTGGCACTCCGGTGCCACCGGAAGCGAGGGGGAGAGAGCCCCCCTCCTTCTTCTTCTTCCTTGACCTCCTCCCTAGATGGGAGAAGGGTTTCCCCTGTGGTCCATGGCCTCCATGGCAGGGGAGGGGCGAGAGCCCCTCCGATATTGGATCTGTCTCTCTGTCTCTCTCTGTTCCTGTGTTCTGTTCTGGCTCTGTTTCACCGTTTTGTATATATATGGAGATCCGTAATTCCGATTGACCTGAAACCTTCGCCGTGATTTTTTTCCGAGTATTAGCTTTCTTGCGGCAAAAGAAGAGCGTCAACCGCCTTACGGTGGGCTCACGAGGGTAGGGGCGTGCCCTAGGGGGGCGCCCCCTGCCTCGTGACCACCTCGGGCACTGGATCGCGTTGATTTTCCTTCCGAATTTTCCATATTTTCCAAAAATAAGCTCCGTCCGTTTTTATCCCGTTTGGACTCCGTTTGATATGGATATTCTAGAAAACCAAAAACATGCAACAGACAGGAACTAGCACTGGGCACTGGATCAATATGTTAGTCCCAAAAAATTATATAAAAAGTTGCCAAAAAGTGCATGAAAGTTGAATAATATTGGCATGGAATAATCAAAAATTATAGATACGACGGAGACGTATCAGCATCCCCAAGCTTAATTCCTGCTCGTCCTCGAGTAGGTAAATGATAAAAAAAGATAATTTTTGATGTGGAATACTACCTAGCATAATCTTGATCATATGTCTAATCATGGCATGAATATTAAGACACAAGTGATTCAAAGAAATAATCTATCTTTTGATATAAAGACAATAATACTTCAAGCCTACTAATAAAGCAATCATGTCTTTTCAAAATAACATGGCCAAAGAAAGTTATTCCTACAAAATCATATAGTTTGGCTATGCTCCATCTTCACCACACAAAATATTCACATCATGCACAACCCCGATGACAAGCCAAGCAATTGTTTCATACTTTTGACGTTCTCAAACCTTTTCAATTTTCACGCAATACATGAGCGTGAGCCATGACATAGCACTATAGGTGGAATAGAATATGATGGTGGAGAAGACAAAAAGGAGAAGATAGTCTCACATCAACTAGGCGTATCAACGGGCTATGGAGATGCCCATCAATAGATATCAATGTGAGTGAGTAGAGATTGCCATGTAACGGATGCATAAGTGTATGAAAGCTCCAACTGAAACTAAGTGGGTGTGCATCCAACTTGCTTGCTCATGAAGACCTCGGGCATTTGAGGAAGCCCATCATCGGAATATAGAAGCCAAGTTCTATAATGAAAATTCCCACTAGTATATGAAAGTGATAACTCAAGAGACTCTCTATATGAAGAACATGGTGCTATTTTGAAGCACAAGTGTGGAAAAAGGATAGTAGCACTGCCCCTTCTCTCTTTTTCTATCATTTTTTATTTTTTATTTTTTTATTTTTTTGGTTGGCTTCTTTGGCCTCTTTTTTTTATTTGGGCTTCTTTGGCCTCTTTTATTTTTTTGTAAAGTCCGAAGTCTCATCCCGACTTATGGGGGAATCATAGTCTCCATCATCCTTTCCTCACTGGGGCAATGCTCTAATAATGATGATCATCACACTTTTATTTACTTACAACTCAATATTACAACTCGATATCTAGAACAAAGATATGACTCTATATGAATGCCTCTGGCGGTGTACCGGGATGTGCAATGATCTAGCGTAGTAATGACATCAAAAAAACGGACAAGCCATGAAAATCTCATGCTAGCTATCTTACGATCATGCAAAGAAATATGACAATGAATGCTCAAGTCATGTATATGATGATGATGAAAGTTGCATGGCAATATATCTCGTAATGGCTATGGAAATGCCATGATAGGTAGGTATGGTGGCTATTTTGAGGAAGGTATATGGTGGGTTAATAGTACCGGCGAAAGTTGCGCAGTACTAGAGAGGCTAGCAATGGTGGAAGGGTGAGAGTGCGTATAATACATGGACTCAACATTAGTCATAAAGAACTCACATACTTATTTCAAAAATCTATTAGTCATCGAAACAAAGTACTACGTGCATGCTCCTAGGGGGATAGATTGGTAGGAAAAGACCATCGCTCGTCCCCGACCGCCACTCATAAGGAAGACAATCAATAAATAAATCATGCTCTGACTTCGTTACATAACGGTTCACCATACGTGCATGCTACGGGAATCACAAACTTCAACACAAGTATTTATACAATCCACAACTACCCACTAGCATGACTCTAATATCACCATCTTTATATCGCAAAACTATTGCAAGGAATCAAACACATCATATTCAGTGATCTACAAGTTTTATGTAGGATTTTATGACTAACCATGTGAATGACCAATTCCTGTCATCTCTCTAAATAGATATAATTGAAGCAAGAGAGTTTAATTCTTTCTACAAAAGATATGCCCATGCTCTAACAAATCTAAGTGAAGCAAAAGAGCATTCTACAAATGGCGGTTTTCTATGTAAAGAGAAACAGGCAATCCAAACTTCAAATGATATAAGTGAAGCACATGAAGCATTCTATAAAGCCATACTCAAAAGATATAAGTGAAGTGCAATGAGCATTCTATAAATAAACCAAGGACTATCTCATACCAGCATGGTGCATAAAAAGAAAAATAAAAACCTAAATGCAAAAGACGCTCGAAGACTTGCACATATTGCATGAACGAAACGAATCCGAAAACATACTGATACTTGTTGAAGAAAGAGGGGATGCCTCCCCAGCATCCCCAAGCTTAGACGCTTGACTTTACTTGAATATTTACTTGTGGTGCCTCGGGCATCCCCAAGCTTGAGCTCTTTCCTCTATTCCTTCTTCTCACATCGAGACCTTCTCGATCATCGAACACTTCATCCACACAAAACTTCAACAAAAAACTCGATAAGATCCGTTAGTATAATAAAGCAAATCACTACTCTAAGTACTGTTGCAAACCAATTCATATTTTTTTTTGCATTGTGTCTACTGTAATATAACTTTTTAATGGCTTAATCCACTGATATAAATTGATAGTTTCATCAAAACAAGCAAACTATGCATCAAAAACAGAATATGTCTAAAACAGAACAGTCTGTAGCAATCTGAACATTCACCATACATGCGATACTTGAAAAATTCTACAAAAATTAGGAAAAATAAAAAATTTGTATAGGAAGACAGTGCAAGAATAATCAGAACCATTTGACGTTCCAGCTAAAAATGTAAAATCGTGCACTACAGCCAAAGTTTCTATCCTGCACCGTACAAACCATCAAGCAAATGTAAACATCCTAAAGGCAAACCTTGGCACATTATTTTCATAATACAATGGAATTGTACAAGGGGATAATTATTTTTATTGGAAAAGTTTCTGTAATCAAGATTCACAAAGTTGTCGTGAGCATGAACAAAGTTCAAGGAGCTCTCCCACTTCAACAGTGCTTGTCTTTCTCACTTTCACTTTCCTTTTTGAAAAGTTTTGGGTTCCCCTCTTTATTTTTGTTGTTTTTAAACTATATGAAAGCACTCAACAGAAATAAATGACTCTCTAAAACTTCCGGGTTGTCTCCCTGGCAACGCTTTCTTTAAAGCCATTAAGCTAGGCATATAGTGCTCAAGTAGTGAATCCATCCGGATCCCAAGGTATATCAAAGCCAATTTTAATTAACAATGATTTGGCATTTAGTAGTGAGCACAAAGCAACATATATCAAGCAATGGCAAAGTCTAACTCTCTTTCTATGCATTGGCATGTCATAAAAGAACAATTCATGCACACCTAGTAAAGGCCAATGCATAGTATAAATAGTTTCTTGCAATTTAATCATGTTGGAAACATAGAGAGGTGGAGATATAGTTCCTCTCTCATAATAATTGCATGTAGGAGCAGCAAGCACATGCATATTATATTTATCGAAATCATCATGTGCAACGGTAAAAGGCAACCCATCAATATAAACCTTAATAAGTGCAAACTTCTCCGATATAGTATAATTGGGAGAATTCAAAAAGATAATAGGACTATCATGCGTGGGAACAATAGCAACAATTTCATGTTTAACATAAGGAACTATAGCAAGTTCATCTCCATAAGCATAATTCATATTGGCATCTTGGCCACAAGCATAGCAAGCATCATCAAAAAGGGATATTTCAAGAGAATCAATGGGATCATAACAGTCATCATAGCAATCATCCTTCGGTAAGCACGAAGGGGAATTAAACAATGTATGAGTTGAAGATTTACTCTCACTAGAAGGTGGGCACGGGTGATCAATCCGCTCTTCCTCCTTTTGTTCTTCCCTCTCCTCCTCATCTTTTTCATCCAATGATCTCACAGTGTCATCAACTTCTTCCATAGATTCCTGCAAAATATTAGTCTCTTCTTGGACAGCGGAGACTTTCTTAATAAGTGCATTAATTTCATAATTGTATTCATAATTCTCATAGCAATATTTGAGGATAGCTAAATTTTCAGATCTATAACAAGCATCATCAATATCATCAAACTCTTTAAACATAGATTCAATTTCATAAGCACCCATAAAAGCAACAAATTCTTATATTTGTTCCACATCATAGTAATCATATATACCTCTAGCATAAGAAGCCAAGGTTTCATTATCATTAAATTCGCATGAAAAGGGGAGGTGTGGATAATTCATCCTAGAGCAACAAGTATAATCATATTCTGAGCATAGTTGTCTGGCATACCACTTCAATATATAAATTTGATCCCATAATAGTTTCCCTTTTTGTGTCAAGTGATGATCCCTAAAGTATTCATGTTGATCCAACGTTACTCCCATTACAAAATTGAATGGGGTTTTCTCAGGATTATTGAAGTAGTACATAATATCTTTCACATATTGAGCATCAAGGGTTTTAGGAGGTTCCCCATCTCCATGAGCAGCAAGTACACCTAATTTTTTTGGTATTTCGTGTTCCATATCCATAACTAAAGATAAAGAACAACTAAGAACAACAAATAAAAATTACTTAGTGATAAAAGCAAACAGGCACACACGAGAATATTCACCCCACACTATTGCTCCCCGGCAACGGTGCCAGAAAAAGGTCTTGATAACCCACAAGTATAGGGGATCGCAACAGTTTTCGATAAGTAAGAGTGTCGAACCCAACGAGGAGCTAAAGGTAGAACAAATATTCCCTCAAGTTCTATCGACCACCGATACAACTCTACGCACGCTTGACGTTCGCTTTACCTAGAACAAGTATGAAACTAGCAGTACTTTGTAGGTGTTGTTGGATAGGTTTGCAAGATAATAAAGAGTACGTAAATAAAAAGTAGGGGCTCTTTACATAAAGAAACAATAAAGTAAATATAGCGAGTGTGGAAAAGTGGTGGTAGGAGTTGCGAAATTGCCTCTAAGCAATTGACTACTATACTAGACCGATAGCAAGTGTTATGTGGGAGAGGCCACTGCTAGCATGTCATCCCTGACTTGGAATTCTATGCACTTATGATTGGAACTATTAGCAAGCATCCGCAACTACTAATGTTCATTAAGGTAAAACCCAATCATAGCATTAAGATATATTGGTCCCCCTTCAATCCTGTATGGATCAATTTCTATGCTAGGTTGAAGCTTCTGTCACTCTTACCCTCCAATACATAGTCCTATCAGCACACAAACTAACCCTAGGGTGTGATCCACGCGCGCAATCATATGATGGGCACCAAAGGACAACAACATAACCACAAGCAAATTAAATCAATCATAGCAATTCATCAACCACCGATAGGACAATGAAAATCTACTCAGACATCATAGGATGGCAACACATCATTGGATAATAATATGAATCATAAAGCACCATGTTCAAGTAGAGGGTACAGCGGGTTGCGGGAGAGTGCACCGCTGTAGATAGAGGGGGGAAGGTTATGGAGATGTTGGTGAAGATGGCGGAGGTGTTGGTGTAGATCGCGGTGATGATGATGGCCCCCGGTGGCACTCCGGTGCCACCGGAAGCGAGGGGGGGAGAGAGCCCCTCCTTCTTCTTCTTCCTTGACCTCATCCCTAGATGGGAGAAGGGTTTCCCCTCTGGTCCATGGCCTCCATGGCAGGGGAAGGGCGAGAGCCCCTCCGAGATTGGATATGTCTCTCTGTCTCTCTCTGGTTATGCGTTCTGTTCGGGCTCTATTTCACCGTTTCGTATATATATGGAGATCCGTAACTCCGATTGACCTGAAACCTTCGCCGTGATTTTTTTCCGAATATTAGCTTTCTTGCGGCAAAAGAAGAGTGTCAACCGCCATATGGTGGGCTCACGAGGGTAGGGGGCGCGCCCTAAGGGGGGCCCTGCCTCGTGACCACCTCAGGCACTGCTTCGCGTTGATTTTCCTTCCGAATTTTCCATATTTTCCAAAAATAAGCTCCGTCCGTTTTTATCCCGTTTGGACTCCGTTTGATATGGATATTCTGCGAAACCAAAAACATGCAACAGACAGGAACTGGCACTGGGCACTGGATAAATATGTTAGTCCCAAAAAAATATAAAAAGTTGCCAAAAGGTGTATGAAAGTTGAATAATATTGGCATGGAACAATCAAAAATTATAGGTACGACGGAGACGTATCACAATTCAGCATGCCAAAGCATCCGCTGTTGCTGAACGAATAGATGGCCCAGTGGGCCGAACTCCACAGAAGATCCGGATCTGCCATGAAGGACGTCGTGGTCCAGCTGTGGCCGACGGAGCCAATTCCATAAAGTTATTTTGGTTTGGTATAGCAACTTGTTGATGTGGTGCCGCGTATCGACGCTGTTATGTGGTCAACGTGCATTGGAGGTGCACGGATGGCCCTTGCCTGCGTCAAGACGTACTGGGAGAATATGAAGGCCACCGATATTGCAGCAAGGAGTCCACCTGGGGGCAAGGACCATCACGCGCCGGAGCATTATTTTGAGGATGTCCTTGAGGGTGCCCGCTTGATAGAGGGTCAGTGCTCGAAGGATATGATACTTGAGTGATTTTACCGAAATTGTAAAAACAATATTATGATATATTATAGGCTATGTTTTTTTCCTAAAGGTTTTGGTTCCTCCCATGCGGCCGTTTTTTGTATAATCTAAAATTTTTCCAGTCGTCAGCTTCAGCCCCCTCGCATATAATACGGGGGTGTTTGTAAAAGTAGTTGATCACTCTTGACCTAACGTCTTGGTCCATGAAGGAGGTGCCAATGCAGCAAACTTGGCAATTGGACTATAGGGCTTTAACACTTTCACTTAGCCATAGGAGTTTGACGGTGGGTCTACGATATAGCCCCTGGTATGTATGCGGTCATCCGAATACAGTGTGTTACATAGGTGACCAGAAGAATGGTCCTTCGTGTAATACGGAAGGAATCACGAAAGATTCTCATAAGTCATTGAGTGGTTGATCAGCTCTCGCCACATCATGACAGTCAGTTTTCGGCTTTCTCTACTGAGGTGCTTGACCAGATGAACCGGAGACACAATCACAGTAGTTCTCCCTTTACTACCTTAGCCGATACGGTGGAACGTAAGGTAGTAAGCACAAGAGCCGGGCAACCCAACTATTGAGCAAAGACATGATTCACAGCTGATGCGTATAAGGCCAAACTCGTGACGCCGAAGTATGCTATAGAGCTGTTCAGAGTTGTCGGCAACTCATATGTTGCTATATCGAGCCCCTGGCAATTTGTGCTGAGGTGCGTGCGTGAAACAACCGAAGAAGCAAAATTCAGTACTTAGAAAAAGCAAATACTGAATACGGACTATGTTCAGTGGAATCTGATTGACATGTCAAATGCAATCTTTCATATTATAACGCCACTACCCGGACAATTTAACATGTCGGGTGTCGAAGGCTGAGGAAAAAGGCACTTTACAGGTTTGAAATAAGGAGTGTGGTCTACAAAAAAAAATTGGACCTCCTATCACACGTCTGCGTTGCCCTACCTCGGTGAAAGAACTCCTTGGCAGGAATAGCCTTTGGTTATTTGTACAAAGCC
This sequence comes from Triticum aestivum, assembly GCF_018294505.1. NCBI lineage: Eukaryota > Viridiplantae > Streptophyta > Magnoliopsida > Poales > Poaceae > Triticum > Triticum aestivum. The sequence continues at coordinate 415,522,691 of NC_057812.1, read as the reverse complement.
GAACTCAGAAAGAGTCCATAAGATGACCAGGCTTTGAGTCACCCGCGGTAAAAGATAGATGATAGTTAGAAAAAAGGGGGAAAGGCTATGGGAGTGCGGACCGCATTGTAGGCCTGTCCTTATTGTGCCTCCGCCGATGACCAGGGTATTTAAGTGCATAATTATGTATGCGCGGTACAAACTTCGCGGCTATATGAGGCAAACGACGGAGGCCGAACTGCTAATCCAGTTCTGAGATTGGTCGGTCCTGTTTAACAGAGACCGGCGGCTTGATGACTGCGGATCATGGGTTCCGGCAAAACCCTTAAGGTTCGAACTCTAGGGTGCGTGTGAAGATCTCCCCCTACCAATCCACGTCCTAACTCAGCTAAAATCTTACGAACTAACTCAACGAACCCGCAACACAAAGGACACAAGATTTATACTGGTTCGGGCCACCGTTGTGGTGTAATACCCTACTCCAGTGTGGTGGTGGTGGTGGATTGCCTCTCGGGATGAGGATGAATAGTACAAGGGGAAGAACAGCCTCCTGAGGAGAGGTGTTCTTGTGCTTGGTGGATGTGGTTGTGGGGATGAACTAGTTCTAGTCTCCAATCAGGTCACCCCTAGTCTCAGATGAGGTCGCCCCTAGTCTCGGATGAGGTCACCCCTAGCTACGGTGGTGGCTAGTCCTATTTATAGTGGCCTTGATCCTCTTCCCAAATTCGAGGGGGGACAACTAGTACAAGCTATCCTGACAAAAGCAATCTTCGCCTACCAAAGGCTCTGGTGGTGACGCCACCTTGGGCTCCATGGTGACCTCCGTCTTGCCGTCCTGCTGGTCTTGGTCTCATTGCACCGATATGGAAACCTTTTCTTGATGCCTTGGTACTCCGCACCTACGCTTGCCCCCTTAGCACTAAAGAGGAAACAAGGACTCTACGCGCGCTGGCGCTCGCCTGGTCTCTATCGTCACGGCTCACGTCATGGGAACCTCGCGAGGTTTGTCTGGCCTTGATCTCTCCGCCCCTCGCGAGCCAGCTCGGTGAGGCCGCTCCAGAGGAGGTCTTGTGTCGTCCGCCTCGTGAGGCTTGGCCCCTCGTGAGGGTCTTGAGTCTTTGCTGGTGAAGATGGGCCGTACAGGCCTTCTAGCAAAGCCACGCTGTGGGCCGCAGGCAGGCAAGTCTGGGGACCCCCGTTCCTAGAACACCGACTGTAGCCCGCGGGCCCAAGGCACGCTCGGGCTTGGCTTCGAGGCGAAGCCAAAGGTCAAGTGCGGAGCGCCGTGGGCCCCAATAGCCTACGGCCTTGGTCGACGCGTGGCGGTTGACTGGACGTGGGCGTGTCCACTTCCCCACACTGCCTCGGCAACTGCCCGACTTGACAAGTCCCTACGAGGAATCAAGAAATGAACCCCATGGGGGCGTGTAAAGCGTCTATAATGCCTTTTGTCAACATAGCCCTCGTTATGAAGATTTGCATGCGCATATCCCACCAAGGCTTAGCCTCCCCTTTCCAATCCTGCGGCAGCTTGGTGCTCTACGCTGATAGGTCCTGGTCCCCAGGCAGGCTGCAGCCGTCGCTAGTATGCCAGGTCGCGTGTCGTGGTCAAGGCCAGGAGGTGAGCGGCCCGAGGTCCAGTAAGAGCTCCTGACGCGCGATGCTCAAGAGGTCCCCTTGAACGAGCAAGCAGCTGTCTCAGGATGGGAAAGGAAGAAAACATTGCAGCAGTAGGGTAGCGAAGGGAGTGAGCGAGGGTCTCGTGCCGTAGCGACTGGTGGATCCAGGGCGAGAACTTATCTTGGCTGTCCGGGGTCGGCTCCTCGAGTCGTGCCGAACTCGTATGTCGGCCACTGTAGTGCAGCTTGGTATGGCCCGTGCGGGTCTCCCCCTCCCCTCCATGTTCTTCTTGGTGCTCTGCGTCCTCAGGTCCCGGTCCTCGAGCGAGCTCAGCCGCCGCTGATATGCTAGGTCACGTGCCATGGTCAAAGCCAGGGGGTGAGGGCTGGAGAGCCAGTAAGAGCTCCTGAGGCGCGATGCTTAGGAGCCCCCCTTTTAACGCGCAAGCGAATCGCATGAGAGAAGAGGGAGAGTCCACGGTACCGCCTGCTGTGGCCCTCAGGAAGTTCCTGCAAGTTAGCGCGAGGAAGGGCACCGGTCGCCGTGGCGGTGGAAGAGGCTCGCGTCCTTTCCTCAGCCGCGCTCATCTGGCTCTTCAGCCACCTGTGCCTTCGTGACCCCAGCGCTCGTCTTGACGAGCTGCTGGAGCCTGTAGCAGATGAACACTACACAGCTGCAGCCGCAGCCGTGAAGGGTCAAGTGGAGGCCCTGCTAAAGATGTTTCGGGGCTTCACCCCTGCGCCTTCGACCGGTAGTGCCACCGATCCCGCGGCTCCAGCTGGTAGTGTAGGTGAAGGCGATGCCACCAGGGAAGGAGCACCTCTTGTGGGCGTCGGCGGTGTCCAGGGGTGACCTGCGGCTGCTTTACTCTTTTATTCCTGCAACATGCACCATGCCTCGTGGAGGCGTTAAACTTGCATTTGATATTGTGAGAACAATATGTCTTGTAATATTTTCTTTGAGATTTGTGATTTTCTTCCTATTTGCTTTGTGTTCTGCGTCGGCAGAGCTCGGCCCCGCGCATACCTTAACTGCCGTTGGGACGACCAGAAATCAAGACGGACCAAGGTGTGAGGGGCTACGTGACCAGTTAGGCTCCTGAGTCGCGATGCTCAGGAGTCCCCCTTGACGTGCAAACAGCTTATAGGAAGGATACGCGAGGATAGGTTAATGTTCTACATGGGCAAAGCCTGGCCCCGCGCATACCTCAACCGACGTTGGGCCGACCGGAAACCAGGACGGACCAAAGAGTGAGGGGCTACGTGACTAGTTAGGTTCCTGAGTCACGATGCTCAGGAGTCCCCCTTAACGCGCAAATAGCTTATAGGAAGGATACGCGAGGATAGATTAATGTTCTACGTCGGCAGAGCTCGGCCCCGCGCATACCTCAACAGCCGTTGGGCCGACCGGAGACCAGGACGGACCAAGGAGTGAGGGGCTACGTGACCAGTTAGGCTCCTGAGTCGCGATGCTCGGGAGTTCCCCTTGACATGCAAACATTCTCCATACATTTGCCCTCGCCAAGGCTCGGCTCAGGAGGGGCGTGCGATGACCAGGTCCAAGGGACCTGGTTGGGTGGCGTACGCTTGGGCGTGACCCGAGCGCAGCCCCCGTGCCCAGCCCCCTCGCGCGGCTCTACTGAGGGGAGGCGTTGCGGTGAGGCCGGGCACTGAGCTCTGGGGCTCCCTTAGGTTAGTACGGCCATGAGGCCACCCTCAGTTGTTTATCACCAGCGCGGAGCGTACTGCTTCCGCTTGTGCACGGGCATAGCCGCTCCTCGGCAGTGTCCATGGCCAGCATGGAGCATGGTGCTTCCACTGGTGCGTGGGCGGGGGACTCCCTACTGCGGAGAGCCCCCGGGGCATGTACATCCCCGCCCTGACACGTGGCTTGCACGGCAGGGCCAAACGAGGTGTATCTAGGCACTCGTGAGCCAGCACGGGACTCAGGAGGCCCTACCTCAAGGCGGGTTCTGCCTGGTCTTGGTTCTTGTTCACTGTGTTGGTCCTGCGAGGTGGTCAGACAACCTGTGCCGAACGAATCTCCTAAGGTTATCGCGTGAGAAAGATAACCACCAACGGCCCCAGGAGGTGACGTGAACGGGGCCGGCCTACCAGATAGAGCTCGGCCGCTGGATTTATCGATGCTTGTCGTGGAATTGTCACGGCAGATGTCCTTTTGCAAGAACTTAGTCGTGGAGCCATCGCAACTAGGAAGCTTAAAGGGGTTAATCGGGACAAGGACATGCGTGGTTTATACTAGTTCAGCCCCTTATGGTGAAGGAAGGCCTACGTCTAGTTGGGTTGGAATTGCTTGAAGTTTCGATGACCAGGGAGCGAGACACGCTATGCCTGGCTCTCGATCAGTTGTTTCTCACCCTAAGCCGCCGGCGGGTCGTCCCCTTATATACACGGGTTGACGCCCTACGGCCTACAGAGTCCCGGCCGGCTCATAAACAGTGTCCGGCTCGACGACTAGTTACTTCTACCTTATAGTACAAGTTATACCATCATGGCGGCTTATCTTTACGGGCCTCAGAGTCGCCTGTGGGCCTTTAAGCCTTTTAGTGAACCGCCATCTTCATGCCTTGGTCTTGGGCTTCTGATGAACCTCTATTTGCGTAACCCGACCTCTCCTAGATGGCTTACACAAATAGTCGTATCCCCAACATTAGGCCCCAGATTGATTTGAACCGGTTCATGTCAATCTTTGAAAACCTTATGAACTGGCCTTTAGTCTTCTGTCTTGCGTGAAAATTGTAACCCGCCGTGACGTCATCTTCAATAAAACTTATATTTTAATTCATCATATCTTCAACGGATCTTTGCCTTTACTGACCCTCCCGAAAATCGAGGTGTCGGGGCCGCTGGATAATGATGTCTTGGTCTCCTCGTTTCTCGCGCCGTCTCAGTCGGTCCTCCTTATAAATAGGCGCGACCTAGGTCTTTTTCATTTCCTCCGGTCGTCTTCTTCCTCGCACTCCCTCTTCTGCCGCTCGAGCTCCGCTGCCGCCACCATCGTAAACCTCGTCTTCACCGACTCAGGCCGCTGCATCACCCTGTTTTTTGACCAGAGAACAATGGCAACCCTCCGTAGTTCTTCCACATCGGTGAGTTCTCTTTCCCCCCTATCTCAGATCTGCATTAGTACTGTCTTGAGTTTGTCGACGTTCATCACCGCCCGACGCAACCTCCATTAGTTCTTACCTCTAATACCTTGTTCAGATCGTAAAAACCACAGAGAACTGCCGCGGAGGATGTTGTGTGCTTATTCTGTATGAAAACAGATCTCATTTCCTTGTTTTGGAAGCCCTCCTTGAGTATATGAACTTCCCTGTACTGTTTTAGATCTAGAAATTTTTCCTTTCCAGAGCATCGTTTGATCCAAAGTAATAATTGCAACTTGTGAAACCTGTTTGCTCCACACTTAGCCAAAAACTGTGTCTGTTGACTCTGTTTCAGCCATAGTAGTCCGTGTAGCCGGTTTAAGATAATACCGGCTGTCAGCACCACTTGCCTCTGGCGACTTAAGAAAACCTTAATCATCTTTAATACCTGCAACTGTTAAACATTATCACATAGTTACCTGTATGTCATTAGGCCCCTTCTTAAGCCGCCATCTTAAATAACCCAATAATGTTTATTCTCCGGGTTATAATAAACCAGAAAAATTTCCTTTATCTTGTTGTAGGCTTCAAATTACCCAATGGCACCCAAAGCTGTTAAACCTCCGGTTACCTACAACTGGGTCCCATCCATTGTTACAGAGAGCAAACTGTCCAAGTTTGTAAAGTCTGGCCATCTGCCCAAGAAGGATGTCATGTCTTATCGTGCTCCTGAACCGTATGAAGAGAAACCTCAACCCAAGGAAGGGGAGGTGATCATTTTTACTGATCACATGAGCCGGGGATTTGCTCCTCCCGGTTCAAAATTCTTTAGAGACGTTTTGCACTTCTTTGACTTAAAACCTCAAGACATCGGGCCCAATTCCGTGTCAAATATCTGCAACTTCCAAGTTTTCTGTGAGGTCTACCTTGGAGAAGAACCCAACCTACTTTTGTTCAGGGAATTGTTCTATTTGAACCAGCAGAATGAGCGGGCCAACGGGCCCAGTCTGGAGCTTGGTGGCATATCGATTCAAAGGCGGAGAGGCTGCCTATTCCCTTATGCTGAATTGCCAAGTCATCCAAAGGACTGGAACCAGACATGGTTCTACTGCCAAGATACTTCTCCGGCTGGTGAAAACCTGCTACCCGGCTTCCGTGCATTGCGCCTTGAACCTACTCACCCGCTGCCGGATAAGTTGACTGCTATTGAACGTCTGCCACTCACCCCCAAGATCAAGAAGATTAAAGCTCTTTTAGGGAATGGCTTAGATGGCATTAACCTGGTCCGAGTCTGGGTTGCTTGTAGAATAATTCCGTTAAGTCGCCGCCCCGGCTTAATGTGTAATTATTCAGGCGAGAAAGATGACCCTCAGTGTCATAGTCCTGACGACTTATCAGATGACGTAGTGGAAGCTAAAACTCAGTCTTTGTTGAAAGAGGGCACAGTGAATAGTAATGCTTTCGGCTTACTGCCTTTTTGCTAGAAGAACCCGGCCCCTACAGTAAGTTTCCAGCCGTCGGGTTACTTTTTACCATGTTATAGTGTATTCTTATGCACAACCCTTTATAACCTTTTACAGGCAAATGATAACTTCTGGAAAATCCAATATGATCATGAGGCGGCCAAGCAAGCCAGGGCGGCCAAGAGGGCCGAAAGGAAAACCGCCAAGCCCATCACTTCAAGAAAAAGGAAGCCAAGCGCTTCTGAGTTATTTCAGCTTGATGATACTGATGATAATGAGGAAGAGGTAACTTTTTAATTTGCCTTTCTCCTTTATCACTACTTTACTGATATTAACCTTCTTTCAGGGAGACACGGGCAACAGCCAACCCGTCGAGGAAGAGGTAATTATAATCTCCTCCAACTCCGAACTTCGGCCGCGTCAGAAAATTCGAAGAGTTACCCGGAAAGTAAGATTTTCACACCCTTTGTCTTACCAAGATCCTGACTTTCTTTTGAAGCAACAGCAATTTGAAAACTGGAGGCAGACTCGGACCAGCAAGGATGCAGAACTATCCTCCGGCTTGCCTGACACAACTCGGAAGCGTCGGACTGAGGTTATCTCCAATTTATACCCTTTTTTACCTTTGGCAGGTCTAATCCATCAACCTCTCAATTCCTCTGGCTCCAATTACCAGGATACCTCTCCTTCATCTGGCGAGTCCATGCAATCAAACATGCCGGCTTTTAAGACTGCCCCTAGGTAATATTAATTTATTCACCTTATGTTTTTCTTTCTTCATGTTTCTTTACTTATTTCTCTGCTTTGTCCACAGCGTGCAGGTTAAGCCCAGGAAGAAAACCAAGAAGGATAAACCAGCCCAAACCCCTGTGGTGACTGAACCGGAACAGGGTATAGCTGCTCCCAACTCTTCCACACATCAACCGCCGCCTGAGCTGGCTCAAGACATTGCAGCACCAACTTCTGACCCACCTGCTGAAGATATTCTTGATGGTTCTGTTAACCCGAAGGCACCTAGCCTAGTCAAAACGGCTGACCCAAAAGTGGAATTTCTCAAGGCTCAATTCGTTGAGCCGGCCAGGCCCACCATCCTTGCCAAATGCTCGGCTAAAGAGGAGTTGCTAGAATGCCGTAAGGCCAAGATGGACATCACCGACTATACTCATTTGAGTATTGGAGAGATCGTCTCGGGCTATATCAACCAGGTGCAAAACAGCCGTGACCTGGAAATTGACATGGTGAAGCAAATACAGCAAAAATCTGAGGTATGACTTATGCTTCCTTACTTTCAATCATACTTACTGTACCAGCCCCCAAGTCTATTGCTTATGAATAAATATGCTGTAGACTTGAAAAAATTGTTAGAGCTGCTTGCCCGGCTTAAAGAAAAATATTTAAACCGGATGTAACACAATACCTTTAACTTGTGATACACATTAGCCCCCAAGTGCCAAGTATCTTTGCTTGCAAAGTATTTGGGACTTAATATCCATGACCGGCTTCATAATTTAGAAAGCTTCGGTATACATTAGCCCCCAAGTGTCAAGTATCTTTGCTTGCAAAGTGCTTGGGACTTAATATTATTTACCGTAATCTTGACTACTATCCGGTGCAATGCAGGCCATCATAAGTCAATTTGAATTGGAGATTGCTGACCTAAAGAACCGCGTGGCAGCCCAGGAGATTGAAACTCAAAAGGCTAACTCCAAATTTGAATTCAGCGTCTCTGAACAAGAGAAGCTGAAGAAAATTTTTGAGTCGGAGAAGAAAATTTGGACTGACAAAAAGGCCGGACTGGTGACCCGGGCCGAGACAGCAGAGGCGTCGCTGGCAAATGCAACAGCCGAACTGACCGGCTTACAACGCCAGATATCTCGAATGGTCTCAGCGATCTTTGGTAAGTTATCTTAAGCAAGCATTAAATATTGTAAATATTCCTTCAATTGTTACCTGAGGTTTACCTTATACTTACCAATACAGGCCCCAGGAGCACAAACCTCAAGCAGAATATGCTGATCAAACTGAAGGCGGTGTATACTCTAGTAGAGCAACTGTACATCGGGTCACAATGTGCCTTGGCCGTTGTAGCCTTATCAAATGATGTGCCCCACCGCTTGCAAGATGTGTTACAATGGCTTGCTGTACTTCCTCAGCGGATTCAAGAGTTGAGACGGGCCCAAGCAAGAGCCGGAGCAATAGCCGCTTTGAGTCGGGCCAAAGCCTGGTTACCAGAGCTAGACCCGACCAACATCGCTCTTGGGTATCCAAGTTTAAAGGAGGATGGCACTCCATTTGATGAAAAGGATTTCACCACCTGTGTGAGGGATATACGCCCTGTGGCCACTCAAATTGGAAACGACACTGACCTCACCAAGTGTCAGCCGGGTTATGACAAGGAGAATCGGAGAATCCCCACGCCGCATTATGACGATGTCAGCTTGATCCCTCCAATCCGTAAGCACACCTTTGCCCCTGAAGTTGACCCAACGGGTTTAATAGATGATGAAGCTGAGTTTGAGGCCTTGAGCCGCATTGACTAGGCCTTATCATCCTTCCAGGACAAAGCAGCCGGCGGAGAGGCGGAGAAGGATAACCCGGAGGCTTCAAGTCAACCCCAAGAGTAGATTGCCAGGCGCCACCTGCTTATGTCGTTGTAGAAAAACAATGCCGCATCATTCAGACTCGGGGAGTCTTGTAACAGAGTAGAAAATACGTTGAGTTTTGCTATGCCTTTGCGCACGCTTATGGCCCTTAATACTTGCATAAGCCGCCGTCACTATGCACTTTGTAGTTTATATGAATCTGTTATGTCCCTTGCAGAAATGTCTTGCATTGCCCAGTGATGCTTACGGCTGCTTTTCTGGCTTATATAAGCCAACCCCTGAGGGTAAGTTTAACTCCTGAAAATTGGCACATAAAAGTTCACCTGGTGCTTAACAACCTGATGTAACCAATATTAATCCTGGAGGATTGCAATGTATTCCATTGTATTTTCAAGAGGGTCGCAAGATATCCAGTGTTGATACTTGTAAAATATGATGAACAAAATTCAAAGGTTTCTGATTGGAATACGATCAGTGAACCGTTCCAAAAGGGTTGAGCTAAGATTCGGATATGATCTATTAGCCCCCAGTGGCTCTGGCGATGCCGATCAAGTGGGTATCGACAGCTATGATCTCTTTGGTTCGAATACGACCTATGTTTGAACAGGAAGCCCCCAAGTGACCATAAGAGTTGTTTAATGATGCTGATTCGAATACGATCCACGTCAGACCCAAGGGGGTTAAGCTATGATTCAAATATGATCAAGAAGCCCCCAAGTGGGTTTGGCAGTATGCCGATCAAGTGGGTATCGACAGCTATCTTCTCTTTGGTTCGAATACGACCTATGTTTGAACAGGAAGCCCCCAAGTGATCACGGCTAGATTCAGATATGATCATAAGCTGGACCAAAGGAAAGCCGGATTCAGATGTGATCCGCTTCTCCTTGGTTATCTCCACCACCTGACAAAGAAAACACATAAACCTTTTTTGGGAGTAGAGAAAAGGACAGAGGTCCTGCTTTATTGCTTTATGTAATATACATAGTATAAGTATATACACATTAGAGCCGATGGCTCAAGTATAATAAGGCCGAAGATGAGCGATATTCCACGGCCGACGGGTCTCCTCCTCCGACTTACGTGAGTCTTTGTGCTCCCGAACGTCGATAAGGTAGTATGATCCGTTGTTCAGATTCTTGCTGACCACAAAGGGTCCTTCCCAAGGAGGGGATAGCTTGTGCATGTCAGATTGATCCTGGATGAGTCGGAGCACTAAGTCGCCTTCCTGAAAGGTTCTGGACCTAACCCGGCGGCTGTGGTAGCGGCGCAGGTCTTGCTGATAAATCGCCGAGCGGGCTATTGCCAAGTCTCGCTCTTCATCCAATAGGTCAAGTGCGTCTTGCTGAGCTTTTTCATTGTCTTCCTCAACATAAGCCGCCACACGGGGTGAGTCATGACGGATGTCACTTGGCAGGACCGCCTCTGCTCCATACACCATAAAGAAAGGCGTGTAACCCGTAGATCTGTTAGGTGTAGTATTGATGCTCCAAAGTACAGAAGGTAACTTCTCCACCCAACAACCCGGCGTCCGCTGCAAGGGGACCAAGAGCCGGGGCTTGATACCCCTCAAGATTTCTTGATTAGCTCGTTCTGCTTGACCATTGGATTGAGGGTGAGCCACAGCTGAAACGTCAAGCCAGATATGCTCTCGTTGACAGAACTCTTCCATAGCTCCTTTGGAGAGGTCAGTGCCATTATCAGTTATAATGCTGTGTGGAAAACCAAAGCGAAAAATCACCTTTTTCATAAACTGGACCGCCGTGGCTGCATCACACTTACTGACTGGCTCCACCTCCACCCACTTTGTGAACTTGTCAACCGCCACCAAGAGGTGCGTCTTTTTATCCTTAGACCTTTTGAAAGGCCCGACCATATCAAGCCCCAGACTGCAAACGGCCAAGTAATTGGAATCATCCTCAATTCTTGAGACGACACATGGGCTCGTCGTGAGAATTTCTGACATCCGTCACATTTACTGACCAGGTCTTCTGCATCAGCATGAGCCGTCAGCCAATAAAACCCATGACGGAAAGCTTTGGCCACAAGAGATTTTGAGCCGGCGTGATGACCACAATCGCCTTCATGAATCTCACGAAGGATCTCCTGACCCTCTGTAGGTGACACACAACGTTGAAACGCTCCAATGACGCTGCAATGATGTAAATCTCCATTGACAATTGTCATGGACATGGACCGCCGGGCGATTTGTCTTGCCAAGGTCTCATCTTCAGGCAACTCTCCTCGGGTCATGTAAGCCAAATAAGGCACTGTCCAATCTGGGATAACATGGAGAGCCGCCACCAGCTGTGCCTCCGGGTCTGGTATTGCCAGATCTTCCTCTGTAGGTAACTTAACAGAAGGATTATTCAAAACATCAAGAAAGGTGTTAGGCGGCACCGGCTTACGCTGAGATCCCAGCCGGCTTAAGGCATCAGCCGCCTCATTCTTCCTTCGATCAATGTGTTCCACCACATAACCCTTGAAATGTCCAGCCATAGCATCGACTTCACGACGGTAAGCCGCCATAAGGGGATCTTTAGAGTCCCACTTGCCTGACACCTGTTGAGCCACAAGGTCTGAGTCTCCCAAGCATCTTACCCAGCTCAAGTTCATCTCTTTGGCCATTCGGAGACCATGGAGTAGGGCCTCGTACTCAGCTGCATTGTTAGTACAAGAAAACATAAGCCGGAGCACATAAGAAAATTTGTCACCTCGAGGGGAAGTTAACACGACTCCAGCCCCCGAGCCTTCCAACTGTCTGGACCCATCAAAGTGAATAGTCCAATAAGTGTTATCGGGCTTCTCCTCAGGTGTCTATAGCTCTGTCCAGTCGTTGATGAAATCCACCAAAGCTTGAGACTTAATGGCAGTGCGTGGTACGTACTTCAGACCATGAGGCCCGAGCTCGATGGCCCACTTGGCGACTCGTCCTGTAGCCTCTCTGTTCCGAAGAATATCTCCCAAGGGGGCAGAGCTTACCACAGTGATAGGGTGACCTTGGAAGTATTGCTTCAGCTTCCCGCTTGCCATGAACACCCCATAAACAAGTTTCTGCCAATGAGGATATCTTTGTTTTGACTCGATGAGTACCTCACTGACATAATAAACCGGCCGTTGAACCGGATGTTCCTTACCAGCCTCCTTGCGCTCTACCACAATTGCCACACTGACGGCTCGTGAATTAGCAGCCACATATAACAGCAAAGGCTCTTTGTCAATGGGAGCTGCAAGAACTGGCGGCTCAGATAACTGCCTTTTCAAATCCTCAAAAGCAGCATTAGCAGCATTACTCCAGACAAAGGTGTCTGCCTTCTTCATCAGTTGGTACAGTGGTAGGGCCTTCTCACCTAACCGGCTTATGAACCGGCTTAAAGCGGCAACACGACCCGCCAGTCGCTGAACATCATTGATACATGCCAGTTTAGCCAAAGAAGTAATTGCCTTAATCTTCTCCAGATTAGCCTCGATGCCCCTGTTTGAGACCAAGAATCCCAAAAGCTTGCCTGCAGGCACACCAAATACACACTTCTCCGGGTTAAGCATCATTTTGTAAACCCCGAGATTGTCAAAGGTTTCTCTGAGATCAGATATCAAGGTTTCCGCCTCTCTGGATTTCACCACTATGTCATCCACATAAGCATGAACATTGCACCAATCTGATTGTGGAGACAATTATGTACACACCGTTGATAAGTCTCCTGGGCACTCTTGAGCCCAAAAGGCATAGACACATAGCAGAAGGCTCCAAACGGAGTGATGAAAGCCGTCTTCTCCTGGTCCTTAACTGCCATCTTGATCTGATGATAACCAGAGTAAGCATCCAAAAAGCTCAAACGCGCACAACCCGCCGTAGCATCAATGATTTGATCAATACGGGGGAGAGCAAAAGGATCAGCCGGACAAGCCTTATTTAAGTCCGTGTAATCCACACACATCTGCCAGGTGCCGTTTTTCTTGAGCACGAGCACCGGGTTAGCCAACCACTCTGGGTGAAAAACTTCGACAATGAACCCAGCCGCCAAGAGCCGGGGGACCTCTTCTCCTATAGCTTTTCATCGTTCCTCATTGAATCGCCACAGAAACTGCCTGACCGGCTTATACTTCGAATCAATATTAAGAGTGTGCTCAGCGAGTCCTCTCGGTACACCCGGCATGTCAGAAGGCTTCCATGCAAAGATGTCCCGGTTCTCACGGATGAACTCGATGAGCGTGCTTTCCTATTTAGGATCCAAGTTGGCACTGATGCTGAATTTCTTAGACGAATCGCCCAGAGTAAAATCAACAAGCTTAGTCTCTGCAGCCGATTTAACCTTCATGGCCGGGTCATGCTCCGTAGTCGGCTTCTTGAGAGAGGTCATATCCGCCGGGTCAACGTTATCTTGATAAAATTTGAGCTCATCTGCTGCACAAATAGACTCGGCATAAGCCGCATCGCCTTCTTCGCATTCTAGGGCCACCTTTCGGCTTCCATGCACGGTGATGGTACCCTTGTAACCCGGCATCTTGAGCAGGCACCACTCCATGGAAGACAGTGTTGGAAGTCTTTAAATTCTTGTCAGTTAAGCCCATGCACCGAAAGGTCTCATAATAGAGGATGTTGATGCTGCTACCTCCATCCATGAGCACCTTAGTAAATTTATAACCACCAACCTGCAGTGCCACTACCAGGGCCAGTTGACCCGGATTATCAACCCGGGGAGGGTGATCCTCCCTGCTCCAGACAATAGGCTATTCCGACCACCTCAAGTAACGAGAGACTGCCGGCTCAACAGAATTCGCCGCCCTCCTATGAACTTTCTGATCACGTTTACACAAACTTGTGGTGAACACGTGATACTGCCCGCTGTTTAGCTGTTTTGGATGGCTCTGATAACCCGACTGCTGCTGCTGACTTCCTTGACTAGAATGTTGTTGATTATAACCACCCTGGCTTCCCTGAGAACCGGATCCTGAACCGCCGCCTGGGCCATGTGTCGGATTTCGGGTTCCGGCAGACCCTTGAGGTTCGAACACTGGGGTGCGCGCGGAGATTTCGCCTTCTACCTACCTGCACCCCTCCGCCTCGCTAAGATCTAAGCTATGGAAAGAACAACACAAGAGACACCGGGTTTATACTGGTTCGGGCCACCTTTGTAGTGTAATACCCTACTCCAGTGTGTGGCGTGGTGGATTGCCTCTTGGGCTGATGATGATGAGCAATACAGGGAAGAATAGCCTCGCGAGGGTCTGTTCTTGGCTGGGGCGACGAGCTGCTAGGGGGAGTTCAGTCACCCTTCTCTCTCTCTCTCTCTCTCTTCTCAATTCTCTCTCCAATTTTCCCGTTTTCTACCCTTGGGGTGGCTAGTCCTATTTATAGGCAAAGGCCCTGGGCCTCTTCCCAAATATTGAGCGGGAAGGGCGCCAACAATTGGCCATTTTGAAGGGGGACAACTGGTACACTTATCCTGACTAAAGTTGGTCCTCGCCTGCCAAAGGCTCTGGTGGTGATGATGGCTCGGGCTCCACAATGACTTCCTCCCTGCCGTTGGGCTGGTCTTGGTCTCATTGCACCGAAACGGGTGCCTTTGCTTGATGCTCTTGCCTGCGGTTGCTCCCTTTGCACCAAAGAGGAATGGAGGACACTGCGCGGGATGACGCCCGCCTGGCACCCTTGGTCGTCATGGCTTGCGTCACGGGCACATTGTGAGGTACCCCGCCTTGATCTCTCCGCCTCCTTGCGAGCCAGCCTGATGAGGTCGTGCCTGAGGAAGCTCTGTGTCGTCCGCCCCACGAGGGTCTTGGGTCTATGTTGATGAAGATGGGTCGTGCTGGGCCCCTCCTCGAGCCACGCTGCAGCCCGCAGGCAGGCAAGTCTAGGGACCCCCGTTCCCAGAACGCCGACAGTAGCCCCCTGGCCCAAGGCGCGCCCGGACTTGGCCGTGCAGGGAGGCGAAAGGGCAAGTGCGAAGCGCCGCGGGCCCTAACAGCCTGCGGCCTTGGGCGCCGCGTGGTGGTTGATTGGACGTAGGCGTCTCCACTTCCCCACGGCGCCTCGGAAACTGCACAGATTGGACAAGTCCCTGCATGCAAAGCGGGTCATGATTACCTGCGATCGTGGGGGCCGACGGTTGGCCCTCGCCGGTTATAAGTACGGATCGGCGCGCGCCCTTCCAGTTCATTCCCCCTTGCTTCTCCTTCTTCTTCATGTCCCCGTCGAGGAGGTTCTCAGCCGCAGAGAAGGGGAAGGCTCGCCAGGTTGAGCCTGCCTCTCCCCCGCCCAAGCGCGGCCGAGGGCGCCCTCGCAAACATCCTGTGGCCACCATGGCAGCTCCCGCGGCCGTGGAGACAATTTCCAGCATGGTGACGGGCGGACTGCTACGGCCGGGGGGCGCGCTTCGATCGCGCGTCCCCCTAGGCCGCGCTTTCGCACTGCAGAGGTGCTGCCGGAGATCGTTGTGTGGTCGGCGGAGCCGACTAGCACCCGGCTTCAACTTCCTCGCTTCCTCCTCGGCGAGCTCCCGGCCGGCGCCCCGGGCGGCCTCTGGCTTCAGGCAGACGGCTGCTGCAGCCGGGCCTCATGGGCTTCACTAGAGGTCTCCGCAGCCGGGAGCCTGGCCTTGACCCGTGGTTGGCAGATGTTTGCCTGCGCGCGTGGCCTGAGCCGTCGGTGCATCCTGCACTTCAAGTTTGACGGCGATGCCACCCTCTACGTGAGGGTGTTTGGGGAAGATGGTCGCCGCGCAGGGTGCTATCCTGAGGACGATGACCGCGGCCGGGAACCCAGCCCCGATGATGATGGAAAGGATAGCGCTCGCGTGATTGGCGGTGCTCAGGGTTCCCCAAGCTTCACCGGTTCTTCTTCAGGCGGCGACTCTTCTAGCGATGGCCGCGGTCAACCTCCACGCCGTCATACCTGCTTGGGAGGTGGTAGCGTGTCTGCCCGCCGTCGCGCTTCGGTGAAGCGCGAGAGGGAGTCTGCCTGAGCCCCGGAGGCAGCTCGAGCCTTCCCTGCAGGCCGGTGTGAGGCGAGCTGCGCCTGATTTGTTCTTTCTTTTCCTTTTTCCTACGTAAAAAGACAGTAGCGTGGAGCCCCGTGGGGGCTTGTTTGGGTTATTGCTGTTAATCATCGCTTTGCTTCCATTATCGTGCCTTCCGGCTACGTGCCCGCGTGTGGATAGTTCCCGGCCCCAGCCGTGGGGGGCGACTGACCCAGGCCCTGTGTTCGTGTTGCGGTGCCCGTGGGGCACGGACTGGAGGGGTGCTCCTGTAATGGACCTAGGTCGCGAAACCTTTGAACGACTAGGACAGGAACACTCGCGAGGGCGCTCGGCTGCCCCCCTCGCGAGGCCTTGCATAAGAGAAATCGAGGCAGGAGAGTGAAAAGTCGAAGAACCACGAGCCAAAGATGGCAACAGCTTCAATAAAACTTCGAATGAGAATGAACAAGCCAACTGCGGAAAGCAAATGAAAAAGCCGCATCTGACACCTAATCTAGTCTTCGACGTCTTCTCACCACTGCGGAGCTAAGTGCTGCCACTGGGCATGGGAGGGAGCCCCAGGGCCTGAGGCTGGCGCTCCTGAGACTTCGGGGCGTGTACAGCCCCAACTCATTATTACGTGAGAGTGTCACGGGCGGCGACCTTCACAGGCACCGGGCCTTCTTCACAGGCTCCGGGCCTTTCTTGGTTGAAGCAGGCTTCACGGGCATTTGCCCTCTTCACAGGCTCTGGGCCTTTTCCAAAATGTGACAGCTTCACAGGCATTCGCCTTCTTCATAGGCTCTGGGCCTTTTCCAAAACGCGACAGCTTCACAGGCATTCGCCTTCTTCACAGGCTCTGGGCCTTTTCCAAAATGCGACAGCTTCACAGGCATTCGCCTTCTTCATAGGCTCTGGGCCTTTTCCAAAACGCGGCAGCTTCACAGGCATTCCCCTTCTTCACAGGCTCTAGGCCTTTTCCAAAACGCGAAAGCTTCACAGGCATTCGCCTTCTTCACAGGCTCTGGGCCTTTTCCAAAAAGGATAATCTTCACAGGCATTCGCCTTCTTCATAGGCTCTGGGCGTTTTTAGGGGTAGAACCTCCAGAGGTGCTGGATGTTCCATGCGTTCTGGACCAGCACCCCCTCCTGAGTCTCCAAGCGCGCGGAGCCGGGCCTGGAAACATGAACAACCTTGAACGGGCCCTCCCATATGGGAGAGAGCTTGTGCAGTCCCTCCCTGGAGAGAACCCGCCTGAGCACGAGGTCTCCTACCTCGAGAGTTCTGGGGCGGATGTTGCGGCAGTGATAATGTCGCAGTGCTTGTTGGTACCTCGCTGCTCGCAGCGCGGCTTCTCGGCGACGTTCCTCCCCCAGCACGAGGTCCATCCCCCGCATGGCGTCCTTCTGCGCCTTGTCGAACGCCAGGACCCGCGCAGAGCGACGTCTGACCTCGTGAGGGAGGACCGCTTCGGCTCCGTAGACCAGGAAGAACGGGGTCTCTCCAGTCGGCTTGGTCACGGTTGTGCGGATGGACCACAACACGGACTGAAGCTCGTCGTACCAACCTCTGCCGCAGACCTCCAGCTTGTTCTTGAACGTCCTGGTCTTGAGGCCCCTCAGGACCTCTGCGTTGGCTCGCTCGGCCTGGCCGTTGCTTCAGGGGTGCGCCACCGAAGCGTAGCATATCCGTGTTCCAATGTTAGCACAGTATGTTTTGAAGAGGTTACTGGTGAACTGCGAACCGTTGTCTGTGATGATGCGGTTCGGCACCCCGAACTGGCTCACGATGCCCCTGATGAACTTGACCGCGGAACCCGCGGGGATGGTGCAGACAGTCTCTACTTCAGCCCACTTGGTGAACTTGTCCACGACGACGTAGAGGTAGCAGTAGCCCCCTGGAGCCCGAGGAAACGGGCCCAGGATGTCCAGCCCCCAGACTCCGAATGGCCATGAAAGGGGTATAGTCTGCAGGCCTCCTGCCAGCTGATGGATTTGCTTGGCGTGGAACTGGCAGGCCTCACAAGCTTTCACCCGTTCGACGGCGTCATTGAGTGCGGTGGGCCAATAAAACCCACTGCGGAACACCTTATCGACGAGGGTCCGTGACGATGAATGATGTCCACAGTCTCCGCCGTGTATATCTTCCAGCAGTTCCTTTCCTTGCTCCCTGGAGATGCATAGCAGGGATACATCGTTTGGTCGCTTCCGGTAGAGCTCTCCATCCTTGATGCAGTATGCCGTGGCCTGCCATGCCACACGCTCCGCTTCCTCCTCCTTCTCCGGCAGGGTCCCTTGTGTTAAGTAACTCCGGAGCTTCGTGATCTAGCACCCCTCCTGAGGTTCCATCGTCAGGAGAAGGTGTGCTCCTGAGGCCGGGCCACAGACCAGGGCTCCTGAGGCAGGTGGATGGGGGAGCTCCTCCCGAGGCTGAGCCGTGTTTGACAATGACGGCAGGGCTGAGGGCTTGAAGAGCTGCTCCTCGAAGACACCAGGCTCCTGAGGTAACCGCCTGGATGCCCGTTTGGCGATGTCGTCGGCCTCCTGATTGGTGCCACGGGGCACATGCTACAACTCCAACCCCCAGAACTGCTTCTCCATCCTGCGGACCTCCACAAGGTAGGCTTCCATGTGCTCATCTTTCGGCTCGTACACCTTGTTGGAGAAATTGACAAGGAGCTGCAAGAATCACCCTTGATGGTGAGGCGTTTCACCCCCAGGGCAGCTACGGCCTTCAAGCCCGCTATTAAACCTTCATACTCCGCTATGTTGTTGGAGACCTTTTCACCTTGCTGGAAATAGAGTTGTACAGTGTAGTAGAGCTTGTCCTGAGTGGGCGATATAACCACCGCCCCAGCCCCAGCGCCATGCCTGGAGAATGCCCCATCGAAGTACATGACCCAGCCTTCTGGCGCCTCGCTTCCCGGGGAGAGGGACCGATCCTCGTCGGCCTTGAGGCCTGGTGCGTCCGTCCATTCTGCCACAAAATCCGCTAATGCTGCTCCCTTGATGACTCTAGTCGTGCTGAATTCGAGCTGAAACGCTTGCAGTTCTATGTTCCACTCAGCGACCCTTCCAGCTGAGTTAGGGCTCCTGAGCACTCTCTCCAGGGGGTATAACGAGACGACCTTGATGGGGTGACCCTGAAAATAGTGCCGCAGCTTGCGCGAGGCCACCAGTAGCGTGAGGAGGAGCTTTTGAGGCATGGGGTACCGTGCCCTCGCGTCCCGTAACACTGTGCTGACGAAGTACACTGGGTGCTCAACGAGGTTGGGTGCGTCAGTGCTGGTGGCGCCCTTCGGAGACCATGGCGTCTCCTGAGGCGATGTGGCCTCCTGAGGCTGGCCATCTGTGAGAGGGGCCTCTTCCGCCTCCGGTGCATTCCTCTGCGGCGGCTGATCCTCCTCAGCCTTGGTGGCAGTTTCTGTGGGCCTTCCTTGTTCCTGTTTTTCCTTGTCCCGGGCTGCTGCTGTGGTTTTGATTCGACGCTCCTCCCTAACCGCCACCAGGGCTGCGCTGGCGGAGTAGGGAGTGGCGGCGAGGTAAAGCACCAGGGGCTCTTGAGGACGCGGGGCCACCATGACCGGAGGGCTGGTCAGGTATCTCTTGAGATCCTGGAACGCCTTGTCGGCCTCTTCAGTCCATTCAAAGGGCCCCTTTTTCTTCATTAGCTGGAAGAAGGGCAGCGCTCGCTCCCCCAACTTGGAGATGAAGCGCCCCAGCGCGGTCACGCGCCCAGTGAGCTTCTGCATTTCTCTGAGGGTCTTTGGCGGGCTCATGTCCTCGACCGCCTTGACCTTTTCCGGGTTAGCCTCGATGCCTCGGTGGGACACGAGGAAACCCAAGAGCTTGCCCGAGGGGACTCCGAACACACACTTCTCTGGGTTGAGCCGCAGGTTCACTGTGTTGAGGCTCGCGAAGGTTTCCTCCAGGTCTTGTATCAGGGTCCTGGCCTCCCGAGACTTCACCACAATGTCATCGACGTAAGCCTCAACATTCTTCCCGAGCTGCGGGCCCAAGGTGATGTGCATCAGCCGCTGAAAGGTCGCCCCTGCGTTACGCAGCCCGAATGGCATGCATGTGTAGCAGTACACCCCACACGGGGTTAGGAAGGCTGTCTTTTCGACGTCTTCTACCGCCATCTTGATCTGGTGATACCCAGAGAAGGCATCCAAGAAGCATAGCAGGTCGCATTCTGCGGTGGAATCGACAATCTGGTCGATGCGGGGGAGCGGGAACGGATCTTGCGGGCATGCCTTGTTGAGGTTGGTGAAGTCGACACACATGCGCTCCTTCCCTCCCTTCTTTGGCACAACGACAGGGTTGGCCAACCAATCCGGGTATCGGACCTCGCGAATGACCCCAGCGGCTTCTAGTTTGCGGGTCTCTTGGACGATGAAGGCCTGCTTTTCTGTGGACTGCCGCCTTGCCTTCTGCTTCACAGGGCGCACGTTGGGGCACACGTTGAGGTGATGCTCGATTACGCTCCTAGGGATCCCCGCTAACTGGTCAGGCTTCCAAGTGAATACCTTCTTGTTTGCGCGCAGGAACCTGACGAGGGCCTCCTCCTGCTCGGGCTCGAGGTTGGCGCCTATGGTGAAAGTGGCATGGGTGGACCCATCCTCATCGACGGGTATCTGCTTGGTTTCTGCCTTGTCTTGGGTGAACAACTGTTTCTTCTTGGTGGGTGCAGCCCCCTTGGGCTC
Source organism: Triticum aestivum (assembly GCF_018294505.1). Classification (NCBI taxonomy): domain Eukaryota; kingdom Viridiplantae; phylum Streptophyta; class Magnoliopsida; order Poales; family Poaceae; genus Triticum; species Triticum aestivum. The sequence goes on along the minus strand of NC_057812.1, from coordinate 415,502,258 downwards.
GGGGGTCTCCGAGTCGGCGGGCTGTGCCGACGCCGCCGTCTTGAAGGCGAGCTTGAGCACTCGCAGCGCGTCTCCGGTGTCTCCGTGCACGGTGAGGACACCGCTGCTCCCGGGCATCTTCTGAGGTTGTACGCCGGGTGCGTCGCGGCCATGAACTGGGCCAGCGTTGGGTAGCCGAGGATGGCGTTGTAGGGGAGGCCGATGGGGGCGATGTCGAAGTCGACCAGCTCCGTGCGGAAGTTGTTGTAGGTGCCGAAGGTTACTGGGAGCCGGATCTGTCCCAAGGAGCTGGATGATCCACCCCCAACGCTTGAGAAGGGCCGGCTGGGTTGCAGCCGTTCCAGGGGTATGCAGAGGAGGTTGAAGGCTTCAACCGAGAGCACGCTGAGGCCCGCACCGCCATCGATGAGAGTTCTGGTGACGGCCACCTAGCAGATGGTGGGAGTGCACAGCATGGGGAGCACACCCGAGCAGGCCGAGTTGGAGGGGTGGTCCTCCAAGCTGAAGGTCAGGCCGTCCTTGGGCGCCGCCCGGTCCGGAGAGCCCCCTACTGCGTGAAAGCGGCGTTGACCCGACAGATGAACGGCTTGACGTGGTGACTTGTTGGCAGCGCTTGCGAGCCGCCCAGGAGGGCCCCGACGACTGGGGGTGTTGGTGTAGCGTGGTCGGCGGGGAAGAGGCTGCGGAGCTCTTCCCAAGAGGCCACGGAGGCTGCCAGCAGGTGGAGCAGCCATGCGCGCGGAGCGTCGGTGAGGGCCGTGGGGAGCCAGTTGGCCATGACCCTATCGTCACCTCTAGCTTTGAGGATGGCCTCCTCGTATGCCAGCAAGAAGGCCAGCGGATCAGTCGTGCCGCTGTAGCACGGCGGCGTCGTTGGCTTGAACTTGTCCGGCCACCGTACCTGTTGCAGGGCTGGGGCCAGGGCTCGGAGCCCCCTGGCCCCCGTGCTGGCGCCGGCGGCCGGAGCGGGCGACGCGCTACTCATCGCGAGGCAGGTCATGGCGGTGGTGGAAGGGAAAACTCCGGTGCACCCCTACCTGGCGCGCCAAATGTCGGATTTCGGGTTCCGGCAGACCCTTGAGGTTCGAACACTGGGGTGCACACGGAGATTTCGCCTTCTACCTACCTACACCCCTCCGCCTCGCTAAGATCTAAGCTATGGAAAGAACAGCACAAGAGACACAGGGTTTATACTGGTTCAGGCCACCGTTGTGGTGTAATACCCTACTCCAGTGTGTGGTGTGGTGGATTGCCTCTTGGGCTGATGATGATGAGCAATACAAGGAAGAACAGCCTCGCGAGGGTCTGTTCTTGGCTGGGGCGACGAACTGCTAGGGGGAGTTCAGTCACCCTTCTCTCTCTCTCTCTTCTCGATTCTCTCTCCGATTTTCCCCTTTTCTACCCTGGGGGTGGCTAGTCCTATTTATAGGCAAAGGCCCTCGGCCTCTTCCCAAATATTGAGCGGGAAGGGCGCCAACAATTGGCCATTTTGAAGGGGGACATCTGGTACACTTATCCTGACTAAAGTTGGTCCTCGCCTGCCAAAGGCTCTGGTGGTGACGATGGCTTGGGCTCCACAATGACTTCCTCCCTGCCGTTGGGCTGGTCTTGGTCTCGTTGCACCGAAACGGGTGCCTTTGCTTGATGCTCTCGCCTGCGCTTGCTCCCTTTGCACCAAAGAGGAAAGGAGGACACTGCACGGGCTGACGCCCGCCTGGCACCCTTGGTCGTCATGGCTTGCGTCACGGGCACATCGTGAGGTACCCCGCCTTGATCTCTCCGCCTCCTTGCGAGCCAGCCTGATGAGGCCGTGCCTGAGGAAGCTCTGTGTCGTCCGCCCCGCGAGGCTTGACCCCTCGCGAGGGTCTTGGGTCTGTGTTGATGAAGATGGGCCGTGCTGGGCCCCTCCTCGGGCCACGCCGCAGGCCGTAGGCAGGCAAGTCTGGGGACCCCTGTTCCCAGAACGCCGACACCATGGAAGCCGCCAGCTCCTGAGCCGCCGCCTGGGCCTTGGTTGCCATCAAACGTATTAGAATTCTTGAAAGCCTTCATGATTGTGCAATCCTTCCATAAATGAGTCGCTGGTCGTTCCCGGGTGCCGTGTTTCGGGCAGGGCTCATTGAGTAGTTGCTCAAGGTACGGACCTGAACCACCAAACCGAGGGGGTGGCTTTCCTTTGCGCTTCTGATTGTTACCCTGTGCATTGGCCACAAATTCCGGGTTACCGTCCGCCTTACGCTTATTGCCTCCTTGACTCGCCGGGTTATGCTGCTGACCCTTTCCATTATCGTTCTTCTTTCCCTTCCCTGTCTTTTCCTCATCAGACACGGGATCCTTGGTACTATCAGAATCGGCATACTTGACTAAAGCCGCCATCAACGTCCCCATATCGTTGCAATCACGCTTAAGGCACCCCAATTTCTGTCTCAGAGGCTCAAAGCGGCAATTCTTCTCCAGCATGAGAACTGCTGAGCCGGCATCCATCTTGTCAGACAAATGTATTATGTTTTGACCCGGCGCACCCAATGAGTCGTAGATTCACCTTCCTCCTGCTTACAATTTGTCAGGTCCACAGTCGACATAGACTGCTTGCAAGTGTCCTTGAAGTTCTGGATGAAACGGGCCTTTAGCTCCGCCCATGACCTAATGGAATTGGGTGGCAAACCCTTTAACCAAGAACGGGCCGTTCCGTCCAACATCATGGTGAAGTATTTAGCCATCGCTTCATCACTAACCTCCAGCAGCTCCATGGCCATCTCGTAACTTTCAATCCACGCCCCAGGCTATAAATCGGCCGTATAATTCGGCACCTTTCGAGGTCCCTTGAAATCCTTGGGCAGACGTACATTACATAGAGCCGGTACCAGACAAGGAACTCCTTCGGTTCTAGTAGCAACACCCACCTCAACGGAAGTCGTCGGGTAAGCCGGTGAGTCCTGTTGGGCTGCTAGCTGAGCCGCCCGCTCGTCCTCCTGATGTATCCGATCCTGAATCGGGTTATACCCGTCGGGCTGGTTCCGGTGCTGCGCTACTTGACAAGGCCTCTGACTCCATGTGTCTACTGTAACTCGGGCTCCGGTTTTGACAAGGCGGAGCTAACCAGGGCGGAGGAGTTGAGTGAATCCTGTCCCGGCTATAGGAGTAGGTCTCTTGCTGAGCCAGGGCTGTTTGAACAAGTTCCCTGATCCTCCGGGTTTCCACCGCTGTCGGATCATCACCATCTACTGGGAGAGCCGCCAAACATGTTGATGCTGCGATTAAGTTCTCCATGGGGTTGGAGAAGTGACCCTGTGGTATTGGTACGTAATGGGGCGGTGCCATATTGCCGTGAAGAGGCGCCGTCACCGGAGGCTGGACTGGGCCTCCCGCTCCGGATGTCATAAACTGATTTGCACCTGGCGGGTTACTTGGGCCGGCCCCGGGTGTAGCAAAGAGATTCTGAGGATCATAAATCTGAGGTAAACGGGACTGAGTTTTCTGATGTCTCCTCCTCATTACCTCATTAGATGCGTTCAAGCTCAACGTGAGCTGAAAAGCCTCTGCTGAAGTTGCTGCGCCCGTACGTCCAAAGCCGCCCGCTCTGTGGCTAATCTAGCATCTTCAGCCGCTAAGGTTTCCCTGGCCCGGGCGATCTCATCGCGAACCTGTGCCACCTCTGCCTCATGCTCCGATTGGTTCGCAAGGACGACTGTAGCAGTTAACAAGGCTGTAAGTTTATCCATGAGATCCATCAGCACCTGAGCCAGTGAGCGCACAGGGCCTCCTGCCCCGGCTGCTCCTAACCCGGACGTTATCGCTGCTGAGGCCATAGAATTTTGGCCGGGTTGAGTACCAGCCATGAAGACTCCTGCCCAGTTTGGCGACTCTGAGGGGTCCGGAATAGTGCTGCCATCGGAAAAGCCCCCAAGCACACCATCTTGAACTTGATACAGCGAATCTGTTGAGCCGGCGGGCGAATCACTGTCAGAGAGGACGGCCGGCTCACCATCACCTTCAGATCCTTCAAAAAGTTCACCTCCGTGGATGCAACCCACAAAGGCGTGCTTCACGATGGGTTGAGCTCGGACGGGTTTCGCACGCTGAGCCGTCTCGACGAGGTCGGTGCAGCTGTTCGGCTCAGGGCCCGGCTCACCAATCCGGCCGATGAAGACGTGAATTCCGCCAAAGGGGACCCGGTACCCGTACTCAATTGAGCCGGCGTCGGGGCCCCAGCCTTCGTCGTCGATGTAGATCTTGCCGCGACGACTCTTGGTCATCCGGCCAACTGCGTATCCCTTGAGCCCTTCGAAGCTGCCCTTCAAGAACTCAAATCCATCGTGCGCTGGCCCCACGGTGGGCGCGAACTGTCGTGGAATTGTCACGGCAGATGTCCTTTTGCAAGAACTTAGTCGTGGAGCCATCGCAACTAGGAAGCTTAAAGGGGTTAATCGGGATAAGGACACGCGAGGTTTATACTAGTTCAGCCCCTTACGGTGAAGGAAGGCCTACGTCTAGTTGGGTTGGAATTGCTTGTGGTTTTGATGACCAGGGAGCGAGACACGCTATGCCTGGCTCTCGATCAGTTGTTTCTCACCCTAAGCCGCTGGCGTCGTCCCCTTATATACACGGGTTGACGCCCTGCGGCCTACAGAGTCTCTGCCGGCTCATAAACAGTGTCCGTCTCGGCGACTAGTTACTTCTACCTTACAGTACAAGTTATACCATCATGGCAGCTTATCTTTACGGGCCTCAGAGTCGCCTGTGGGCCTTTAAGCCTTTTAGTGAACCGCCATCTTCATGCCTTGGTCTTGGGCTTCTGATGAACCTCTATTTGCGTAACCCGGCCTCTCCTGGATGGCTTACACAAATAGTCATATCCCCAACAATGCTGTAGGGACGGGCCCGAGCACATACACCGTGCTTAACTTACTCACGTGAAGGGTCCTGAAGAAACACGATTGGCGCATGACTCCCATGGTGGGTGGAGATCGAGCAGGTAATTATCACAGGTAGATTAAGCATGGAAGTAGCAGGCTTAAGCAAATGCAGGGAAGATGCATGCCACTGGGTTAGGCCCGAGCGGCTTGGGGATGATGCCGCCCGAGGGGCGCCCCCAACAAGGTAAGCTAAAGACATAAAAAGGGATACATGCCACAGGGATGGACCCATGCAGCCTGGGAATGATGCAGCCATGGGGGCGCTCCCAGCTGAATGAACTTGGAAAATGTCACCGGGTTCTGTTGATGAAGGAGAGTTGGGGCAGCTGAAGGTAGCGGCCAAGGGGCTACTCCTCATGAGCCACCGGGGCCCTGAGCCTCGGGAGGCTCTGGGGGTCCAGGTGGTTCCTTGAGGACCGTCTTCATCTCCGTCAGCACAACGTGGTGCCTGGCCTCATCAGCCGCCAGGATGCTCCGCAGGTTGCGCTGATAGGCGGTCGCCACACTCGGCAGGCCAAAAGGCATGCGAACGTAGCTATGAGGTGGGCCCTCGCAGTGTCCCACGCGCGAAGGCCAGAAAAGCTCCCAAGACGTGGCCCAGTTGAGCCCTGGGACGTCGATGCAGATGCGAAGCCCGGCATGCTCGCCTGGATGGGGAGCTACGCCTGGTGAGCGGCGGCCGCCGCGCATGGCCCTTACGTCTTGCAGTTCCTGAGTGGTCTTGGTGATGAACTCCTGAATGGTGGGCACTTCTTGACCTGTGTTCTCCTAAGGGAAACGTGCCAGGAAGCACGCCTCCAAGTGGTGCCCAAGCGCTTCCCTCGTGATGTTGGCAAAGTCTGACGCCCTCTAGAAGAGAGCCCCCGAGCCCCGCCCGAGAGGAGCGCTGGGCGCGATTTCCTATACGATGGAGGGAGACGCCCCAGGCATGGGCGACGATCCTGACGAGGCGCCACTTGCCTGATGCCCTACGTGGCGCAACTGCTTCTTCTTCTTGGGGGTGGCCTCAGGAGGGCGCTCGCCCTTGCTGTCGGGGTCATCGATTGCTGCAGCTTGGAAGGCACACTCGAGGGAGCACACTGCGTCTCTTTCCTCGCACGGGACTGTGATGATTCCGCCGCTTCTCGGCATCTTGAGGCCATTGTAGCCGTGATGGGTCACCACCATGAACTTGGCCAGGGCTGGATACCCGAGGATGGCACTGTATGGCAGGTGGATGTAGGTGACGTCGAAGTCGATGAGTTCGGTGCAGTAGTTGTTACGTTCTCCAAAGGTAACGGGGAGGCGGACCTGCCCGATCAGGGTAGTAGAGCCGTCGGTCACTCCTGAGAAAGGCTTGTTAGGCTGAAGCTGGTCATATGGCACTTGGAGGTTGTCGACGGATAGGACATTGAGCCCTGCCCCGCCGTCGATGAGGGTCTTGGTAACTTGCACGTTGCTGATGACTGGTGAACAAAGCATTGGGAAGACGCCTGCAGTAGCTGCGCACTTTAGTTGATTTGTCGAACTGAACGTGATGGGTCACTTGGACCATCTGAGCAGGCGTGTGGCCTCGATCTTGGGGAGGACTGCATTCACTTCGCTAGCAAACTGTTTGGAGATACGCTGCGAGGCTGGGGCTTGAGCTCCGCCCAAGATGCAGGCAATAGCGCATGGATCCTGGAAGCCCCCAGCCCCCTCATCTTGATGGTGGTCGTCATCCCTTCTGGGTGGTGGCGGTAGTGGAGGAAGGCTAGCATTGCCCCGAGGACAATCCTCACGAGGCTAGTCCCTCCAGGCGCCCTCGCGAGGCTGATCCTGCCATCGGTCCGCACGAGGCCAGTCACGCCACTCCTGGCATGGGGCATCGTCGTCTCAGCGTCCACCAGCACGTCCTCCTCCTCGGCCGTAACACTGGTCGCTGCGCTCGGGGCGTCGGCCGAAGCATCCATCTCGATTGGCTCTGAGCTCTTGACAGTCACTAGTGTTGTGGGTATGCAGGTTATGGAAGGTGCAGAACAGTCGGCTACTCTTGGATGACTTGGGCTGGTCTCTGCTGCGCTTGGTGTCCAGTTCCTCTGCGAGAACGGCTGCTCCCTTGCGCTTCATGTCCTTGGCCTTGGCTTTCTTCTCCTCCGGGTCCACAGCTAGGAGCTCGAGGAGGGAGAGGCACCCCTCCTCGGCTCTGGCGCACTTGGTCGCCAGGTTGAACAACTCCAGAGACGTGCACAGCTCCTCATGGATGGCGAGCTGCTCCTTCATCTTGACATCACGGACGCCATCAGAGAACGCGGAGATGATGGCCTCGTCCATCACCTTGGGGATCTTGAGACGAACGTTGTTGTAGCACTGGATGTACTTATGGAGGGTCTCTCCTGGTTGTTGCTTGATGCGACGCAGGTCACCCGCGACCGGGGGGTGGTCGCGAGTGCCCTGGAAGTTGGCGACGAAGCGGTCGCGCATCTTGTCCGAGGAGGAGATCGAGCCTGGAGGCAGGTTTAGGAGCCAGGAGCGGGCGCCATCCTTGAGGTCCATGGGAAACCAGTTCGCCATGACTTTCTCGTCACCATTGGCCGCCTCGATGCTTAGCTCGTAGAGCTGCAGGAACTCCACGGGGTCAGGGGTGCCGTCGTAGCTCGAGGGTGAAGGCGTGGCAGCCGGTCGTGGTCACCGGGGCCCGCCTTGGAGGTGGAACTTTGTCTTGGCACCCGCGTGCTGCTACGGCAAGCAGCGCGGGGCCTTGCCGCAGCAAACGATCCTGGCGCGACAATGCGAGGAGTGGCAGAGCGTTATCTTGCGGTTGAGGGACTACTTGACAGCTTATTTCTTCACGCGCGGGCGCCGGACGCGGTGGGTCGCGCCATGGAGCCGCGCGCCTTGGCGGTAGGGCGTCGTCTTGGTGCAGAGGTGGTGGAGGTGCTTCGTGAGCTACGTCGCCTGTGGCTGGGGGAGGACGAGGCAGAGAGTGGGACGGCGGAGGGGAGCCCCCTACGGCGCGGACAAGCTCGGCGATGCGGTCAAGCTAGTCCTCGTAGAGGTCGTCGACTGGGCGGTAGCGCAGGAGCTCGTGCGCCATGAGGAGCGCGGCCCGTGCGTCCGTGGGAACGCGGCAAGTGTGGGACAACGAACCAGCGGGACTCAGTGATGGAGTGGCGGTGCGGCCGTCCTGTTGCACCGAGGGGTGCGGCGAGGATGCTTGCTGCTCGTTCCCCGCCGGGCCGGTGGCGGCATTGGTGGCAGGCGACGGAGAGCGACGGGGTGGCCCGCCGACAGGGGCCGTCCGAGCAATGTGGGTGGCGAGGGCAGCCCAGCGCTCGGCCGGGCACGGCGTGCGTCCTCCATGGAGACGATGAAGTGACGTGACGCGGAGCGATGGAAGGGAAGCTTCGGCACACCCCTACCTGGCGCGCCAAATGTCGGATCACGGGTTCCGGCAAAACCCCTAAGGTTCAAACTCTGGGGTGCGCGCGAAGATCTCCCCCCTACCGATCCACGTCCTAACTCATCTAAGATCTTATGAACTAACTCGACGAACCCGCAACACAAAGGACACAAGATTTATACTGGTTCGAGCCACCGTTGTGGTGTAATACCCTACTCCAGTGTGGTGGTGGTGGTGGATTGCCTCTCAGGCTGAGGATGAACAGTACAAGGGGAAGAACAACCTCCTGAGGAGAGGTGTTCTTGTTCTTGGTGGATGTGGTTGTGGGGATGAACTAGTTCTAGTCTCTGATCAGGTCGCCCCTAGTCTCAGATGAGGTCGCCCCTAGTCTCCGATGAGGTCGCCCCTAGCTACGGTGGTGGCTAGTCCTATTTATAGTGCCCTTGGTCCTCTTCCCAAATATAGAGCGGGAAGGGATCCCACAACGGCCAATTTGAAGGGGGGCAGCTAGTACAAGCTATCATGACAAAAGCAGTCTTCGCCTGCCAAAGGCTCTGGTGGTGACGCCGCCTTGGGCTCCATGGTGACCTCCATCTTGCCGTCCTGCTGGTCTTGGTCTTGTTGCACCGATATGGAAACCTTTCCTTGATGCCTTGGTACTCCGCGCCCCCACTTACCCCTTAGCACCAAAGAGGAAACAAGGACGCTGCGCGCGATGGCGCCCGCCTGGTCTCGATCGTCACGGCTCACGTCACGGGAACCTCGCAAGGTTTTGCCTGGCCTTGAGCTCTCTGCCCCTCGCGAGCCAACCTGGTGAGGCCGCTGCTGAGGAGGTCTTGTGTCGTGCACCTCGCGAGGCTTGGCCCCTCACGAGGGTCTTGAGTCTTTGCTGGTGAATATTGGCCATACAGGCCTGCTAGCAAAGCAACGCTATGGGCCGCAGGCAGGCAAGTCTGGGGACCCTCATTCCCAAAATGCCAACAATGGCCAATGAGGTACGCGGCTTGATGGGGCCGCTTTGTACTTCGACTGCAGTAGCCGTAGTATGCTCCTCTGTATGGAGGGAGCGTTTCGCGTTCCCGTTTATCGTGACGATGCTGCATGGACTGGGCATCTTAAGCTTTAGATAAGCATAGTGTGGGACTGCGTTAAAACGAGCAAAAGGGGTACGCTTGAGCAGTGCATGGTAGGTACTACGGAACGGGATGATATCAAAGGTCAAGCCTTCGCTTCGAAAGTTGTTCAGTGAGCCGAAAACGACTTCCAATGTAATTGAACCCGTGCATTGAGCTTCTATCCCAGGTACTGCTCCCTTGAAGGTAGTTGTGGTGGGATTGATTCTTGAAGGATCAATGCTCATTTTGCGGACAGTGTCTTGGTAGAGTAGATTGAGGCTACTACCGCCGTCCATAAGGACTTTCGTGAGATGGAACCCGTCGATAATTGGTTCGAGAACCAGAGCTACCGAACCTTCGTGATGGATACTGGCTAGGTGGTCTCTGCGATCAAAAGTGATCGGGCAGGACACCCATTGGCTGGATTTTGGGGTGACCGGCTCTATGGCGTAGGCATCCCGTATTGCGCATTTGTGCTTCCCTATAGGGATGTGCGTCACGTGTATCATGTTTACCGTTTTTAATTTGGGGGGGAATTGCTTCTGTCCCCCGGTGTTCGGTTGGATCTCTTCATCATCGATGTCATTGGGCGGCCCCTTCCCCTTGTGCTCGGCATTAAGCTTGCCGGCTTGTTTGAACACCCAACGGCTTCTGTTGGTATGATTGGCTGGTCGAGGGTGCCATGAATTTCGCAGGGTTGGTCCAGTATCTTGTCTAGATTGGATGGTCTGTCTCTGTTTGCCTTGAATGGCTTTTTCTGTTGACCAGGTTTGGAGCCGCTGAATCCGGCCTTGACCACCGTGTCTTGCGTTCCTTCATTATTATTTCGACGCTTGTGTTTATTGCGTCGTGGCTTGCCGTTGCCATCTCAGACTTCGGAAGTGCCCGGATCACTGGTGTTGTTGCTTCTATGAGCGAGCCAGCTGTCCTCTCCCGCGCAAAAGTGGGTCACTAGAGCGGTAAGGGCTGCCATGGATTTTGGTTTTTCTTGTCCGAGGTGGCAGGCAAGCCATTCGTCTCGGATGCTATGTTTAAAGGCCGCAAGGGCTTCAGCATCCGGACAATCGACAATTTGGTTCTTTTTAATTAAGAACCTAGTCCAGAGCTTCCTGGCCGACTCCTCGGGCTGCTGGATAACGTGACTTAGGTCATCGGCATCCAGAGGACGGACATATGTACCTTGGAAGTTATCGTGGAAGACGTCTTCCAAGTCTTCCCAGCTGCCAATGGAATTTTTGGGCAGGCTGTTCAACTAGTGCCGAGCTGGCCCCTTGAGTTTTAGTGGGAGGTATTTGATGGCATGAAGATCATCACCGCGGGCCATATGAATTTGGAGAAGAAAATATTCGATCCATACCGTGGGGTCTGTTGTCCCATCATATGATTCGATGTTCACGGGTTTGAACCCTTTTGGGAATTCATGTTCCATTACTTCATCAGTGAAGCAGAGGGGGTGTGTGGCGCCTCTATATCGGGCCAGATCGCGACGTAGTTCGGATGGAATCTGTATGCGGTTTTCGGCACGGACGTGACTGTGCTTGCTATGTTCGGCTTGATAGCCGTCCTCGCGCGTCGGGGCACGCCCCCGCGATCCGTAGATCGATCTGGCCGGACCTTCTTGATTCTTCAGATCCTGCCATAGGTCATATGTATATTCCCGAGCTGTTTTATCCCTGCCTTTAGGCGAGGTGGGACGGGCTGGTGTTTGGCTTGAGTTGCCGCTTTGTCCCGGCCATGTGGTGGTCGGTCAGCCGCATTACGTGCTGCTGGTGCGAGTTTGCATGCCTCGTCGTCGAATTGAGATAGCAGTTTGCCCTTCGGGTAACTTTTGGTTGGGCGCACGAGGCCTTATTCCTCTGCTGCCAGGACATTAGTCCATCTATCGTTGAGCAGATCTTGATCAGCTTGAAGCTACTGCTGCTTCTTTTTTAGGCTCCTTGAAGTGGCTATTAGTTGTTGCTTGAAGCGCTCCTGCTCGAGAGGTTCCTCAGGCACGATAAAGTCTTCGTCACCAAGGCTCACCTCATCCTCGGAGGGTGGAAGGTAATTACTGTCCTCCCATTCTTTGCTTGCAGCCTGCTCATCGGGGGCTAACATGCCCATCCTCCCGATCGTCTTGTTCAGAGTTTTGCCCGACGGGGTTTTCTTGGTCTTCGGCATCGTCCGGAGTATTGTTGTCTCTCGTGCCGGTATTGCTGTCTTTGCTGTGGCGTGATTTAGAGCGGCGCCGTCGGTGCTTTGGATGTATCTCGGGAGGTTTATCCTCTACTGGATTTTTCTCATTATCGCTGTCACCCTCCTTGGGTGTATCCACCATGTACATGTCATACGAAGAGGTGTCCGTCCAGCATCCGGTAAACGGCGGGTTTTCGGCTTGCTACTCTCCGGCATCATCGTCCATGCCGTCGATGTCTTCGGAGCCATAATCGAGCATGCCAGTTAAGTCCTCTACTGTGGCAATGAAGTGGGTGGTGGGTGGGACGTAAAATTCCCCGCTCTCATCCCCTAGTCCGGGCTGGGCGTAGTTCGGGCGTTGCTCCTCCGTAATCACGAGGGATCGCATCAAGTCCAGAGCATCGCTTAAAGGCGAGGTTTGTAGAGGGAAAAAGGAATCCGTGGAGTATGCCGGGAAGGGAATTCCTCAGCCGAGCTCACACGATGCTGACTCTGATAGTTCGGAGCCAGCGTCCGAGGAAGAGTCCGACTTGGTGATGGTTGCAGGCGACACTGCTTCCTCCGGCTCTCTCGTACTGGGCCTAGTGGCCACAGATAGTCCGGCAAGTTTAGAAACCTCGTCTTCGGTCCTGGCGAGGCGCTCTGGATCTAAGGCCAAAGCGGAGGTTGGGGTCATGAATCCTTGGAAGATCAAGTCTCCTCGGATATCAGCAACATAATTTAGGTTTTCAAAACTAATCTAGTGACCTGGGGCGTAGCTGTCGATCTGCTCCAGATGACCAAGCGAGTTGGCCCGCAGTGCGAAGCCGCCGAATACGAAGATCTGGCCGGGAAGAAAAACCTCCTCTAGGGAAGTATCGTTGCAGATGATGGATGGATCCATCGAACCTTTTGGTGGTGACACAGTGCAACTCTCAATGAAAGCACCAATGTCGGTGTCAAAACCGGCGGATCTCGGGTAGGGGGTCCCGAACTGTGCGTCTAAGGTTGATGGTAACAGGAGACAACGGACACAAAGTTTTACCCAGGTTGGGGACCTCTTGATGGAGGTAATACCCTACGTCCTGCTTGATTGATATTGATGACTATGAGGGTTACAAGCCTTGATCTACCACGAGACCGTAATAGCTAAAACCCTAGAAGTCTAGCCTGTCAGATTATGATTGCCTCTATGGACTAAACCCTCCGGTTTATATAGACACTGGAGAGAACTAGCGTTGTACAAAGTCGGTTACAGAGAAAGGAATCTTCATATCGGAATGCCAGGCTTGCCATCCACGCTAAGGAGAGTCACATACAGACACGGGAGAGAGTCTTCTGTCTTGTATCTTCATAGCCCATTAGTCCGGCCCATGTCCCACAAGCTGGACGCCCGAGGACCCCTTAATCCAGGACTCCCTCATCCTGCCACACACAAACTTGCCCTGTGCCCTCTGACGTTCTAGTAGGTCAGTCGCCCTATATCTTTGACTTGCGCACACACAATTTCGATGGGTCTCTTCATCCATCTCGCACTCACCCACTTGATCCTCTCTTCGACTCTATTGATATCTATTACCCCTCCCTCTCTTCTCGTGGATCGCCCCCTCTGGCCCTTTCTATATGATATGGATATGCCTCTATTTCACACACATTGCATGCAAAATTGTGTTTGAGATGTCATCGACATATATTCCCACAAACACATTCACGAAATCACCCCCCCAAAACAAAAAACACTCACGAACGCACACGCCATCTGTCTAAGTTTGTATCTCTCTCACACACACCCACGTAGGTGGGGGACGTGCACGAAGAGAAGAGGTGCACGCACGGCGCATGTACTCCTGTCTCTTTCCCAATCACACCCGTGCGGGTACACGGTGGAGCTCATTTCTGTATGAAAAGGCATCCCACGTGGTAATTTGACACGTGTACTGGTTGTCCACTTGATGGAGGATCGTCTACCACGGGTGAACAAACAAATTGCGACTTGATGCGTTATGTTAAAAAAGAGGCAAACCATGTGGGGCTTACCTTAGAGGCAAGGATCTATACACTTGAGTACAATTTATGTGTCCCATCAACTCGCAGAACAAGGAGAAGCTTGCTTAGTACGCCGTCTCCCCCGCCCACAGGCGCGGTGGCTCGCAGGATGAGGTGAAGCTTGCTTAGTACACCTTTACGCCCGCTCCCTCGCCCACGCGCGCGGTGGCTCGCATGATGAGGAGAAAATTTTACTACTCCCTCCGTTTACTCCTTGTCCCCACCTTGGTTAGAGATATTATCATATTGTTTGGAATATATTTCCTTTAGTAGGCAGGACGATCCTACACTGTTGCTTGCTGGGGTTGCTCTCTTCAGTCTTCACACTCTCTCGCACAAAACGAATGTGGCCACATCTCTAACATCCTGACGGATCACGGGGCTGTTTGGTTTTAGGACTAGCATTGCCACACTTTGCCACACATTTTTGCCAAACATGACTAAGATTAGTTCATCAAAATGAGGGCCACAAGTTGGCAAGCCTAAGGGAATCTTGCCACACTTTTTGTGTGTATGCCATGTGGGGTCCAAGTGTGGCTTGCCTAAGGTGTGGCTTGAACCAAACACTCACCTAAGTTGGTCAAACTTGCCTAACCTTAGGTGTGGCATTATTTGGCAAAGTACAAACCAAATAGCCCCCACGTTCGCCGAGGGAAGGGGAGGATTCTTTTAGTGTAGATGCGGTCGCCGTCGCCGACGGCGAAAACCCACTGTCGGCACGTCCCAATTAGGGGTCCCTACCGTTCTCTCTCACAAAGCCGGTGAGGTTGCCTTCATCCATTGCTCACTGCCGCGACGTGGGCAGTTGCCTCCTCCTGCCGCCCTCCTCTAGGTTGATCTACGTCCCGACATCCCTCAGGTACAACTCCCTTTACAGTCGGCTTGCACCATTGCTCCAGCTGCCCACGTCACTCCATGTGGATATTTCTCTACTTCTTTGCCCCGCACATACCTCTACTGGCTTCTACATACTGTATTTGTGATGAGTTTATGTCTCATCAACTAGTCCCAGTAATCTTATTCTAATCATGTTTCTTCAATTTCTTTGCCACATGGATGCTCATCTCTATTTTGGTGAAACTACACAAAATGATTCGATGGTCAAAGGGTTGCAAACTTCATTTCTTCGGAAGCTCCAACGTTGCCAGCAAATTAAAGCCTGGTTAGGACTTTTTGGTTCATAGGATAGGAATTTTATAGGAATAGGAAAATCATAGGAAGTGACATGACATGCATGTCAATTCCAATAGATAAAGAGATGACATCTGGTGCATAGGATAGGATTTTTTCCATTGAGTCTAGGCTAATGTTTTTTCCCTCCAAAATGTGAAGGATTGATTCCTATCCTACATAGTAATAGGAATCCATTCCTACAAACCAAAGGGCTTCAAAGGAATTTTTCCTTTGCAAATCATATCATATAGAATTCCTATAAAAATCCTACAAACCAAAAGAGGCCTTAGGGTTTACGGTTCAAGGGCTAGGGACTGCATGGATCATTTCTTTCTTTAGCTGTCTCTGTTCCAAAATAAGTGTCAACTTTAGTAGTAGTACAACTTTGTACTAAAGTTTGCATAAAGGTGAGACACTTATTTTGGAATGGAGGGAGTACATATTGGCTATGCTCTGTCAATCATTGAGATGCAATAGCATGCATGTTAGTCTCCTTTGTATTTGATGAAATGTTGCAACAGGCAACCTTGGATGCAAGATACATGAAACAGAAGCTGGAAGCTTCATAGCATTGTACAAATTTATCTCGCTGATAAATTACAGTACGTACTATACTAGTACTATATAAAGAGTTAGGTGTCACACAGTGTCCAGAAAATATGGTGATAGTGTGAGGTGGGCCATGTAATCACTGAGCCTGTGTTTTCAGTGCTCTCGCACTCCTATGCTGAGAATGGAGAAAATTGTAATCTAGTAGTACCTCCTTTCGCCGAAAGCGTGGGACATCCAGTAGTCCTACCACCTCAGTAATAATGACCAATGAGCCGTCAAATCACATAGACCCAGCAGTAAGTTGGACGGACGAAGCAACCATCACTCTTGAATCCGCTTCCCCCTACAATGAAGGCGCCAGCGAGAGGTCGCGTCCGCTCTGCCCGGGCATGAATGCGGCACTGATTCTTTGGAGCGGCGCTGACCGTTTCAGGCGGGAAGCGCGTGCGGGCGATGGAGGGGCTTTGGGTGGGCCATGCTGGTCAGGAGCGGGCGTGGCAGCTGTCCTGCCTGTTCCAACCGGACGCCCGTAAACGAGAGGATGCACCGACTCTCGCGGCTAAATCATACAATACACACCATCTCTCTGTAGGAGTAGGTCGATGTGTCGCTCTCTCTAATACTACCCACAGTGGGAGTAACATAGATGGTAACATCACACTTATCTAGGAAAAATAGATGATGTGGCATATAATAAATGAAGAAATAGAGGCATGTGGTAACATATCTAGTTACTGTAACATCACTCATATCAAGAAAAGATGAGTCTACAACGTAATAAATGCAGTGATGCATGACATAATACATATGTTACTACCCACTTTGGAGGTAGTAACATAGACTAGTAACATATGCATGTTAATACTCTAAGTTATTCCCCACTGTGACTAGTCTAACACACACATTGTTGGGGTATGGGGTCCCGGCAAACCCTTAAGGTTCGAACACTAGGGTGCGCGCAAAGTCATTCCTTCCAACCGATCTACGCTCTAGCTCGCTGGAATCTTGCGGACGAACTCGACCAACTCACAACACAGAAGGACACAGGGTTTATACTGGTTCAGGCCACCGTTGTGTTGTAATACCCTACTCTAGTGTGGTGGTGGATTGCTTCTTGGGCTGATGATGAACAATACAAGGGGAGAACGGCCTCCTGAGGTTGAGGTGTTCTTATGCGTATGAACTTGTGTGTGTCTCTGGGCCTGATGAATCCGTGCCCGTACTATGGTGGCTAGTCCTATTTATAGAGGCCCTGGTCCTCTTCCCAAATATCGAGCGGGAAGGGAGCCAACAATGGCGGGCTAATTTGAAGGGGGACAACTAGTACAAGCTATCCTGACAAAAGTAGTCTTCTCCTGCACAAAGTTCTGGTGGTGACGCTACTCTGGGCTCCACGGTGACCTCCATCTTGTAGTCCATGGTCTTGGTCTTGTTGCACCGAAATGGCAACCTTTGCCTGAAGCCTTGGTACTCCACGGCTGCGCTTGCCCCCCTTTGCACCAAAGAGGAAACAAGGACGTTGTGCGCGCTGGCGCCCGCCTGGTGTCGATCGTCACGGCTCACGTCACGAGAGCCTCGTGAGGTTCGCCTCACCTTGATATCTCCGCTCCTCGCGAGCCTGCCTATCTAGGCCACTCCAGAGGAGGTCTTGCGTCATCCGCCTCACGAGGCTTGGCCCCTCGCGAGGGTCTTGGGTGCTGTGTTGGTGAAGATGGGCTGTACGTCCTGCTGGCCCAGCCACGCCGCGGGCCGCAGACAGGCAAGTCTGGGGACCCCCGTTCCCAGAACGCCGACAGTAGCCCCCGGGCCCAAGGTGCGCGCGTGCTTGGCTTCGCGGCAAAGCCAAGGGTCAAGCTCGAAGCGCCGCGGGCCCCAAAAGCCTGCGACCTCGGCTGATGCGTGGCAGTTGATTGGACGTGGGCGTCTCCGCTTCCCCATGCTGCCTTTGAATCCACCCGGCTATGCGGCCCCGCTGCTTGCACAGTCATTCTTCCATCTCCGCGCCTGGCTCTTCCAATCTTCCAATCTCCCTGCTTCCTCGTCGCCTTGCTCCGCCTTCCTATTCCGACTAGTGTTCCGCCCGCTTTGCTGCCATGGCGCCGAAACAAGACGACAAGGGGAAGAAACCTCTGTCCTTGCCAACTGCGCCTCCATCCTTCGAGCCGGCGCTCATCTGGCCTCGGGTGCTCAACGACGAGGCCATGGGCAAGGTGCGCCCCATGCTCGCCTCCAGCTTCAACGAGTGGGGAGAGACACCGGCCTGGCCTGCGTCTCGCTCTAGCATGGCTCGGGCAGTCACCGAGATCCCGATCTTCATTGACACCCTCTGGGCCGGCCTGCTTCCTCCCTTCTCCGCCTTCTTCTACGCGGTGCTCGAGCACTACCAGATCCATATGCTTCATCTCGACCCTCAATCTGTGACCCTCCTTGCTGTCTTCGCCTTCGTGTGTGAGGCCATGGTGGGCATCACCCCCTCTGTGGTGCTTCTTCGCCACTTCTTCTCGCTACATCTCATCGGTGCCCGGCAGAGCTCAGGGTGCATGGGATTTCAGGCCGTGGCGGCGACAGCAGGCATGGGGATCGACTTCGAGCTTCCTTCATCCGTGAGCAAATTCCGCACGCAATGGGTGTTTGTTGATACCGGCATGCTCAACCCTCTGCTCCAAGCTTCGGTGGGGCCTGCCATTCCAAACTCCGGCTGGAGTCACCAGAGGCTCACGAGCCCCTGCCTTGCCCCCCTCTGGGCCAGGCTGCGGTGGTTGAAGGACCTTGGTGTGACTGCGCCCTTGTTGGTGAGGGAGTTCGTCAGGCGTCGAGTTGCCCCGCTTCAGCGTCATTCTCGCCCGATGTGGGACTTGCTCAGCAGTCAGGACAACATGAGGTTTCAGGAGGAGGGGCTTCCTCTTGCTACGTGGCAAACTGTGCTCACAGTGCTATCCGGTGTCCCTCTGGCGGACGAGATGCCTAGGAAGAGCTACACGTTGTACCGCAACGAGAACAAGGTTACCTTCGTCGCGACCATGCCTTCCTTTGATGAGTGGGGGTTGTGCCCAATTGGCTTTGAGGGACTCCACGAGAATCCCGTCATCATGGTCCCATTCTTCGCCGCCGGTGACGAGCTCGCCCCAGGTGATGGTGCGGGGGAGCGAGCTGCGACGGGGGCCGGCTGCTCAGGTGCTGAGGAGCATGTGCCGATCAGTGATCCAGGGGCATCGTCCTCGGGAGCTTGCGACGCCTCTCTTGAGGTGCCAGTTGTTGATGAGGTGCGGCATGCGGCTCCCGAGGCCAAGGCTTCAGGGGCCTCAGGAGGTCGCAGCGAGAGAGAGCCGGGCTGTTTGCCGCAGCCGGGCTCCCCTGAAGCCATTCCTCTTGGTTCTTCTTCGACTCCGTCGCACTCCGGCCGTCACGTCCAGCGCTTCGGCCGCCTTTGCATGGACTTCGAAGAGCTCCACAAGAGGAAGGGATCCAATAGTGGTGGCAGCGTCTTTGGACCATTGAAACGACGGAAGTACATTGCCATCGATGAGTAAGTACCTCTCATTGGTGATCTTCTATGTGTCGCCTTCCCTTCCTGACGATTGCCCCGTCAGATCCCCTTCCGCTAAGGCCGCGAAACCTTCTGAGAAGCAGCTCCCTCTCGTCCCTTCGTACTCGCCAAACTCCAGTGCTTCAGACTCAGATACTGCCCATGATGCAGGGTCAGCCTCGGGAGTTGGTCCGTCGTCAAAGCGCCCCGAGCTCGTGCCTTCGCCGCCCTTCCTACGTGGCCTTGCTTGGAGCGCAACGGGTGTGCCAAGGGCTCCTCCCTTGGTCACGGTTGGTGGATGGCTAGCCTCGATGCTAGAGCCTCCTTCAAGCAGCGGGCCTTGCTCGGTCCGGGCCCCTCGCGAGGGTCAGCCGATGCCTGGGGCTGTGCCAGCCCCCGGCCCCCAACCGGGAGATGCCGCGCCACTTGATGCTTCACCCACAGCCCCCAAGGTGGAGAATGAGATGGGGCGAGCGCTCGAGCTCGAGCACGGGCGTAGCATGGTCCGCCACGACCTCTTCTAGGAGGCGATGGGCGCGATGAACCGCCTTGGTGAAGAGCTTGCTGGCGTCTACTCGCGTCTTGGGGCTGAAGGTCTTCGGCTGACGGAGGAGCGGCGCAAGCTGCGAGTGGCCATCAACCTTGGCCATTATCATCACGACCTCGAGAACGCGAAGGCTGAGGCGTCCCTCAGGATTGCCAATGAGGTCCGCTCGCGAGCTTTGGAGGAAGCTCATGAGGCCAATCGCCGCCGCGAGGCTGCGGAGGAGCGCGCATGGGAGCTCCAGGCCTGGAGCGCGTCCCTTGAGCAGCAAGTCGAGGCGCACGGGGCCGCCCTCGCGTCGATGAGGGGGACGCCTGTTGAGGAAGAGGGGATCCGGCAGCGCGAGGAGGCGCTGGCCCTAGAGGCCGTGGAGCGCAGCCTCGATCTCGAGCGGCAGGAGACGAGGGAGCACCAAGTCGCTCAAGCTGAAGATGCCGTCGGGGCCCGCGAGGCCGGAGTCGAAGAAGAGATCGATCGCCGGGTAGCCCTGGTTCACGCTGATCTGGAGGGCAGGTACAGCTTGAGGCTGGAGCTCGCGGGACAGTAGGGCACGGGCAGGGCCGCCGCCCTCAGGCCTAGGTTGGACGAGGCCGAGAGGCGTGCTGAGGCCACAACCGCCGCCCTGGTTACGGCGCAGGCGGACCTGGCCTTCGCCCGCGCGGAGCTGCTTTCCCTCCGGAGGCGAGTTGATGATGCAGAGGCCGCCGCTTGGCAAAACAGAGAAGAAGTGCTCCAACGCCGAATGCTGGAGCGTGTGCATGGCCCTATGCTCCAAGACCTTCGGAGCAAGGCCAACACCGCCCTGGGCTATATCTACGACGAGAACGCCCCGACCCCTCACTCGAGCGACTACGCCAGCCACCTGACCTTCTTCACTGAGGTGGTGACGCTCCTGGAGGCTCAATCTGCCAGAGCTCGGCAGCTTGTGGAGGAGAGGGGTCGTGGCCTACTTCAGCGCGCCTTCTCCCGTGTCTTCAGCCACCTCCTGAACACCGACCCCAACTTCGACTTTGATGCCGCATTGCTTCTGTGCCCATCACCGTCCGGGGTGACTTGGCGCGTTGGGTAGAGGATCATGTCGATGCATTGCTCAGGGCCTTCACCTCAGAGAACGATGGGATGGTGGTTGCCGCAGACGAAGGTGATGTGGTCAACGATGGTGATGGGGGCGTCGCCGACAGCGACGACGATTCCAACGAAGGTGATGATGATGCGAGCGACGCGTCCCTGGATGACGCAGCGAGCGATATCTCTGGCTGATCCCATATTCTCCTGTTGTTTTATTCTCCACGCAAAACTCGGGCGTGGCCCTTGGAAAACTTGTGAGAGCATTTTGAGAGGGGGAGCCCCTCGTGTAAGCAAACCACAGTTTTTACTTTCCTATGTGATGTGGGTATGTGTCCTCGTGAGCTCGCGAAGCTGGGGGTGAGTTTCCAGACGTGGATTACCTTAGTCAGCGCCAGCTTAGGGCTGAGTCGTGAGACAATGAGTTCCTGAGAATCCTGCGGAGCCTACCGCCCAGTTTGAAGGGGGGTCCCGAAAAGGGTGAGCACCAGGCGTAGTGCTAGCGCGTGCTCTGCATGGTCCGGCTCGCGAGGAACTTTGCGAGGGAGAGGCGACGGACGTGAGTCCCAAACCAAACAAGATCCAGAAGGCGGGAAACGGCTCGAACGAGAAAAGGCACCCCCCGCTCGCAACAATAAAAATTCAGCTCCAACTTAAGTCCAGAATCAGAAAGCAAAGCCACAGAAAGAGAGATCCAAAGCAAAAGGCCGCGTCCGACACCTAGTCTAGTCTTCGGGTCTTCAAGTCTTCTCACCAGCGCGGAGCTAAGTGCTATCCACTAGGCGTGGGAGGGAGCCCCAGGGCCTAAGGACGGCGCTCCTGAGACTCCGGGGCGTGTACATCCCCAACTCATTATTACGTGAGAGTGTCACGGGCGGCGACCTTCACAGGCACCGGGCCTTCTTCACAGGTACTGGCCTTGCTTCATATCGCCAGACGAGGGCCTCACCTTGCGCCACTCTTGACCTCCTTTGAGCCGGCCGGAGACCAGGACAACACAAAGGAGGGAAAGAGGACGCCAGCGGTTCCCTCGGCAACCACGGGTCCTCTGCCGGAGGAAAGGTCGTTGAAGCCACCCCGGCAGAGGGCCTACCTTCGGGTGTCCCCTGGTTTCGTGTGCCTTGGGGAGGGGCCTTGCTCCTGGCTCCCTCTCGGCGGCCCCCAGCATGTCTCCCTTGTTGAGATGGGTGCCACCGTGCCGGGGTCGTCGATCGGTGCTGCAACCTGATTCATCGGTAGCCCATGGTTAGCATAAGCCTGTTCCTGAGAGGTTAGCGGTACCCTGTAGTTGCCATCGCTGGCGCGTTCGTTGTGGTTCTCTGCTGGCTCTTGGAAGGCTTCGACTCCCAGCACCCCTTCTCCCCAGTCTTCCCCAACGAATGAGCCGATGTCATCCTCTGGTGCGTACCCTTTGTCCATCATGCGGGGCGCGTAGGCTTCCGGGGCCGCCACCTCGAACACCTCGCCGTGGTGCCCCACACTCCATGTTGCTCCGCCCATGATGGCGTCCTGGGGATGATAATACGGCATCCGGCTGGGGCCATGGGGGGTGACGCTTGCGCTCGTGCTTCTCGAGGGCGGCATGGGGGGATTGGAGCCCCCTATGCCGCCGGGCATGCTGATGTTGGTGAAGCCCTCGGGCGTAGTTGACGACGCGCAGATGTGGTGTGGCTCGCCGCGCAACCTTGCATTGGCCTGGGGGGAGTCGATAGCTCAAGGGTAGCGCTCCTGATGCCACTGCGTCCATGAGCTCAGCAACACGCTCAAGCAGCGTGTCCCGGCCGCTCTCGATCAGCCCTCATCGCAGCAGCTCCCTTGCCACTGTGACTGCCGCCCGCATGTTCTCTTGCTCCCACCGTGAGTGCGGTGCCGTTGCAGCGGCATGACTTCCTGCTCTCGTCGCGGCTCGTGTTTGCCGCGAGGTGAGGGTGGATGATGCCTGGTCGCACTTTCCATGTCCGGCGGAGCTTGGTTATGCCCACGCCGCCTGGGGTGCGGGGTCGAGATCTTCATGGGCAGGCGGCGCCGTCCGGGCCGGCCAGGCTGCCCAGCGGTCTGATCCGGCTCTTGGATCGCCAGACATCGTATTCGGTGAACGTCGGAGAGCTGATTGGTGGAGAAAAGGCTCTGGCGCACCCCTACCTGGTGCGCCAAATGTCGGGGCATGGGGTCCTGGCAAACCCTTAAGGTTTGAACACTAGGGTGCGTGCAAAGTCTTTCCCTCCAACCGATCTACGCTCTAGCTCGCTGGAATCTTGCGGACAAACTCGACCAACTCACAACACAGAAGGACACATGGTTTATACTGGTTCAGGCCACCATTGTGGTGTAATACCCTACTCCAGTGTGGTGGTGGATTGGCTCTTGGGCTGATGATGAACAATACAAGGGGAGAACGGCCTCCTGTGGTTAAGGTGTTCTTGTGCGTATGAACCTGTGTGTGTCTCTGGGCCTGATGAGTCTGTGCCCCTACTATTGTGGCTAGTCCTATTTATAGAGGCCCTGGTCCTCTTCCCAAATATCAAGGGGGGAGGTATCCAACAATGGCGGGCTAATTTGAAGGGGGACAGCTAGTACAAGCTATCCTGACAAAAGTAGTCTTCGCCTGCACAAAGTTCAGGTGGTGACGCTGCTCTGGGCTCCACGGTGACCTCCGTCTTGCAGTCCATGGTCTCGGTCTTGTTGCATCTAAATGGCAACCTTTGCTTGAAGCCTTGGTACTCCGTGGCTGCGCTTGTCCCCCTTTGCACCAAAGAGGAAACAAGGACGATGTGCGCGCTGGCACCCGCCTGGTGTCGATCGTCACGGCTCACATCACGAGAGCCTCGTGAGGTTCGCCTCACCTTGATATCTCCGCTCCTCGCGAGCCTGCCTAGCTAAGCCACTCCAGAGGAGGTCTTGCGTCGTCTGCCTCGCGAGGCTTGGCCCCTCACGAGGGTCTTCGGTGCTTTGTTGGTGAAGATGGGTCGTACGGCCTGCTGGCTCAGCCACGCCGTGGGCCGCAGGCAGGCAAGTCTGGGGACCCCCGTTCCCAGAATGCCGACACACATGATGTTAAGCACACACACACACACACAATCCGAGGTAAAATGAGTCTATATCTCAATTAATGAAGACTTGCATGTTACCATCCATATGCTACTACCTACTATGAAAGTAGTAACATAGACTAGTAACATATGCATGTTAGTAGTCCAAGTAACTCACCACTATGACCAGCCTAGCAATGTAACCAAACGCTCCTTACTCTGCCTTGTTATCTCCCTCGGAAACCCAATGCATGGAGCACAAGTATGCGTTGATGGACGCGAGTTAATGTGTGGCCCTACATGGTAGCTAAAATGGCATCTCTTAGTTGTTGTGATTAATTGTTGCGTTTAGAGACAGAAATCAGGGCTTTATTGGAGGAAGGACCGGTCAGGTTTCTCCTTCTCCTCCAATCTTCTTGCACCTCATTTTGAAAAAAAAATCTGCTTGCACCTTGGTCCCTCTGTACCTTCTAACGTGAATTATTACACCTAGACGGATGGAGTAGTACGAGATACGGTGGCACACTGACTTAGTTCGAATACAAGTGCCCAAAATTGTGTGCATGTTATAATAAGGATTCACTTAAAATAGTACGTGAGCGAACAGAGGGATCAATTGGACAGTGTTCACGAGCAGTAGCGGGATGTGTGAGGTAAGATACACCGCTGGCGCTTTTAATTTTTCTTATTAATTTGTTTGTTTCACACTCTGACTGGTGGGACCCAACGTACTACGTGGAGAAAATTAAGGCGACTAAGGCTGCATTATTTTTTTACTACCAACACTGCTTTAAATCCCAAAAGACCTTACCACCAAATCCACATGACACAATTATGATTTAAATCCCAATGACTCCCACGCAAAAAAACCTGGCATGCTTGTCACACGAATGCAGGAATGTATTAAAGGTTATTTTCCTCTCGTTAAACATAACATGGGGGTGGTGTAGCTAGTTAGCCTGTTCGCTCATCAAACTTGAGGTCTCGGTATCGATAACTACACTTGAGCATAATTTTGTTTCTATTTGACTTCTTTCTTCCACCCAATGACAGATAGGCCCCGCATGACAGAGAGAAAGTGATCTGGGGCGGTGCCAGGAGGATTATTTGACTGGTCAAAATGGATGGATACGGAGCTATACGATCTTGTAGTGATCGTATAATCACCTCATCACGTATATGCTACAGCTTCGGCGCTTGTTTTCTAGGGTTTGAACTCTTCACACTCTCTCTCCAGTATATATATATACACGCTGGAGTCTCAGCACTTGTAATTGCTCTCTTCACACTCTCTCACCATCTCCAGATCTAAACAAGACTTCGTTGGCCCCTCTCTCTCCCCTCACTGCTAGTCAAAGAGCCGGTAGGATCCGTCCACTGGGAAGGGAAGGAGGCTTAACGCTGTCACCGTTGGCGAGGGAGGGAAGCCACTACCGGCGCAGCTGTTCTCTTTCACCCAGCGGCGGCGCAGGAGGGCCTCCAACCCCTTCTTCCTTGCCGCCGTACATAGTGTGGGCCAAAAAGCCTCCGGTCGCCCACCGAACCACACCCCAAGAACCTTAAGGTATAATTTACTTATTCCACATGCATTGCTCTAGCTACATGTGGGCTTTTTCCGCTTCTGCACTCGAATCTAGGTGTTGGATCAAACAGGAAAGTAGTGGGGAAAGTTGTATAGCATGAATCTGGGACGTGGTTCAAAGAGGAAAGGAAGGGGAAAGTACTAGTACAGACTGGCTATCCAGCACCTAAGTCGGTAGAAAAGGGGAAACAATGACAAATGCGGTACGCACATCTGTAACGAACTGATCTTTTGTTTTGGGGGACAAAGTTGTAGAGTTTGAGCGGGACTAGATTTGTTGCGCTCACATAGGGAAATGTGTCTAAAGATAACAAAACTGGGACCAACACAAATATGCTCCTTCGTTATTTCTGTTCTTTGTTGCAACAGACTGTGCATCACCCCTTCATACATCGGTAGATGCACATGGTGCTAGTGCATCCACTCTCCCGTGCAACTCTTTAGTTGTTGTTAATCTAAGGCCCTATTTGGTTAAAAACTCCCTAGTCCCTAACTTCTTGATTCCAGGGACTAAACATGGACTAGAGGTTATTAAATGACTTGCTAAAAGACCATGTTACCCCTAATAATGAACTAATAGAGACAAGCAGGTAGACGGACGAAGCAACCATCACTCTTGAATCCTCTTCTCCCTTCAATGCAGGCGCCAGTGAGAGGTCGCGTCCGCTCTGCCCGGGCATGAATGCGGCACCGATTCTTTGGATTGGCGCTAACCGTTTCAGGCGGGAAGCACGCGCGGGTGATGGAGGGGCTTTGGGTGGGCCATGCTGGTCAGGAGCGGGCGTGGCAGCTGTCCTGCCGGTCTTGACCGGACGCTCGGAAACGAGAGGATGCACCGACTCTCGCGGCTAGATCATACACTACACACCATCTCTCTATAGGAATAGGTCGATGTGTTGCTCTCTCTAAGACTACCCACAGTGGGAGTAACATAGGTGGTAACATCATACTTATCTAGGCAAAATAGGTGATGTGGCATATAATAAATGAAGAAAGAGAGGCATGTGGTAACATATCTAGTTACTGTAACATCACTCATATCAAGAAAAGATGAGTCTACAACGTAATAAATGTAGTGATGCATGACACAATACATATGTTACTACCCACTTTGGAGGTAGTAACATAGACTAGTAACATATGCATGTTACTACTCTAAGTTACTCCCCATTGTGACTAGTCTAACACACACACACGCCGAGGTAAAATGAGTCTATATCTCAATTAATGAAGACTTGCATGTTACCATCCATATGTTACTACCTACTATGAAAGTAGTAACATAGACTAGTAACATATGTGTGTTAGTAGTCCAAGTTACTCACCACTAGGACCAGCCTAGCCATGTAACCAAACGCTCCTTACTCTGCCTTGTTATCTCCCTCGGAAACCCAATGCATGGAGCGCAACTCCGCATTGATGCACGTGAGTTAATATGTGGCCCTGCATGGTAGCTAAAACGACATCTCTTAGTTGTTGTGATTAATTGTTGCGTTTAGAGACAGAAATCAGGGCTTTATTGGAGGAATGACCGGTCAAGTTTCTTCTTCTCCTCCAATCTGCTTGCACCTCATTTTGAAAAAAAATCTGCTTGCACCTTGGACCCGCTGCACCTTCTAACGTGACTTATTACACCTAGACGGAGGGAGTAGTACGAGATACGGTGGCACACTGACTTAGTTCGAATACAAGTGCCCAAAATTATGTGCATGTTATAATAAGGATTCACTTAAAATAGTGCGTGAGCGAACAGAGGGATCAATTGGACAGTGTTCACGAGCAGTAGTGAGATGTGTGAGGTAAGATACACCGCTGGCGCTTTTAATTTTTCTTATTAATTTGTTTGTTTCACACTCTGACTGGTGGGACCCAACGTACTACATGGAGAAAATTAAGGTGACTAAGGCTGCATTATTTCTGTACTACCAACACTGCTTTAAATCCCAAAAGACCTTACCACCAAAGCCACATGACATGATTATGATTTATATCCCAATGACTCCCACGCAAAAAAACACGGCATGCTTGTCACACGAATGTAGGAATGTATTAAAGGTTATTTTCATCTCGTTAACCATAACATGGGGGTGGTGTAGCTGGTTAACCTGTTCGCTCATCAAACTTGAGGTCTTGGTTTCGATAACTACACTTGAGCATAATTTTGTTTTTGTTTGACTTCTTTCTTCCACCCAATGACAGGTAGGCCCCGCATGACAAAGAGAGAAAGTGATCTGGGGCGGTGCCAGGAGGATTATTTGACTAGTCAAAATGGATGGATACGGAGCTATACGATCTCATAGTGACCATATAATCACCTCATTGCGTCTATGCTGCAGCCTCGGCGCTTGTTTTCTAGAGTTTGCACTCTTCACACTCTCTCTCCAGTATATATATACATGCTGCAGCCTCAGCGCTTGTAGTTGCTCTCTTCACACTCTCTCACCCTCTCCAGATCTAAACAAGACTTCGTTGGCCCCTCTCTCTCCCCTCTCTGCTGGTCAAAGAGCCGGTAGGATCCATCCGCCGGGAAGGGAAGGAGGCTTAACGCTGTCACTGTTGTCGAGGGAGGGAATCCACTACCGGCGCAGCTGTTCTCGTTCACCCAGCGGCGGCGCGGGAGGGCCTCCGACCCCTTCTTCCTCGCCGCCATACATAGTGTGGGCCAAACAGCCTCCGGTCGCCCACCGAACCACACCCTAAGAACATTAAGGTATGATTTACTTATTCCGCATGCATTGCTCTAGCTCCATGTGGGCTTTTTCCGCTTCTGCACTCGATTCTAGGTGTTGGATCAAATAGGAAAGTAGTGGGGAAAGTGGTATAGCATGAATCTGGGACGTGGTTCAAAGAGGAAAGGAAGGGGAAAGTACTAGTATAGACTGGCTATCCAGCACCTAAGTTGGTCGAAAAGGGGAAACAATGACAAATACGGTACGAACATCTGTAATGAACTGATCTTTTGTTTTGGGGGACAAGGTTGTAAAGTTTGAGCGGGAATAGATTTGTTGCGCTCACATAGGGAAAGGTGTCTAGAGATATCAAAACTGGGACCAACACAAATATGCTCCTTGGTTGTTTTTGTTCTTTGTTGCAACAGACTGTGTATCACCCCTTCATACATCGGTAGATGCACATGGTGCTGGTGCGTCGACTGTCCCGTGCAACTCTTTAGCTGTTGTTAATCTAAGGCCCTGTTTGGTTAAAAACTCCCTAGTCCCTACCTGCTGGTTCCAGGGACTAAACATGGACTAGAGGTTATTAAACGACATGCTAAAAGACCATGTTACCCCTAGTAATGAACTAATAGAGACAAGCTGCGATGCGGGGCAGGGGCAACTATTGCAAAAAGTCCCAAAAAGACTCTCCCTCGGGGTCTTCTTTCTTTAGTCCATAAAAGTCCCTCCTGTTTGGTTTAGATGGGAGTGACACGGACTTTTTTTAGTCCCTACATAAAAATGTCCCTGTAAACAAACACCCTCTAATAATGTCGCTGGAAAATTGATGCAATGCCATAGTTAAAAGCAAATTACATGTTTAATGAATTTTATTGTTAATATAATCTCTCTATTAATATTAATCAATTCTACTGTCTTGCTTTCTTTCCCATTGAGATAAGTTAGATGCGTCTTTTTGTTGGCTTCTGTGTCATCCACCGTTATTGACGATTGGTTGTTTCATTTGCACCTCTGTGTAAATAGGGTTATCTACTTCACCTGGTTGCTATTGTGACCTTTTGTTGCACTCTGTCGTCGTTCTGGGAACGGGGGTCCCCAGACTTGCCTACCAGCGGCCCGCGGCATGGCTCCCCCAGCGGCCCTGTACGGCCCGTCTTCACCAGCAAACACTCAAGACCCTCGCGAGGGGCCAAGCCTCGCGAGGCGGACGACACAAGACCTCCTCAGGGGCGGCCTCATCAGGCTGGCTCGCGAGGGGTGGAGAGATCAAGGCAAGGGACACCTCACGAGGTTTGTGTGACGCAAGCCATGACGACTGGAGCCAGGCGAGCGCCAGCGCGCAGTGTCCTCGTTTCCTCTTTGGTGCTAAAGGCGGCAAGCACAGACGAGGAGTCCCGAGGCATAAGGCAAAGGTTTCCATATCGGTTCAACAAGACCAAGACCAGCAGGACAGCAGGATGGAGGTCACCGTGGATCCCAAGACGGCGTCATCACTAGAGCCTTTGACAGGCGAAGACTACTTTTGTCGGGATAGCTTGTACTAGTTGTCCCCCTTCAAACTGGCCATTGTGGGATCCATTCCCGCCTAATATTTGGGAAGAGGACCCGGGCCTCTCTATATAGGACTGGCAACCACCATAGGGAGACATCTGATTCTGATCCGATCCAAGAGAGCATCAACTCACCAAGCACAAGAACACCTCACCTCAGGAGGCTGTTCTTCCCTTGTAACTGTTCATCCTCAGCCCCAGAGGCAATCCACCACACCACACTAGAGGAGGGTATTACACCACATCGGTGGCCCGGACCAGTATAACTCTTGTGTCTCTTGTTCTTAGGGTTCGTCGAGCTAGGGCGTGAGATCATAGAGTGCGCAAGCTAGAGAGGGGGAGAGATCTTAGTGCGCACCCCAGTGTTCGAACTTCAAGGGTTTTGCCGGAACCCGAAATCCGACATTTGGCGCGCCAGGTAGGGGTGCGCTTAAGCGTTTCTCTTTGTTGATCCACGCTTCGCCACGCCACCAAGTTCATGGTCGACGCTTGCCAGGCCCGCGCTGAGCGCCAGGCTGCCCTCGCCACTTGTGTCGCTTAGACTGCCCCTGTCAGCGGGCCTCCCCATCATTCCTCGTCACCCGCCGCCAGCGCCGCCACTGGCCTGACGGCAAACGAGCAGCAAGCCTCTTCACTGCACCCCTCTGTGCCCCGTGATGACCGCACCACCACCCTGTCGCTGACTTTGGCCGGCTCATTGTCTCACACCCACCGCGCACCCACGGACGCGCAGGCCGCGCTACTTATGGCACGCGAGCTCCTGCACTATTGCCCGGTCTACAAGGACTGGTTGGACCGCATCGCCGAGCTCGTCAGCGCCGCGGGGGGGGGGGGGTGCTCTCCTGCACCATCCCTCTCACAGCCTCGGCCGCCCCTGGCTGAGGGCGATGTGGATCACGGAGCGCCTCCGCCTCCTCCGCAACAAGATGGCGCCATCGCCCCGAGACGCATAGCTCATCGAGTGCCTCCACCTCCTCTGTGTCAAGACGGCGTCCTCGCTCCAAGATGTGCGGCCCAACAGCGTGATCCACCGCGCCGTGTGCCTGCGCACGAAGAAAGAAGTTGCCAGGAGGTTCCCCGTCCGCAAGAAATGGCTCCACCGCTTCCACCACCACCACGTCAGGATTGCTTGCTGCGGCAGGGCCATGCGCCACTTGCCGTGGCGGCGCAGGGATGCTGAGGGAGTCCTGGATTAGGGGGTCTCCGGACAGCCGGACTATATCCTTTGGCCGGACTGTTGGACTATGAAGATACAAGATTGAAGACTTCGTCCCGTGTTCGGATAGGACTCTACTTGGCGTGGACGGCAAGCTAGGCAGTATGGATATGGATATCTCCTCCTTTGTAACCGACCTTGTGTAACCCTAGCCCCCTCCGGTGTCTATATAAAACGAAGGGTTTTAGTTCGTAGGACAATATACGATCATACCATAGGCTAGCTTCTAGGGTTTAGCCTCTCTGATCTCGTGGTAGATCAACTCTTGTAATACTCATATCATCAAGTATAAATCAAGCAGGACGTAGGGTTTTACCTCCATCAAGAGGGCCCGAACCTGGGTAAAACATCGTCTCCCCGCCTCCTGTTACCATCCTCCTTAGACGCATAGTTCGGGACCCCCTACCCGAGATCCGCCGGTTTTGACACCGACAGACGCCAAGATCAAGCTCCGCCTCCATGACGGGCCCTGGTGGCCACGGCAGGCTGTCGCGCCTTCACTCCTAAGCTGCGTAGCATCGTCTGGCCGGGCAAGTTCAAGCCGGATCTACCTCCTCGCTACGATGGCACCCCCGACCCTGTGGAGTTCCTGCAGCTCTACGAGCTGAGCATCGAGGCAGCCAATGGCGATGAAAAGGTCATGGCGAACTGGATTCCCATGGCTCTCAAGGACGATGCCCGCTCATGGCTCCTGAATCTGCCCCCGGGCTCGGTTCCTTCTTGGGATGAGATGAGCAACCACTTCACCCCAACTTCCAAGGCACTCACGACCGCCCCCTGGTCGCGGGTGACCTGCACTACATCAAGCAACAACCAGGAGAAACCCTGCAGAAGTACATACAGTGCTTCAACAGCGCGCATATCAAGATCCCCAAGGTGACGGACGAAGCCATCATCTCAGCATTTTCCGATGGTGTCCGCCACATCAAGATGAAGGAGGAGCTCACCATCCATGAGGAGCTGTGCATGAGTTTGCAGCTGTTCAACATAGCAACCAAGTGTGCAAGAGCTGAGGAGGGGCGCCTCTCCCTCCTCGAGCTCCCTGCTGCAGATCCAGAGGAGAAGAAGGCCAAGCTCAAAGACGTGAAGCGCAAAGGGGTGGCAGTACTCGTGGCAGAACCAGATACCAAGCGCGGCCGAGATCTTCCCGACTCGTCCAAGGGCAGCCATACGTTCTGCGCCTTCCACAATGTGCGCACCCACAGCACCAACGATTGTCAAGAGCTCAGGGCCATTCGAGATGGACACTTCGGTCGACGCCCCGAGGACAACGATCGGGGCTACGGCCGAGGAGGTGGACGAGGTGGAGGACGTTGGGCCGATCGCGAGCCCTGTCAGGAGTGGTGCGACCAGCCTCGCGAGGATTGTTGGCAGGACCAGCCTCGTGAGGACCACTGGAGGGACCAGCCTTGCGAGGACCATCCTCAGGGCAACCCTGGTCTCCCTCCGCTGCCGCTGCCGCCAAGGAGGAACGACGACCACCAATAGGATGAAGGGGTTGCGGGCTTCCAGAAGCCGCGTGCCATCGCCTGCATCTTGGATGACGCTCAGGCCCCAGCCTCCCAGCGCATCTTCAAGCAGTTCTTTCGCGAAGTGAATGCATCCCTCCCCAAGCTTGAGGCACTCGCCCGCTCAGATGGTCCAAGTACGCCATCACCTTTACCTCGGTGGACCAGCTCAAGTGTGCGGCAACTGCTGGCGTCCTCCCGGTGCTCTATTCGCCCGTCATCAGCAATGTCCAAGTCACCAAGACACTCATCGACGGTGGCATAGGGCTCAGTGTCCTGTCTGTCGAGACGTTCGACAGCCTTCAAGTGCCATACGATCAGCTCCATCCCACCAAGCCTTTCTCAGGAGTGACTGACGGCTCCACCACTCTGATAGGGCAAGTTCGCCTCCCTTTCACCTTCGGTCAGCGCGACAACTACCACACCGAGCTCGTCGACTTTGACGTCGC
The DNA here is from genome assembly GCF_018294505.1 of Triticum aestivum. Lineage (NCBI taxonomy): Eukaryota > Viridiplantae > Streptophyta > Magnoliopsida > Poales > Poaceae > Triticum > Triticum aestivum. Next base: position 415,469,797 of record NC_057812.1, on the reverse strand, counting down.
CCACATCCACCAACTGTACAATGCCATCCTCAGGTACCCAGCGCTAGCCAAATTCATGGCAGTCACCCACCATGGCTACAACGTCCTCAAGATGCCGGGAAGCGACGGAACCATCACAGTGCCTTGCGAACAAAGAGACGCGGTGTGCTCCCTCGAGCGCGCCTTCCAAGCTGTAGCAATCGAAGACCCTGACAGCGCGGGTGTGCAGTACCCTCATGAGGCCAACCCCAAGAAGAACAAGCCGCTACTCCGCTCTGTGCCCTAGGAGAGCGGCGCCTCTAGCGGCGCCACCTCGGGATCAGCGCCCGCGCCTGTAGCACTTCCCTCCCTCGCATAGGGAGGCGCGCCCAGCGCCCTCCTCGGGGAGGGCTCAGGGGCTCTCTTCTGGAGGGCCTCGGACCTGGCCAACATCACGAGGGAGGCGCTCGGGCACCACGTGGAGGTGTGCTTCGCATCACATTTCCCTTAGGAGGACACCGGGCGAGGAGCGCCCGACGCTCAGGAGTTCATCACCAAGGCATATCAGGAGCTTCAGGAAGCAAGAGCAATACGCGGCCACCGCTGCCCACCTGGCGCTGCTCCCCACCCAGGCGAGGGTGGTGAGCTGCGCGTCTGCGTCGACATCCCAGGGCTCAACAGGGCCGCATCTCAGGAGCGCTTCTGGCCTTCGTGTGCTGGCCGGTGTGAGGGTCCACCTCACAGCTACGTTCGCATGCCCTTCGGCCTACCGAGCGTAGCTGCCGCCTTCCAGCATAATCTGCGAAGCATCCTGGCAGGTCAGGAGGCCAGGCATCACGCAATCCTGGCGGAGATGGAGACGGTCCTTAGGAGGCCACCCGAGCCTCCGGGGCCTCCCAAGGCTCTGGGTCTCGACGGCTCGTGAGGAGCGACTTCTTCGCTATGTGTCATCAGCTACCCCAACACTTCTTCGGCAACCAAACCAGGTGACGTTTTCCAATTTATTTAGCTGGGAGCGCCCCCTGGGCTGCATCATTTCCAGGCCGCATGGGTCTGCCCCTGCGGCATGTATCCGCTTGCATCTTTAGTTCACCCTGCTGGGGGCGCCCCTCGGGCTGCATCATCCCCAGGCCGCTTGGGTCCGACCCAGTTGCATGTATCGTTCTCGCATTTACCTAAGCCAGTTGCTTTTCATGCATAATCTACCTATGTTTATCACCTGCTTGATTTGTCACCCACCATGGGAGCCATGCACGATCAACTTTCTTCAGGATCCTTCGCATAAGAAGGCTAGGCACGGCATATGTGCTCGGGCTCGTCCCTGTAGCGTCGATAAATCCAATGGCTGAGCTCTATCTGGCGGGCCGGCCCCGCTCATGTCACCTCCTGGGGTCGTTGGTGCTTGGCCTTCTCGTGCGATAGCCTCAAGAAATTCATTCGATGCAGGTTGTCTAACCACCTCACAGGAACGCCACAGCCATCAAGAACCAAGACCAGGCGCAACCCGCCTTGAGGTAGGGCTTCGTGAGTCCCGCGCTGGCTCATGAGTGCTCAGACACACCTCATCTAGCCCTATCGTGCAAGCCACGTGTCAGGGCGGGGTTGTACACGCCCCAGGGGCTCTCCACAGTAGGGAGTCCCCTCCCACGTTCTAGTGGAAGCACCATGCTCCGCGCTGGCAGTCGACACTGCCGAGGAGCGGCTATGCCCGTGCAAGTATAGAAGCACTATGCTCCGCGCTGGTGATAAACAACTGAGGGCGGCCTCACGGCCGTATCAACCTCAGGGAGCCTCCGGGCTCGATGTATGGCCTCATTGCAGCACCTCCCCTAGGGAGAGTCGTGCAAGGGGGCTAGGAACGAGGGCTGCGCTCGAGTCATGCCCAAGCGTATGCCACCCTGCCAGGTCCCTCGGACCTGGTCGTCGCGCGCCCTCCCAAGCAGAGCCAAGGTACAAAGGTCGTTTGAACGTCAAGGGGGACTCCTGAGTGTCGCGGCTCAGGAGCCTAACTGACCACGTAGCCCCTCACTCCTTGGTCCGTCCTGGTGGTCCGGTCGGCCCAATGGCGGCTGAGGTATGCGTGGGGTCAGGCCCTGCCGACGTAGAACACTGGACCTACACCCAGATCTCCTTTCTATAAGCTGTTTGCGCGTCAAGGGGGACTCCTGAGCATCACGACTCAGGATCCTAACGGATCACGTGCCCCCTTACTCATTGGTTCGTCTTGGTGATCCGAACGGCCCAATGGCGGCTGAGGTATACGCGGGGTCGGGCCGTGCCGACGTAGAACGTAAAGCAAATGGAAAGGAAATCGCAGAATTTCAAAGCAAATATTACAAGACATATTTATTCTCCTGAAACCAAACACGAGTTTAACGCCTCCACGAGGCATGGTGCATATTGCAGAAACTAAACAGGAAAGGAGTCGCCAGCCAGTCATCCCTGGACATCGCCATCGCCTGCAAGGGATGCTCATCCTTCAACGGCGCCACCTTCGCCTGTGCCACCAGCCGGAGCTATAGGATCAGTAGCACCGTCGGTCGGGGGCACGGGAGCAAAGACGCGGAACCTCTTCAATAGGGCCTCCACCTGACCCTTCACAGCTGCAACAGCGGCCTCGCAATGCTCATCTTTTAGAGGTTCCAGCAGCTCGTCAAGGCGGGCGGTAGGATCGAGGAGATGGAGGTGGCTGAAGACGCGCGTTAGTGCAGCTGAGGAAAGAACATGGGCTTCTTCCTTCGCCATGGGGCCAATGCCGCTCACAACATCTTCCAGCGCACCAACCAGATAAGGAAGCAGCTGGTTGGGGCCCTCGTCGTCGGCAGCCAGCGGCTCCTCCAAGCCCTTCTCGTAGAGCGAGTGCAGCACCATCTGAGCCCTCTCTTCAAGGAGCTTGAAGGCCGTGCGGTCCTCAGCCAGGACCTTTGCCTTGGCGTCCAGCTCGGCCTTCTCCGCCTCCAGCTTCTGTTCCAGCTCCTCCAACCGACTGTGCTCTTTGGCATGCGCCTTCGCCAACTGCTCAAGTTCAGCGTTGCGATCCTTGATGACATCCTCTCAGGCCTTCATCTTCTCCTCCTCCGCCTTGCGGCTTCGGGCTTCTTTCGTGCGCTCCCTCTGCAATGTCTCCAGCTTGGCCGTCAGCGACCTGCAGCGGTCCTAGGCGGCCTTGGCATCCTTCAGCGCCACCTTGCGGGCGGCCACAACCTGGGCGACGGCCTCCCTGTCCCTCTCGGAGTCGACAGCAGCTTGGCTCAGCATCGTCCAGACAGAAGCATCAGAATGAAGCCAGCCAGAGGCCAGCTCCAGGCACCCGGCCACCAGGCAATGGTCGGTGCCTTGAAGATCTTCTCGCAGCAGGGTTATCGCAGAAAGAACACGCTCCAGGACGTCAGGGGAGGAGGAGGAACCTGGGGACAGCAGTGCTGCAGAAGGAGGACGAGGAGGCAACATCGTCACCATGCCCTGGGAGGCCAGAAGCTCCTGAGCTTCGGGGGCCTAACGCCTGAACTAGACGTTGGCACCTCCAAAGCCAGCGGGGCCACGGGGGCTAACTCCTCCCGAGGACGCTCCACCAAGCCTCGTGAGGATGATCGGGCTAGAGAAGCACGAGCGCCGTTGCCGCCCTTACCCGTGGAGAGGAGCACGGTCACAGGAGGGGATGTGGGATCGAGCAGCACCACCTCGTCCCCCTTTCTCTTCTTTGCCACGGGCGTTGGCCTGGTTGCACAACGAAGAAGAGTCAAGGACAAGTAGTAGAAGCAAGAACAAGGCATGAGAAGAACACTTACTGGTCCACCGCGGCATAGTCTCTCCGCTTCGTAAGCTTGAAGCCGGAGAGCTTTGCGGCCCGAGACACGGGCACGCGGGCTCCAAGAGCAGAAGCAGGGGCAGCAGATAGACTGGAAGCAACTCTAGGGAGCGGCGAGGCAGGAGCGTCGTCCCGGGAGAGCAGTAACGACCTGCCCTTCGTCGGAACCACGGGCGGCTCCTCTATCTCTCGGAGGATGCTGGCATCGTTATCGTCATCAGGCAGGGTGTGGAGGATGTCGTAAGCTTCACGCGGGACCACCCCTTGTCAGACTGGGGCATCTCCGTCGACAGCTTCAGCCATGGGTGGACGCACATAGCATCCATCATGGCCCACTTGCTCCGGAAGCCATCGGCCTTCTTGCCAGCCTTCGAGATCGCGTTGTCCTTGCCAGCTGCGACGAAGTTGGCGCACCCCATGGTGTGGCCGTCGTTGATTTGGAGGAAGAAGAAATGGCGCAGCAGTGCCACGGACGACATCACCCCGACATACGCCTCGTAGTAGAAGGTAAAGATTTACAATAGAAGAACGGTGTTGGGATAGAGATGGAGAGCCTGCAAGCCGTAGTGTTGGAGGACTGCATAGAGGAAGTCGGAGAAGGGGGGAACCAGGCCGGCGACGATGCTGCTCATGAAAAAGGGGTAGAAGGAGCTCTTCGAAGCCTCAGGCACGACAAAGCCAGCCCGGAGCTCGGTCTTCCCCTTCTCGTTGTTCTCCCCCGCCGTCGGCATGCGCATGGCGGCGCGGTTCTTCTCCAAGACGTTGGGTGCTTCCAGAGCCGACTCGTACCAGGCAGGCGGCGAAACGACCTTGGGCTTCCGGGGCGCCATTGGTCGGAAGCTCGGAAGGGGATCGAAGCAGATCTGGAGATTTTGGAAGCGAGGAGCGAGAGAGGGGATCTAGAGCAAGGCGAAGGAAAGCAATGACGGCAAGCGTTGTCGCACCGGCCTTTTTGTCAGATGGGCAGTTGCCGAGACAGCGTGGGGAAGCGGAGACGCCCACGTCCAATCAATCGCCACGCGCAAACCGTGGCCGCGGGCTGTTGGGGCCCGCGACACTCCGCACTTGCCCTTTGGCTTCGCCTCGAAGCCAAGCCGGAGACCGCCTTCGGCCCGGGGGCTACTATCGGCATTCTGGGAATGGGGGTCCCCAGACTTGCCTACCTGCGGCCCGCGGCGTGGCTCCCCCAGCGGCCCTGTATGACCCATCTTCACCAGCAAACACTCAAGACTCTCATGAGGGTCCAAGCCTCGCGAGACGGATGACGCAAGGCCTCGTCAGGGGCGGAGAGATCAAGGCAAGGGGCACCTCGCGAGGTTTGTGTGACGCAAGCCATGACGACTGGAGCCAGGCGGGCGCCAGGTAAGCGCCAGCGCACGCAGTGTCCTCGTTTCCTCTTTGGTGCTAAAGGGGCAAGCACAAGCGAGGAGTCTCGAGGCATCAGGCAAAGGTTTCCATATCGGTGCAACAAGACCAAGACCAGCATGACAGCAGGACGGAGGTCATCCTGGAGCCCAAGACGGCGTCATCACCAGAGCCTTTGGCAGGCGAAGACTACTTTTGTTAAGATAGCTTGTACTAGTTGTCCCCCTTCAAACTGGTCGTTGTGGGATCCTTTCCCGCCTAATATTTCGGAAGAGGACCCGAGCCTCTATATATAGGACTGACCACCACCGTAGGGAGGCGTCTGATTCTGATCCAATCTGAGAGAACATCAACTTACCAAGCACAAGAACACCTCACCTCAGGAGGCTGTTCTTCCCTTGTAATTGTTCATCCTCAGCCCCAGAGGCAATCCACCACACCACACTGGAGGAGGGTATTACACCACATCAGTGGCCCAAACCAGTATAACTCTTGTGTCTCTTGTTCTTTGGGTTCGTCCAGCTAGGCCGTGAGATCAGAGTGCGCAAGCTAGAGAGGGGGAGAGATCTTAGTGCACACCCCAGTGTTCGAACCTCAAGGGTTTTGTTGGAACCTGAAATCCTACACACTCCACAAAATACTTTCGTTTTAAGAGTGTTTTGTGCAATTCCACCAAAATGTCACACCGACAACATTGCTTGATTGCTTGATCTTAGTGGAACTGCACAAGAGGAGATCTTACTTCCTATCCGTGTTGGCAAAAAATTTAGATCTTCTTCTTGTGAGTTGTTTGAATTCCGCGTCATGAGAGGTAAGTATAAGCCTTCTTTCACATGATTATGCAGTGTGCTTTCATATGTTGTGCTACTTGTATGCTGATGTTGCTTGATTTTAGGGAACTGCACAAATGGAGACAAGACTTCCAATCTGTATGTGCACCGTAATATCCCATTGAGGTAAGATAAGGATATTTCTCAATGGTTGGCATGTATTTTTCCACTTTCATCTGAAAATTAACGTCATTGTTTAGTGATATACTTGTGCTCCCTAATTGACATGCCAAATCTTACATTGAAGGTGAAGCTTGTCTGTTATTGAACCAAGTGATGAAGGGGAAGAACAAGCGGAAGAAAAACAAAAATCAACTCCCGGTGCTGTAATGAAGCACTGGAACTGTGATGACACAAATAATGATATAGTTTTGCATCTTAATTTATTGCTGTGGCTGGAACGAGCAATTGTTTTGCCACTGATTTGATGCCACTCTTAATGTAATATATGTAATTATGTCTACTTGTGCAAACAAATATCTTCTTTGAAGATACCATATATTTTAGTGGAACTGCACAAGAAGATGTTGGAAACATTAAACTAATTGAGGAGTATATAGTAAGCATGGCAACCACAGTAGATAACAACATATGGTTCCGGAGAAGTGCTTGATCTGTATGCTCTACACAATAAGCCTCCTGACAAAGGTTGGTACTCGCCCACGGATTTCATCCATATGATTGAGCTTTGTCATCTCTATTGGTGTTCTGCTACTATTTAGATACTTTCATGAGAAAGTGGTATTGTCCTTGAGAAGTGCTTCATCTGTGTTATTTTAAATATTTCCTTTCCTTTTTTTGAGCAAACAGGGATGCTAGCTTTTAGTTGTTGTCTTGTCTTTGCACAACAGGATCATCCTCCTCTGAAGAAGAATATGGAGTCCGTGAAGTGCGTAGTTCCGATTATGCCAGGATAAAGAAGCCAAGCCTCTCTTCTTAAGAAGGGAGCAGTTGAAGGATGGTTACATTATTGCCCACAAGAACAAACTAACTTCAGCTCAGAAGGACTCATAGATCTCCATCTTTGTTGCTGTGATGGCCAGTACAATGTTATTTTATGATTCCTTCCGGTGATATCCATTTTTTTTAAATGTGTGCTCTGCATGGATCATGTAGGTTGAATGTTTAAACTGTCAATTCATAGTACAGTTTGCTTTATACTAATCACTTTTTTTGTATTTATGCAAACAGGGGTGCTCATCTTGATTTCAATGGGAACTGCACAAAATGTTCACAAATCCATCGAATATTCTCGAATCATTCATTTCCACCACAAGAAAGGAGGTGCCGATATGTTCAAGGCATTGCAACATATAAAGGAGAAATCATACAAGCTACACACGAATTTGGTTGATTTTGGTGGAACTACACAAAAAGAACAGCTGGTTTATTTAGCATGAGGTGCCATGTCAATGCCCGAACTAATGGCAAACTCTGCCGATTCCACAATCGTAGGCATTTGATATTTTGGAATGGGAAAACCTTGTCAAAGTTTTCTCATTGATGTATGCAAAACAACACGCATTTGAAATTTTGGAAAGGGACAACCTTGTCAAACTTTGCTCATTGATGTTAGCAAGAAGACATGTGTTCGATATTTTTGAATGGGACGACCTTTGTTGTTAGCAGCATCGATCGATTTTTCTTTATTCTTTAATTGTGATGTAAATATTGGCTCTGACATGTGAATCACTGAGATGCATAATCATCGATTGTTTTGAATGTTCTCTATGAATTGACAGGCCTATGTGTTGATTGCAATGTACCAAAATGCTAAATTTTGTACTCCCTCTGTTCCTTTTTACTTTGCATATTATATTTCTTTCCAGTCAGTTGATTTTACATTGTGAATGTTGATACTTTTTTCTATAAGATTGGTCAAAGTAGAGATACTTTGACTTCAGACAAAACTTATATGCGGACTAAAAAGGACCAAAGGGAGTACATGTGAAACTGCTGCAAACGAGGTGATCACCCTGGGAATAATGCTAGTACGTATTGTTTTGCATGTTCATCCAATGTCGGTGATACAAGAATTCAAACAAATCGAACTAAATTCATTCATAAACTACTGGATTTCATATAAACATGCCGGATTTCATTACATTTCATACATTCTTCAACTAAAAAGGGGTGCGCTGGAGGTATAATTAATTAACCATAGCACCTGTGTCCGGCTGAGCCGAACACAAGCTTCTTCTCCAGCGGACTGAGGTTCAGTGACATAACAGCAGGTGCGGTTGCGTCACTTAGATGTGGGCCAGATGCCTCTTGGGCCCACATGCCAGTGATCCAACTGCACCTATAGTTAGGTAACTGAAGCAGTGTCCTTCTCTAACATAGCTCTCCGTCTCCACGTCGCCGCCAAGAAGCTAATCGGCCGTCAATGGTCAACCCGCCTAGCTTGGCTTCAACCGGAGGGTAGCAGCGGTGGCCTTACTTGGACCCGAGCGGCGGCGGCCTACCGTGTTCTACTCTTCCTCATTTTCTGTGTGGTGCGGCCTCGTTGGCAGCGGGGCGGGGCCTCGACGGAGCCGGCGATTGGGGCGGCGCCTCGATGGAGCGGGGGAAATACTCCCCCTCGTTGCCGGCAGGGTGGGGCCTCGGTTGAGCCGGCGATGTCCTCTGCCTCTTTGTTGGCAGGGCAGGGCCTCGGCGGAGTAGGGCCTCCGCCTCCGCCTCGGTGCCGGCGGGGAGGGGCCTCGATGAAGCCGGCGCTGTCCTCTGCCTCGTTGTTGGCGCCGCGGGGCCTCGGCGGAGTAGGGTGATACGTCTCCAACGTATCTATAATTTTTGACTGTTCCATGCTATAGTATATCCTATTTTGGACATTATTGGGCTTTATTATACACTTTTATACTATTTTTGGGACTAACCTATTAACCGGAGGCCCAACCAGAATTGTTGTTTTTTGCCTATTTCAGAGTTTCGCAGAAAAAGAATATCAAACGGAGTCCAAACGGAGTGAAACCTTCGGGAACGTGATTTTTGGAACGAACATGATCCAGAGGACTTGGACCCTACGTCAAGAAAGCAACCAGGAGGGCACGAGGTAGGGGAGGCCTACCCCCCCCCCCCAGGCACGCCCTCCACCCTCATGGGTCCCACGTTGCTCCACCGACATACTTCTTCCTCCTATATATACCTACGTACCCCAAACTACCAGATATGGAGCCAAAACCCTAATTCCACTGCCGTAACTTTTCCGGAGCTCCGCCGGAGGGGGCATCGATCACGGAGGGCTTCTACATCAACACCATAGCCTCTCCAATGAAGTGTGAGTAGTTTACTTCAGACCTTCGGGTCCATCGTTATTTGCTAGATGGCTTCTTCTCTCTTTTTGGATCTCAATACAAAGTTCTCCCCCTCTCTTGTGGAGATCTATTCGATGTGATCTTCTTTTGCAATGTGTTTGTTTAGACCGATGAATTGTGGGTTTATGATCAACTTTATCTATGAACAATATTTGAATCTTCTTTGAATTCTTTTATGTATGATTGGTTATCTTTGCAAGTCTCTTCGAATTATCAGTTTGGTTTGGCCTACTAGATTGATCTTTCTTGCAATGGGAGAAGTGCTTAGCTTTGGGTTCAATCTTGCGGTGTCCTTTCCCAGTGATAGTAGGGGCAGCAAGGCACGTATTGTATTGTTGCCATCGAGGATAACAAGATGGGGTTTATATCATATTGCATGAGTTTATCCCTCTACATCATGTTATCTTGCTTAAAGTGTTACTCTGTTCTCTTGAACTTAATACTCTAGATGCATGCTGGATAGCGGTTGATGTGTGGAGTAGTAGTAGTAGATGCAGGCAGGAGTCGGTCTACTTGTCTCGGACGTGATGCCTATATACATGAACATACCTAGATATTCTCATAACAATGCTCAATTCTATTAGTTGCTCAACAGTAATTTGTTTACCCACCGTAATACTTATGCTCTCGAGAGGAGCCACTAGTGAAACCTATGGCCCCCGGGTCTATTTTCCATCATATTAATCTTCCGTCAACAAGCTATTTCCTTTTCCGTTTATTTTGCTTTCTTTACTTTGCATCTTTATCATAAAAATACCAAAAATATTATCTTATCATATCTATCAGATCTCACTTCCGTAAGTGACCATGAAGGGATTGACAACCCCTTTATTACGTTGGTTGCGAGGATTTTATTTGTTTGTGTAGGTGCGAGGGACTCGTGCGTGGCCTCCTACTGGATTGATACCTTGGTTCTCAAAAACTGAGGGAAATACTTACGGTAATTTGCTGCATCACCCTTTCATCTTCAAGGGAAAACGAACATAGTGCTCAAGAGGTAGCAAGAAGGATTTCTGGCACCGTTGCCGGGGAGTCTACTCAAAAGTCAACATACCAAGTACCCATCACAAACACTTATCTCCCACATTACATTATTTGCCATTTGCCTCTCGTTTTCCTCTCCCCCACTTCACCCTTGTCGTTTTATTCGCCTCTTTTCCTCTTGACCTTTGTGATATCCTGGCTTATTAGGGATGGTAGACTACTCATATCAATAAGGAATTCCTTCCTTTCCAGGAGCCCATTCGGACAGAACTCCAAAGTTAAGCATGCTCAGCTTGGAGTAGTGTCAGGATGGGTGACCGACCGGGAAGTTGCTCCCGGGTGCGCATGAGTGAGGACAAAGTGCGCAGAAAAGACTAGTATTCATCTGTGGGGCCAGTCTATATCCCGCCAGGAGTAATGACCACCGGCGGGTGTGTCCAGCGTGTTACAAGTTGGTATCAGAGCCGACCCTCGTGGTTACATGGATGGTTGCGGACAGGTGTGTGGTCATGTTGTTCATGACGTTTGTGACCCGTCGTGGCACCCGGCATGACACATGTACCGGACTGGAAGCACAGACGTTTGTGCCAAGAGGGAACGTTCCTGTGGCCCGACGAGGACGTCGGTTCCTCTGAGTGGGGGTGTATGTGATAGCCTGGCTTATTAGGGATGGTAGACTACTCTATTCAATAAGGAATTCCTTCTTTTCCGGGAGCCCATTCGGATAGAACTCCAAAGTTAAGCGTGCTCAGCTTGTAGTAGTGTCAGGATGGGTGACCGACCAAGAATTTGCTCCCGGGTGCGCATGAGTGAGGACAAAGTGCGCAGAAAAGACTAGTATTGATCTATGGGGCCAGTCTATATCCCGCCAGGAGTAACGACCACCGGCGGGTGTGTCCAGGGTGTTACAACCTTCTTCTGTTCGTCTTTCCATTTGCTTTGATGTCATATTGGCTCGTTTGCTCATTTGGTTGGAATAGTTGTTTATTTATTACTAAACAGAGAACCTAAGATCTATGGATGCTCATCCGCTTGCTAATCTTTTTAAGAGATCCAATTATGATGAACCAATTGCCAGTGAGTTTTGTGCACTAGATTATCTTTATGAAGTTTTGCTTCAAATTCGTGAATCTGGAAATTGTGATGAAGTACTTTAAGGAGTGATTCACGATGGATCTTTGAATAGAAAGCATGATTGCAATGATGATAGTATAAATTCTATTAATGTCAATTGTGCTTATAATATGCAAAACCCTAAGCTTGGGGATGCTAGTTTTGCTATGTCCTCTACTTGTTGTAATGATCATGATTGGGGTGATTCTTCTTTTGATCTTGAAAATTTATTTACTCCCCATGATGATTATGAGATTGATAATAGTGTTTGCAATAATACTGAAAGCGGGTTTGGAAGAGTGACAACTTTAGATCCACATATTTGGATAATGTTCAATCTTATGAAGTTTTTGATAAAAGTGGGTTTGAAAAGGTCATGACTTTAGTTAATGTTAATCCCACTATTTTGGAAGAGTGTCAACTTTGCATGCATGTGGATCGTGTTGAAAATATTTTATGTGATAGCTATTTTGTTGAATTTGCTTATGATCCCACATGTAATTATTATGAGAGAGGAAAACATGGTGGTAGAAATTTTCATGTTACTAAATTACCTCTCGTTATGTTGAGATTGCTATTGTTTCTTTCCGCTTCCTTGCATATGCTAGTTTTTGCTTGCCTTGATAATTTGTTTGCCTATAAGATGCCTATGCATAGGAATTATGTTAGAATTAGATGTGTTTGTCACGTGTTTTATGATGCTCTCTTTGTGCTTCAATTCTTGTCTTTCATGTGAGCATCGTTGAAATCTTATACCTAGCTATAAGGCTTTAAAGAAAAGCGCTTGTTGGGAGACAACCCAATATTTTTCCTTGCTGTTATTGTATAAATAATTTATCTAGCCTCTGTTTTGGTTGTGTTTTTTTGTTTAATGAGTGTTTGTGCCAAGTAGAACCGTTGGGAAGACTTGGGGAAAGTCTTTTTAATCTTGCTATAAAAAACAGAAACTTTAGCGCTCACAAGAATTGCTGCCATTTTTATTTGGAAAGTGATATTTAGTTAATTCTTTTTGAAGATGATTAATAAATAAATTCCTCACGTCCAGCAATTTATTTTAGAATTTTTGGGGTTCCAGAACTTGTGTTAGATACAGATTACTACAGACTTCTGTTTTTGACAGATTCTGTTTTTCATGTGTTGTTTGCTTATTTTGATGAATCTATGGCTAGTAAAATAGTTTATAAACCATAGAGAAGTTGGAATACAGTAGGTTTCACACCAATATAAATAAAGAATGAGTTCATTACAGTACCTTGAAGTGGTGTTGTTTTCTTTCGCTAACGGAGCTCACGAGATTTTCTATTTTGAGTTTTGTGTTGTGAAGTTTTCAAGTTTTGGGTTAAGTTTTGATGGGTTATGGAACAAGGAGTGGCAAGAGCCTAAGCTTGGGGATTCCCATGGCACCCCAAGGTAAAATTCAAGGACACCCAAAAGCCTAAGCTTGGGGATGCCACAGAAGGCATCCCCTCTTTCGTCTACTTCCTTCGGTAACTTTACTTAGAGCTATATTTTTATTCACCACATGATATGTGTTTTGCTTGGAGAATCTTGTATTATTTGAGTCTTTATTTGTTAGTTTTCCACAGTCATCCTTGCTGTACACACCTTTTGAGAGAGGCACACATGATTCAGAAATTGTTAGAATACTCTATGTGCTTCACTTATATCTTTTGAGTTATATAGTTTTTGCTCTAGTGCTTCACTTATATCTTTTAAGGAACTGTGGTGGATTTGTTTTATAGAAACTATTGTTCTCTCACGATTCACTTAGATTATTTTGAGATTCCTACAAAACAGCGTGGTAATTTGCTTTAATTATGTTAGGCATTCAAGATTAATAAAAAAAATCTTATGAGTGTGTTGAATACTATGAGAAGTTTGATACTTGATAATTGTTTTGAGATATGGAGATGGTGATATTAGAGTCGTGCTAGTTGAGTATTTGTGAATTTGATAAATGCTTGTGTTGAAGTTTGTGATTCCCGTAGCATGCACATATGGTGAACCGTTATGTGAAGAAGTTGGAGCATGATTTATTTATTGATTGTCTTCCTTATGAGTGGTGGTCGGGGACGAGCGATGGTCTTTTCCTACCAATCTATCCCCCTAGGAGCATGCGTGTAATACGTTGTTTCGATAACTAATAGATTTTTGCAATAAGTATGTGAGTTCTTTATGACTAATATTGAGTCCATGGATTATATGCACTCTCACCCTTCCATCATTACTAGCCTCTCTAATACCGCGCACCTTTCGCCGGTATCATACACCCACCATATACCTTCCTAAAAATAGCCACCATACCTACCTATCATGGCATTTCCATAGCCATTCCGAGATATATTGCCATGCAACTTTCCACCTTCTGTTTATTATGACACGCTCCATCATTGTCATATTGCTTGCATGATCATGTAGTTGACATTGTATTTGTGGCAAAGCCACCATTCATAATTCTTTCATACATGTCACTCTTGATTCATTGCATATCCCGGTAGACCGCCGGAGGCATTCACATAGAGTCATATTTTGTTCTAAGTATTGAGTTGTAATTGTTGAGTTGTAAGTAAATAAAAGTGTGATGATCATCATTTTTAGAGCATTGTCCCAAGTGAGGAAAGGATGATGGAGACTATGATTCCCCCACAAGTCGGGATGAGACTCCGGACTAAATAAAAAAAGAGAGAAAAAAAGAGGCCATAAAAAAGAGAAAAGGCCCAAATAAAAAAATGAGAGAAAAAGAGAGAAGGGACAATTCTATTTCCTTTTACCACACTCGTGCTTCAAAGTAGTGCCATGATCTTCATCATACAGAGTCTCCTATGATATCACTTTCATATACTAGTGGGAATTTTTCATTATAGAACTTGGATTTTATATTCCAATGATGGGCTTCCTCAAAATTCCCTAGGTCTTCGTGAGCAAGCGAGTTGGATGCACACCCACTTAGTTCCTTTTTTGAGCTTTCATATACTTATAGCTCTAGTGCATCCGTTGCATGGCAATCCCTACTCACTCACATTGATATCTATTAATGGGCATCTCCATAGCCCGTTGATACGCCTAGTTGATGTGAGACTATCTTCTCCCTTTTTGTCTTCTCCACAACCACCATTCTATTCCACATATAGTGCTATGTCCATGTCTCACGCTCATGTATTCCATGAAGATTGAAAAAGTTTGAGAAAACCAAATGTATGAAACAATTGCTTGGCTTGTCGTCGGGGTTGTGCACGATTTAAATACTTTGTGTGGTGAAGATGGAGCATAGCCAGACTATATGATTTTGTAGGGATAACTCTCTTTGGTCATGTTATTTTGAGAAGACATAATTGCTTAGTTAGTATGCTTGAAGTATTATTATTTCTATGTCAATATTGAACTTTTGTCTTGAATCTTTCGGATCTGAATATTCATACCACAATTAAGAGAATTACATTGAAATTATGCCAAGTAGCATTCCACATCAAAAATTATGTTTTTATCATTTACCTACTCGAGGACGAGCATGAATTAAGCTTGGGGATGCTTGATACGTCTCCAACATATCTATAATTTTTGATTGTTCCATGCTATATTATATCCTGTTTTGGACATTATTGGGCTTTATTATACACTTTTATATTATCTTTAGGACTAACCTATTAATCGGAGGCCCAACCCAGAATTGTTGTTTTTGCCTATTTCAGAGTTTCGCAGAAAAAGAATATCAAACGGAGTCCAAACAGAATGAAACCTTCGGGAACGTGATTTTCAGAATGAACATGATCCAAAGGACTTGGTCCCTATGTCAAGAAAGCAACCAGGAGGGCACGAGGTAGGGGCGCGCCTAACCCCCCCCCCCCCAGGCACGCCCTCCACCCTCGTGGGGCTCATGTTGCTCCACCGACGTACTTCTTCCTCCTATATATACCTATGTACCCCAAACTACCAGATACAGAGCCAAAACCCTAATTCCACCGCCGTAACTTCCTGTATTCGTGAGATCCCATCTTGGGGCCTTTTTCAGAGCTCCGCCGGAGGGGGCATTGATCACGGAGGGCCTCTACATCAACTCCATGGCCCCTCCAATGATGTGTGAGTAGTTTACTTCAGACCTTCGGGTCCATAGCTAGTAGCTAGATGGCTTCTTCTCTCTCTTTGGATCTCAATGCAAAGTTGTAACACCCTCGATGCGACTATATCTCCCACGTGTCGAGGCATGACTTAGAGGCATAATCGCATTGAAGGCATATGTCGCAAGTGAGGTAATCTTCACACAACCCATGTAATATAATAAGGAAAGAGATACATAGTTGGCTTACAATCGCCACTTCACACAATACATGAATAAAGCATTACATCATCCAAATACAATCAAGGTCCAACCACGGAACAAAAATAAAATAAGAACCCCAAATGCGACAAAGGTCCCCGATCGACCCCAACTGGGCTCCACTACTGATCAACTAGAACAAAACCACACAAAGGACAAGATCTTCATCGAGCCCCTCCTGAGCTTGGTTGCATCATCTGCACGGACTCATCGGCACCTGCAAACTGGTTTTGGAAGTATCTGTGAGCCACAGGGACTCAGCAATCTCGCACCCTCGCGATCAAGACTATTTCATCTTATGGGAAAGGTAAAGGTATGAGGTGGAGCTGCAGCAAGCGACTAGCATATATGGTGGCTAATATACGCAAATGAGAGCGAGAAGAGAAGGCAAAGCACGGTCGATAAAAGTATGATCAAGAATTGATCCTGGACTACCTACGTCAAGCATAACTCCAACAACCGTGTTCACTTCCCGGACTCCGCCGGAAAGAGACCATCACGGTTACACACGCGGTTGATTCCTTTTAATTAAGGTTAAGTTCAGGTTTTCTACAACCGGACGTTAACAAATTCCCATCTACCCATAACCGCGGGCACGGCTTTCGAAAGTTCACATCCCTGCAGGGGTGTCCCAACTTAGCCCATGACAAGCTCTCACGGTCAACGAAGGAATAGACCTCCACCCGAGACATTCCGATCAGACTCGGTATCCCGGTACAACAAGACATCCTCGACAATGGTAAAACAAGTCCAGCAAGACCACCCGATGCGCCGACATCCCGATAGGAGCTGCACATATCTCGTTCTTAGGGCACACCGGATTAGCTAAGTGTACGGGAGCCAACGTAACCCAAGTTGCCAAGGGACGGCCCCGCACGGTGCTCTGGGTTGGAACAACACTTAGACAAGCACTGGCCCGGGGGGGTTAAAATAAAGATGACCCTTGGGCGCGTGACCTCCAATGGAAAAGAAAAGGCTGGGTGGCAAATGGTAAAACCAAGGTTGTGCCTTGCTGGAGGAGTTTTATTCAAGGCGAACTGTCAAGGGGTTCCCATTATAACCCAACCGCGTAAGGAACGCAAAATCCGGGAACATAACACCGATATGACGGAAACTAGGGCGGCAAGAGTGGAACAAAACACCAGGCATAAGGCCAAGCCTTCCACCCTTTACCAAGTATATAGATGCATTAATTAAATAAGATATATAGTGATATCCCAACAAGTAAATAAATGTTCCAAACAAGGAACGGCATCCAATCTTCACCTGCAACTAGCAACGCTATAAGAGGGGCTGAGCAAAGCGGTAACATAGCCAATCAACGGTTTGCTAGGACATGGTGGGTTAGAGGTTTGACATGGCAAATTGGGAGGCTGACAAGCAAATGGTAGGCATCGTAGCATTGGCATAGCAAAGAGCGAGCAAACTAGCATAGCAAAGATAGTAGTGATTTCGAGGGTATGATCATCTTGCCTGAAATCCCGCAAGGAAGAAGAACGAGTCCATGAAGAAGACAAACGGACGTAGTCGAACGGATCCTCACAAACGCGACGTTATCGAAACCAACCCGAAGAAGCAAACACCGGAAAAGAAGCACACAACATAGTGAACAACCACCACATAAACATGGCAAGATGCACAATCAAGTATGATGCATGTCCGGTTTAATGAGGCATGGCATGGTAACGTGCACAAGCAACCCTACAAATTAAGTGGAGCTCAATATGCAACGAGTTGCATATTGACGAAACACCACGATAAGTTATTTAGTTTGATCTCGTTTATGTACCCCCAACAATATTAAATGTTGTTAGCATGGCAAGAGAGTGAAGCAAATGAAAACTACCTATCTAGTCAAGGTTAAATGAGGCCGGAAACAACGAACAACAATTCCGGAAACTCCTCATGAGCATATTATAGATTTGGTACTGTTCTGCCCTAAACACAATTTTAGAGTTGTTTAACATGCAAATAAAGGTCACCATGAAAAACTAGGCAAAATTCTACCCCAATTAAAAAAAAGATTATTTAATTTCGAGTTACGGTTATTTAGTTATGAATTAAATCATTTTAACATGGCATAGGAGTAAATTTAAACAAACATCATTTTAGACATTTCAAACATAGATGAAAGTTGGATATTATTAATCTACACAAAATTCCGAGCAAGTTTCATATATAAAACATTTTAATCCGATGCACGGTTAGTGAGTTATTAAATGCATGAACCAGGGGACTTTTCTGCAAAACTGGCAATCTCTGGATAAGTAGGAAAAACCCAGGCGCTGAAAAAAACATGACATGGGCCGAAATGGACTAGCCCAACAGCAGGAAAAAAACAGGTGGCACTGGGGGCGGCTCACCCATGGGCTTCGGCCCGTTTGCAGAGAGGCCGGCAGGCTGAGAGAGGCCGGGCGATCTGGGCCTGGGGCGGAGGAGGTGGCCCACGCGGATGGTCTTCCTCCTCCCGATCCCCACCTGGATCGGGGAGGTAGGAGGCGGCGATGTCGGCTGCCGGTGTCGTTCGCCGGCGGGCAGCGGCAAGGAGGAGCGGAGGAGGCCGGCGAGGGCAGGGAACGCGCCGGGAGATGTGGGGACGGCCGGATCCGGTCGCTCCGGACCCATTCCGGCCAGATCCGGGGCCGGGCGACCACGGGGTGGCGCCGGCGCAGCGAGGTGGAGGCGGGGCACTCCAGAGAGGGTGGACGACAGCGACGCGCTCCGGGAGGCGGCGCGAGGCGACGGGCGAAGAGGCGGCTGTGCGGGAAACGGCGGCCCGGCTCAGTCCCGGGGAGGGCCGGATCTGGGCTCCTCCGGGCCCCGACGAAGTGGGGCGCGGGGAGGACATGTGGCGCGCGCGGGTTGGATGCGGGAGGCGGCGGCGATGACATGGCGGCCTCTCATTGGACGGGCGACGTGGCTGGACGGGGTGGACATGTCCGGCCGGTGGTGGGATGTCTTGTCCGGCGGCGCGAGGAGCAGGGCTAGGGTTCATCCGCGAAATGATCCGAAATTTCGGGGAGGGGTGCTCTTTTATAGGTAGAGGGAGCTAGGAGAGTCCAAATGAGGTGCGGTTTTCGGCCACGCGATCGTGATCGAACGACCGAGACGATTGAGCAGAGTTAGGTGGGTTCTGGGCCAAATTGGAGAGGTGTTGGGCTGCAACACACACGAGTCCTTCTCGGTCCCTCGGTTAACCGTTGGAGTATCAAACGAAGTCCAAATGGTACGAAACTTGACAGGCGGTCTACCGGTAGTAAACCAAGGCCGCTTGGCAAGACTCGGTCCAATTCGGAAATGTTTAATCCCCACACATGAAAGAAGGGAAGAAATGACCACCGGAGGAGAACGAAGCGCCGGAATGCAAAACGGACAACGGGGAAAATGCTCGTATGCCTGAGACTAACACGTATGCAAAAGAAATGCGCATGATGACATGATATGCAATGCATGACACGCAAGCAATGACAAGGAAACAACAGAGAATAACTGATCGACACCTGGCACGTCGGTCTCGGGGCGTTACAACACTCCACCACTACGAGAGGATCTCGTCCCGAGATCTAGAATGGCACCGGAGGAACAACGAAAGAGAAAGAGAAGAGGTAAAACTAAGTTGCTTCTTTGACCAATGAGTGAAACCAAAGAACCTTGCAAAAGGTTAAGCCATTTCGAGAAAAGAATACAACGGAGATGAACGAAGTTGAAAACACTCCATTAGAAAAGAGAGACAAGGAAGAACAACTTCTAACGGCACTCCGGTTGAGAAGAAAAGGAATTGAATAAGAACTTGATAAGAAGAGAAGGTACTTGAGCAAAAGGCACAACACTCCGGTTAGATGGATAATCAAGAAAAGAACATGATCTTAGAGAAAACGAGTTGCTAGGTTGAAAAGAGCGACATCACAATGCCTCCGGAACAAAAGTAAGAATGGAATGGAGTGAACGAAGGAAACAAGGTCTTGGCAGAGCACGGTTACAACAAAGGCTAGAACGGAGTTGTTGGAAAACCCACAACGAAAAGAATAAACTTCATATGGTCTTATGAAAACCATCTCAAAACTGAGGTGAAATTCTGCCACTAACGGGAAAAAGAATTGGGTTGATAAGAACGAGGGGACGAGAAAGTATATCGCACCGGAAAGGATAAATGAAGAACTTGGATCATTTATAAGCACCATAATAACAACCATCCTTAGGGCAGGCTTAAGGTGAAATATAACCCAAGATAACTCCAATAGCGAGATTGATGGATTTGAAATATCTCATTCATGACAACATGTGAATCAAGAAACATGAATTCAAATTATCAAGAATGACATAATACCATTTCCAATGATACGGAAGAAAGAATTGCACTCCGGATTGCAAGATGAATAATGCTTGAGCTCCTCTGAAAAAAATCTTGATGAACACTTCGAGAAGGAAATTGAATCCTTGATGAGCCAACATGTAGAACTCCATGAAAAACTCCGGTAAACAAAAGGATGATCAAACGGAAGGAAAAAAGAAGTTGAAAACACAAGGTGAATCCTTGTAAAGATTTTTGATAGATCTCCGTGATAATTAGATCTTGGAACTCCGGGAAAGAAAAGATGAGCAACTCGAACTGAGAATGTGATACGATGAACCACTCCAGAAAAGAAATTGAATAAACTTGAAGAAACAAGAATAAGAATTATGTTATGTGTATCCTTCACCAATTTAATTGATGACGAGCAACTGGATTTGGCACACAACTTATTCTCGTAGCAAGGATAGCGCAAACTTGAGAAGGTCTTCAACGAACCACCGGTAGAATTGAAATAACAAATGGATCGATACAATAACAAAGGGAGAGAAATCTTGAGCAAAACACCGTAAGAATTGAAAAGAACGATTAAAACATGAAGAAACACCGGGAAGGATTAGCAATTAAATGAAGATGCTTGAGACAAACTAGATACATGAGAACGAAGAGATCAAGAACTGATTAGAGGATATTTGATTGATGCACCGACAAGATAGGAGAATGGTAACTGATAGCTAAGAATGAAAAACCTGAATTGATGGACTCCGGATAACAAAACTGAAAAGACTCTTGAATTACTCCGGATAGGTGAAAAGAATTCCCACAATCAAAAACAATTATGAGAGGATGGCAGAGAATGGAGCAAGATTTAAAAGAAACTCTTCTTCGGTCTTCAACTGCAGAGAATGACGATGATAAAGACCACCATGGATTGTTGAGATACTCCGGGATGAAGATTAGAAAGGTTGAACCACAATGAAAAGAATTTGAAAGATCTTGGAGAAACCCTCTGGCTGATGAAAATCATTCTTACGTCAAACTTCGAAAAGAAATTTGCGGATAGCTTCGGAAAAATAAGAAGAGTCAGGTAAGATACTGGGAAAAGACCTATGGGTTAGGGCCCACTCAAAAGAAACACTGTATAACGATTTAAAAGGGGGAATGCATCAGTTGAATTAAATGGCTTGAATGAGGGAACATCCTCGAAAGAACTTGAACGAAAGCAGAGTGGAAACACGAATCTTCTGAGATATCTTGAGCACTCCGGAACAATTAAATGGTGATAAGTGAATGAATATGAGGTGCACCGGCATGAGAAGATATTTGAAACAAGGAAAAAGATATGATCAACACCGAAAGCTTGAATTGGTTCCACCGGAGAAGAAAAGAATGAAGAATGACGAACTAGTAGAACATCTCCTTGAGAACCACCGGGTAAGAATATTGACGAAAAAGAATGGAGTGACTTCACATGAATTGAATGGATACCCGATGAAGAAATCTGGTTCCTCGAAGAAACAAAAAGGGAGGGAGGGTGGGAAAAAGAAAGACAACTTGGAGATGGATGAAACGAACGCCGTTGAGAGAGCTGATACTTGATCTTGCAGATGTTGAAATGATCGGATCCACTTGAAGAGAAACACACCGGTGAAAAAGGATTGACATGACAATCTCGATTACCATGAAGGATTGGTATTCACATCGGAGTATGAAAACACCATTTGGGGAAGGTATGGAATCAACACTTGACATTGAAGCAACTCGAATACCACAACTCAAAACAAAAACAAAGGGTTGGCTTGCGGAATAAGCCGGAACAAACATATGATAGAGATTTCGTCCGAAGTTTTCGTGGTGGGGCCTACACGGGCTCGATCGTACAGCACCATCATGTACAAGGCAGTGCACATGACATACGAAGCGTCCCCGAGTCGGCATAGCCAAGGACTCTTTAAGACACAACGAGACCACTGTAAAACTGACCGTGGATAGGCGGACCACTAGACGTCGAACCCCAATTTCATATCATACATCCGTCGGAAAGATATCCTAAGAGCTACTTGAATTCCCACCTATAAAACTCCCGAAATTTTCCGGTTATGCAATCAGGTGTTGGGGATACAGGGGAAGCATAATATCTCACCCAAAACTAAGAAATCCTACATCCAGCTGTATCCATCCTTCAACACATAACCAAGAAACCTTCCGAAATCGTCTACCTCAACCTTCGAAAAGCATCCGTTATACAAGTTATGGCGATACTCCCGAACTCCCGCCCCAGTACTAGGTGGCGTCAAGGTTATCTCACCAACGAACTGCATAAAAGAGATTTTCGATGTCGGCGTACTAAACTCAGGTATTCCAGAACTGCAACGATAAAATTATGACGACAACACCTCAGACCTCAACTCCCCGGGACACTTCCACTAAACCCCTGGCAGGAGGCACCAAGACAATGTTCTCATCATAAAACCATCGGAATGATTCCAAGATACCCGCGTGATCCTAATTTTTTTAGTGAAATTTGAGAAGAGAAGAGTCAAAACTCTACGTCAGGATGCCTTACCATAGTGATGAGGAGACTGGGAAGTAAAAAGAATTCCTAACTCTCCGATATATAATTCCTAAATGACTCAAAACATTTTTCTAGACACAACTCAGCCGCTAAAAACGATGAAGCAATGGGGCTCCTAAGGTCGGGGAAGGCTCTGATTACCAACTTGTAACACCCTCGATGCGACTATATCTCCCACGTGTCGAGGCACGACTTAGAGGCATAATCGCATTGAAGGCATATGTCGCAAGTGAGGTAATCTTCACACAACCCATGTAATATAATAAGGAAAGAGATACATAGTTGGCTTACAATCGCCACTTCACACAATACATGAATAAAGCATTACATCATCCAAATACAATCAAGGTCCGACTATGGAACCAAAATAAAATAAGAACCCCAAATGCGACAAAGGTCCCCGATCGACCCCAACTGGGCTCCACTACTGATCAACTAGAACAAAACCACACAAAGGACAAGATCTTCATCGAGCTCCTCCTGAGCTTGGTTGCATCATCTGCACGGACTCATCGGCACCTGCAAACTGGTTTTGGAAGTGTCTGTGAGCCACAAGGACTCAGCAATCTCGCACCCTCGCGATCAAGACTATTTCAGCTTATGGGAAAGGTAAAGGTATGAGGTGGAGCTGCAGCAAGCGACTAGCATATATGGTGGCTAACATACGCAAATGAGAGCGAGAAGAGAAGGCAAAGCACGGTCGATAAAAGTATGATCAAGAAGTGATCCTGGACTACCTACGTCAAGCATAACTCCAACAACCGTGTTCACTTCCCGGACTCCGCCGGAAAGAGACCATCACGGTTCCACACGCGCTTGATTCCTTTTAATTAAGGTTAAGTTCAGGTTTTCTACAACCGGACAATAACAAATTCCCATCTGCCCATAACCGCGGGCACGACTTTCGAAAGTTCAAATCCCTGCAGGGGTGTCCCAACTTAGCCCATGACAAGCTCTCACGGTCAACGAAGGAATAGACCTCCACCCGAGACATTCCGATCAGACTCGGTATCCCGGTACAACAAGACATCCTCGACAATGGTAAAACAAGTCCAGCAAGACCACTCGATGCGCCGACATCCCGATAGGAGCTGCACATATCTCGTTCTCAGGGCACACCGGATAAGCTAAGCGTACGGGAGCCAACGTAACCCAAGTTGCCAAGGGACGGCCCCGCACGGTGCTCTGGGTTGGACCAACACTTAGACAAGCACTGGCCCGGGGGGGGGGGTTAAAATAAAGATGACCCTTGGGCGCGCGACCCCCAAGGGAAAAGAAAAGGCTGGGTGGCAAATGGTAAAACCAAGGTTGGGCCTTGCTGGAGGAGTTTTATTCAAGGCGAACTGTCAAGGGGTTCCCATTATAACCCAACCGCGTAAGGAACGCAAAATCCGGGAACATAACACCGATATGACGGAAACTAGGGCGGCAAGAGTGGAACAAAACACCAGGCATAAGGCCGAGCCTTCCACCCTTTACCAAGTATATAGATGCATTAATTAAATAAGATATATAGTGATATCCCAACAAGTAAATAAATGTTCCAAACAAGGAACGGACTCCAATCTTCACCTGCAACTAGCAACGCTATAAGAGGGGTTGAGCAAAGCGGTAACATAGCCAATCAACGGTTTGCTAGGACATGGTGGGTTAGAGGTTTGACATGGCAAATTGGGAGGCTGACAAGCAAATGGTAGGCATCGTAGCATTGGCATAGCAAAGAGCGAGCAAACTAGCATAGCAAAGATAGTAGTGATTTCGAGGGTATGATCATCTTGCCTGAAATCCCGCAAGGAAGAAGAACGAGTCCATGAAGAAGACAAACGGACGTAGTCGAACGGATCCTCACAAACGCGACGTTATCGGAACCAACCCGAAGAAGCAAACACCGGAAAAGAAGCACACAACATAGTGAACAACCACCACATAAACATGGCAAGATGCACAATCAAGTATGATGCATGTCTGGTTTAATGAGGCATGGCATGGTAAAGTGCACAAGAAACCCTACAAATTAAGTGGAGCTCAATATGCAACGAGTTACATATTGACGAAACACCACGATAAGTTATTTAGTTTGATCTCGTTTATGTACCCCAACAATATTAAATGTTGTTAGCATGGCAAGAGAGTGAAGCAAATGAAAACTACCTATCTAGTCAAGGTTAAATGAGGCCGGAAACAACGAACAACAATTCCAGAAACTCCTCATGAGCATATTATAGATTTGGTACTGTTCTGCCCTAAACACAATTTTATAGTTGTTTAACATGCAAATAAAGGTCACCAAGAAAAACTAGGCAAAATTCTATGCCAATTACATATAAAGATTATTTAATTCCGAGTTACGGTTATTTAGTTATGAATTAAATCATTTTAACATGGCATAGGAGTAAATTTAAACAAACATCATTTTAGACATTTCAAACATAGATGAAAGTTGGATATTATTAATCTACACAAAATTCTGAGCGAGTTTCATATATAAAACATTTTAATCCGATGCACGGTTAGTGAGTTATTAAATGCATGAACCAGGGGGACTTTTCTGCAAAACTGGCAATCTCTGGATAAATAGGAAAAACCCAGGCGCTGAAGAAAAACATGACATGGGCCGAAATGGACTAGCCCAACAGCAGGAAAAAAAATAGGTGGCGCTGGGGGCGGCTCACCCATGGGCTTCGGCCCGTTTGCAGAGAGGCCGGCAGGCCGAGAGAGGCCGGGCGATCTGGGCCTGGGGCGGAGGAGGTGGCCCACGCGGAAGGTCTTCCTCCTCTCGATCCCCACCTAGATCGGGGAGGTAGGAGGCGGCGATGTCGGCTGCCGGCGCCGTTCGCCGGCGGGCAGCGGCAAGGAGGAGCGGAGGAGGCCGGCGAGGGCAGGGAACGCGCCAGGAGATGTGGGGACGGCCGGATCCGGTCGCTCCGGACCCATTCCGGCCAGATCCGGGGCCGGGCGACCACGGGGTGGCGCCAGCGCAGCGAGGTGGAGGCGGGGCACTCCGGCGAGGGTGGACGGCGGCGACGCGCTCCGGGAGGCGGCGCGAGGCGACGGGCGAAGAGGCGGCTGTGCGGGAAACGGCGGCCCGACTCGGGCCCGGGGAGGGCCGGGTCTGGGCTCCTCCGGGCCCCGACGAAGTGGGGCGCGGGGAGGACATGTGGCGCGCGCGGGTTGGATGCGGGAGGCGGCGGCGATGACATGGCGGCCTCTCATTGGACGGGCGACGTGGCTGGACGGGGTGGACATGTCCGGCCGGTGGTGGGATGTCTTGTCCGGCGGCGCGAGGAGCGGGGCTAGGGTTCATCCGCTAAATGATCCGAAATTTCGGGGAGGGGTGCTCTTTTATAGGTAGAGGGAGCTAGGAGAGTCCAAATGAGGTGCGGTTTTCGGCCACGCTATCGTGATCGAACGACCGAGATGATGGAGCAGATTTAGGTGGGTTTTGGGCCAAATTGGAGAGGTGTTGGGCTGCAACACACACGAGGCCTTCTTGGTCCCTCGGTTCACCGTTGGAGTATCAAACGAAGTCCAAATGGTACGAAACTTGACAGGCGGTCTACCGGTAGTAAACCAAGGCCGCTTGGCAAGACTCGGCCCAATCTGGAAATGTTTAATCCCCACACATGAAAGAAGGGAAGAAATGACCACCGGAGGAGAACGAAGCGCCGGAATGCAAAACGGACAACGGGGAAAATGCTCGGATGCCTGAGACGAACACGTATGCAAAAGAAATGCGCATGATGACATGATATGCAATGCATGACACGCAAGCAATGACAAGGCAACAACAGCGAATAACTGATCGACACCTGGCACGTCGGTCTCGGGGCGTTACAAAAGTTCTCCTCGATTCTCTTGGAGATCTATACAATGTAATCTTCTTTTGCGGTGTGTTTGTTCAGATCGACGAATTGTGGGTTTATGATCAAGTTTATCTATGAACAATATTCGAATCTTCTCTGAATTCTTTTATGCATGGTTGGTTATCTTTGCAAGTCTCTTTGAATTATCAGTTTGGTTTACTAGATTGATCTTTCTTGCAATGGGAGAAGTGCTTAGCTTTGGGTTCAATCTTGCGGTGTCCTTTCCCAATGACAGTAGGGGCAGCAAGGCACGTATTGTATTATTGCCATCGAGTATAACAAGATGGGGTTTATATCATATTGCATGATTTTATCCCTCTACATCATGTCATCTTGCTTAAAGCGCTACTCTGTTGTCTTGAACTTAATACTCTAGATGCATGCTGGATACCAGTCGATGTGTGGAGTAATAGTAGTAGATGCAGGCAGGAGTCGGTCTACGTGTCTCAGACGTGATGCCTATATACATGATCATACCTAGATATTCTCATAACTATGCTCAATTCTGTCAATTGCTCAACAGTAATTTGTTTACCCACCGTAATACTTATGCTCTCGAGAGAAGCCACTAGTGAAACCTATGGCCCCCGGGTCTATTTTCCATTATATTAATCTTCCGTCAACAAGCTATTTCCTTTTCCGTTTATTTTGCTTCCTTTACTTTGCATCTCTATCATAAAAATACCAAAAATATTATCTTATCATATCTATTAGATCTCACTTTCATAAGTGACCCTGAAGGGATTGACAACCCCTTTATTGCGTTGGTTGCGAGGATTTTATTTGTTTGTGTAGGTGCGAAGGACTCATGCATGGCCTCCTACTGGATTGATACCTTGGTTCTCAAAAACTGAGGGAAATACTTACGCTACTTTGTTGCATCACCCTTTCCTCTTCAAGGGAAAACCAATGCAGTGCTCAAGAGGTAGCATAGGGCCTCCACCTTGGTGTCGGTGGGGCGGGGCCTCGGTGGAGCTGGCGCTGTCCTCTGCCTTGTTGTTGGCGCCGCAGGGCCTCGGCGGAGCAGGGCCTCATCGATGCCAGCGGAGCGGGGAATCGTTGGAGCCAACATTGTCATCTGCCTCATCCTCGGTCTCGCCAAACAGTGCCTCGCCCGCTTCATCACCCTCTTTGTAGGCGGCCACAGGCTCCGCCACCCGCATGCGGTACCGCCAGCGCTCGAGGCGGCCCTCGCGGGCAGAGCCATACGAGTCAAGCAGTGCCTCCTGCTCCGCGGTGATCTGCTCCTCCGCCTGCAGGTGCTCCTGGAGGAGATGGTGGTTGTAGGTGGCGTTGGCCTGCGCCTCCCGAAACTGCTTCTCACGCTTCTGCCTCACCGTGTCCATGTATTGGGCACGGAGGAGGGGTTGGCGTCGGATCGTCGACTACCATGTTCTCCATTGGGACATTGTCATCCTCTGGCTGGCTGGCGGCCAGGCAGTCGGCAACAAAGGCTGCCATCTCCTTGTGGTCCGCCGTCCGCCCGTCCCGAAGAGTGAGGGAGCGCGAGGAAGCCATGGTGGGAAGTAGTGGTGTGGACAGGAGAAAGGGAACGGAGGCGGATGACTGTGGCTATGGCCGGCGCAGCAGTTTATATAGCAATGGTGGGTGGCGGAGGGACGGACGTGTGGCGTCGGAGTAGCCGCGTCGGCAACTATGTATCATTATTGTGGGCGGAAGACGGAAAGACGGATGGCACTTATGCCATTTGAAGGCGGAGCAATCCCCTGCACCGGGAAGCTGGGCGGGCAGCACTGACCGTTTCGGGCGGAAAGCGCGCGCGGGCGAGGGAGGCGGTCTGGGTGGGCCAGGTCAGTCACACTCGTGCTTGGCAGCGGGTCGGTCCAGCAGCCGGGCATGCTGGCTCGCCAGCGAGTTTGCCGAGCTGAGCGACGACAATCAAACGATGGACGTAGCTTCCGTCTATGAGCCGGCGCCACTGTCCAAGCCGGTTCATGTCGTGTTCACCGTAGAGCAGGTGCGGCCCACTTCGACGTCCTAATGGCGGAAGAGCTACCAGCGCAGGAGGACCTGTGCTGCAACCTCCGCCTCCTCAACGAGCACCGGTGAACAAGCAAAGGACAATGCCGTCGCGGACATGTGGCCCTATGATCCTGGCTTCTTGAATGAGTAGTGGGCGCTGTATCAGACCATCCGTAGGGCCCGTGAGGCCCTCTCCATCGTCCTTCGAATTGTTGCGCTCGCCGTGGCGCCGCCGTCTTGTGTTGTCAACATGGTCAACGACATGAGGAATGAGGAGATGACTTTACTTGGAGAGGATGACAGTGAGGACCCACCAGGGCCATAGCCGCACGTACGCAAGTGCCTCCTTATTATATAGAACTTTAATATTTTTTGCTTCCTCCTAGTTTCCTGACATCACGGTCGCACATCATTGTCAACCTATGTAGTCAATAAACGAGAGAATTGCACAAGGAGCGACCGACAGTTGGGACCAAGCAGCTCGAGCAGTATTTGTCTTTTTGAGGTGTGAGCACTAAAGAGTTTTTCTTGAGCGATGTTTTCGTTGTTGTTCAGAGGAGATCAGGGTATTAACTGGGTGGGCTGTGGCCCATCTAGCCCAGGCCAGATATCCAGCCTAGATATTAATTTTTTTGAAGCTGAAAATGGCTAGCCCAACTATACTTTTTTTAGGAATATCCAGCCAAGGTCAACTTGTTATTCTCCGCCACGCTAGGCTACAAATCTTTCCTAGGAGGGATGCATTAGGCTTAACAAGAAAATGGGCTTTAAGAAATAATAAATGGGATGTAATTATAAAAACTGGGCAGTAACTATAAAAAAATGCACCGAACACGTAATTACTTTATAAAATATTATTTTTGGATTTTGAAAATTTTAATTTCATTAATTGTTGCGCGTGCAATGTTTCATTGGATTTTTACGTAATACAAATTTATATTGAAACTGTATCTAATTTGACTAGAAATTTTGGGATAAAAATATTTCGGATCCCATCAAAATGTGGGAAATTTTATTGAATTCTCTTTGAACGGTTTGTTGAAATTATTAATTGTTGTCCTAGCTAGAAAATGGGTTGTACTTTTAACAAACTGTAAATGGGCTGTAGTAAATTCCATTAGAATTCAAAAATGGGTTGTACATTCTTACATATCTCAAATGGGCTATAATTCTCTGCCACACACTTGTGGGCCTGCTAAGTTGACACATCCCCTTAAAAAAAGTTGACGCGTTTGCAAGGCTTTGTCAACTTATAGTCAAAACACGGTTCTAGCAGAAGTGGCCATTGGATGTCCATCCAACAAATGTCATGCCTCTTCTTCAATCCCGGATATTCTAGCTTCACCCGCCCAAAAAATGATTCATCCCCCTGACATCTGGGGGGCACCATTTTGCAATCTGACCTGTGGGCCTACTAAGTTGACGCGTACCAAGGGCTTTGTCAACTTAGTCAATATAAATGATTCTAGCTGCAGTTACCGTACGATGTCCATCCAACGACCGTCGTGCTTATTCAACCTCTGGTCTTCTTACTCCGGCCGCCCAAAGCAGCACCGATCATGCCGCCTGCTCCTGCCTCACATGGCCGGCTGTGCTGCCGCGAAGGCCTCACCACCCCCTACTACCCCCACCGCTGGCCAGGCCATCCCTCCACTCACCCACACACCCTGTTATTATGCAGCGATAGCAGCCTCACACTGCAGCCGAACCAGTGAACCCTCGTACGCCTCTCCGCGTGGGCATCCACTGCCGCGTCTTCCCCGGCTCCGCGTCGTCCCCTTCCTAGGCCTCGCCATCGTCCACCGCCTTGGTGCTCTCGGCGCGGCGTGGTCAATGTGTTTAACGACCGACTTCCATCAGAAGAGTACTATACGTGGAGAGGCTGACAGCTGGGTCCACAGCCGCAGCAAGGAAGTGCCTCCTTGTTACGTGGAAAATAATGATTCCTCCACCTGACAGCAGGGACCCACAGGACGGGCCACCGTATTTCGTGAAAAAATGTTTCCCCCTAACTATTGGGACCCACCAGCTACATCTTCGCACGCAAGGAAGTGCGTCCATATTAGGGGGGAAAATGATTCACCCCCTGACTGCTGGGACCCACCAGCTACATCTTCGCATGCAAGGAAGTGCCTGATAGTCGGGATCCACCTGGTCGAAGCATACGTAGCCTTGTCATTCTGGTCGCGAATGTGTATGTACATACTGGTCGATTGGTCTGTCTACAGGTTGCAGCGATGAACCGTGGTCGTGCAAGTAAGGGCACGTGTCATAGTAGAGGTGCACATGTAGCATGTACACGTAATTACAGCAGCTAGGGTGCAAGAAAGAAAATACGGCCACGTATGTACATACGGGCGGGGTCTCGAACGCCTACTCGCGCATACATACGGCCAGGGCTCGTGTACATTGTTGGGGCAGAACGGAGAAATTGCGTCGTTGTCGTGTTCATGGGGAGGCAACAGAATGCGTCGTGCTCATCGGGAGGCAACGGAACACGTGCTGTTCATCGGGAGCCAGCCGGCTTGGACGGAACAGCCGATGGAAACGAGGCCTGGTGTACCGCAGAACGGAGGAAACGGCCTTGTGTTCGACCGGCCACGGTCGAAACTGGATCATGTTCATCGAGAGGAGTCTGGCGTACCGCAAAACGGAGGAAACGGACTTCTGTTCGACCGGCCACGGTCGAAACTGGATCCTGTTCATCGAGAGGAGTCTGGCGTACCGCAAAACGGAGGAAACGGACTTCTGTTGGACCTCCTACGGTCGAAACAGGGTCCTGTTGACCGGGAGGGGTGTGGCGTACTGCAAAACGGAGGAAATAGACTTCTGTTGGAGTGCTACGGTCGAAACGGGGGTCCTGTTCATCGGGAGGGGAGGGGTGTGGCATACCGAAAACGGGACTCCATGGGATACTATTCATCTCCACCGTCGACCACCTCCAGCCTCCACGGGCTACTATTCATCCACCATCGACCTCCTCCAGCCTCCACCTACGACTATTCATTTAGCCTCCACCGGCTACTGTTCAACCAGCCCTCTCCACGGGGTTCTGTTCAACCACCCCTCCACGGGCTACTATTCATCCAGCCCTCCACCAGATACTGTTCAACCAGCCATCCACCAACTACTGTTCAACCTGCCCTCCATGGGGTCCTGTTCATCCAGCCCTCCACGGGGTCCTGTTCATCCACCGGCTCGATCAATCGGGGTACTTTTCATCCAGCGGCAATGGCCCCTACTTCCACGGGTTCCTGTTCATCCAACCCCCACTGGGAACTATTCATCCAGACCCACCAACAACGCTCACTATTCATCCAGAGGCAACATCGATCGGCTTCAGTTAGCAACAGTAGTGAAGGAATCGCTCGATCGGGTTCAGTTAACAGCCATCGATCGATCGCTCGGGTTCAGTAACGCATAGCTTGCAGTGTAATCGCTCCGGTTCAGTTAGAGCCCAATGCCTCGCTCGGGTTCAGTTAGAGTGGAACGCCTCGCACACACACGCGTACGTACGAGAGAAACGCACATCGCTCGGCCCCCGTCCACCCACCGTACCAGGAACTCCCCGATATTTTCTGCGCCCTCGCTTCTACCACGGTACGTCTCCAGCCCGCCGAGGACGAAAAGCCCATTTTCTGTCATGATTTTTTGTCATAGAAGTAGGAGCCCACCACATCTATGATGATACTGGGTTTTGTCACAATTATCATCATAGAAGTGTCATAAGTATGAAAAAAATTGTTCGGCCCAAAATGTCACGGATGTGTCTTTTTTTTGTAGTGAACCGAGAGGAACAAGGAGATGACTGTACATGGAGAGGATGACAGTAGGGACCCACCAGCGTCATGGCAGTACGCAAGCAAGTGCCTCGTTATTACAAGCCCAAAAATGGTTCCTCCTAATCGTTGGACATCTGGGGCTCATGCCATTGTCAATGTAGTCAATAAACGAGAGAATTACACAATGAGCGGCTGACACCAGGGACCCAGCAGGTCGCGCGGTTGTTATTTACTTTTGTTAGGAGCAAGAGTTGTTATTTATACTAGTTTTAGCGACGGATCAGGGTAACAACGGGGTTGTGCGGGGGCTGTGGCCCATCTAGCCAGTGTTTTATTTGTGTTTACCACATCATGAGCCCAGTTGTGTTTTTTCTTGCTGAAAATGGCTAGCCCAGTTCTACTTTTTTTAAAGAAATACCCAAACGAGGCCTACTTGCTTTGTCAGCCCTGCTGGGCTGCAAATCTTTCAAGACGAGGAGAGTTTCATTTGGTTTGCCCAGAAAATGGGCTATCAGTAATGAGAAATGGGTTGTACATTTTTAAAACACATCAAATCGGGAATTAGTTTCAATTTTTTTCATTACAAGATTGTAATTCCATTGTTTTTATGCATGGACAATTATTTGGATTTTATATTTATATAAATTATTTTTCAAAATAGTTTGAATGTGACTCGCCATTTCGGGATTAAAACATTTGACCGCACCAAATATGCAAAATTTTGTATAATTTTTAACCGTGGCAACAATATGGGCTGTAATGCTCACAAAAAGAAGATGGGCTCCAAAAAAATCCTTAAGAATTAGCAAATGGGCTGTAAATTATTAGAAATAATGGCAGATGGGTTGTATGTTGTTTTCCACAAATTTGAGACTGACGTGTGCGCCTACTATAGGTTGACGCGTACGCTTTCCTAAAAAATGGTTGACACACACGCAACGCCGTGTCAACTTAGTCAACACACGAGAGCAGTGACTGTTGGATGTCCATCCAACAGCCGTCGTACTTCTTCAATCTCTGATCTTCCTGCTCCAGCCGCTCAAACAAGCGCCGGCGAGGCTGCCTGCTCCCTCCTCCCACGGTCACTGTGCTGTTGCGCAGGCCTCACCACCCCATCATACTCCCATCGCTGGCCTAGCCATCCCTCTACTCACCCACACCTGTTGTTATTCTCCGGCGAGGGCAAACGAACCAGTAAACCCTCGTACTCCCCTCTGCGTGGGAAACAATTGTCGAGTCTTCCCTGGCTCCGTGTCGTTCCCTTCCTAGGCCTCTCCGTCATCCACCGCCCTGGTGCTCTCGGCGCTGCGTGGTCAACGTGGTCCACGAACGACATAGATCGGAAGTGGACTGTACGTGGAGAGGCTGACAGCTGGGTCCATGGCCGCACACAAGGAAACGCCTCCTTATTACGCGCAAAATAATGATTCCTCCACCTCACAGCTGGAAACCACGGGAAGGGCCTCTGTATTTTGTGAAAAAAACGTTCATCCCGCTGATAGGTTGGACCCACCAGCTATATCTTCGCACGCAAGGAAGTGCCTCCTTATTACGCACAAAAAAAATGAATACTCCCCCTGCTAGCTGGGACCCACCATAGTTAGAGGTTGACTTGTGGGCCTACTGACGTGGACGGAGGGCTTTGTCAAATTAGTCAATATGAACGATTCTAGCTCCAGTGACCGTACGATGTCCATCCAACGACCATAGTGCTTCTTCATCCTCTGGTCTTCTTGCTCCAGCCACCCAAACTAGCACCGGTCGTGCCGCCTACTCCTGCCTCCCGTGGCCGGCTGTGCTACCGCGGAGGCCTTACTGCCCCTACTACTCCTGCCGCTGGCCAGGCCATCCCTCTACTCACCCACACCCCCTGTTATTCTGCGGCGACGGCAGCCTCACACCGCAGCCAAAGCAGTGAACCCTCGTACTCCTCTCCGCATGGGCATCCACTGTCGTGTCTTCCCCGGCTCCGCGTCATCTCCTTCCTAGGCCTCGTCGTCATCTGCCGACTTGGTGTTCTCAGCGCGGCGTGGTCAATGTGGTCAAGGAACGACTTCAATCGGAAGAGTACTGTATGTAGAGAGGCTGACAGTTGGGTCAACGGCCGCAGCAAGGAAGTGCCTCCTTATTACGGGCAAAATAATGATTCCTCCACCTGACAGCAGGGACCCTCCAGACGGGCCACCATATTTCGTGAAAAAAATGTTTCCCCCTGATTGCTGGGACCCACCAGCTACATCTTCGCACGCAAGGAAGTGCCTCCTTATCCTCCCTGACAGTCGGGACCCACCTGGTCGAAGCATACGTAGCGTTGTAATTCTGGTCGCTAATGTGTACGTACACACTGGTCGACCGTCTTTTTGCAGGCCGTAGCGATGAACTATCGCCGAGTAAGGAAGGGCACGTGTCGTAGTAGAGGCACGGACATAGCATGTACATGTACGTATAGACAGGGTGCAAGAAAGTAAATACGGCCACGTACGTACATACGGGCGGGGTCTCAAACGCCTACTCGCGCATACTTACGGCCATGGATCATGTACATGGAGAGGCAGCGACGTCCTGTTCATCGGCAGCCAACCGGCTGGGTCAGGACGGAGAAACTGCATCGCCATGTTCATCAAGAGGCAACAAAATGCGTCGTGTTCATCGGGAGCCAACCAGCTTGGACGGAACAGCTGATCGAAATGAGGCATGTCGTACCGTAGAACGGAGGAAACGACCTTCTATTTGACCGACCACGGTCGAAACAGGATCCTGTTCATCAGGAGGGGTCTGGCGTACTGCAAAACAGAGTAAAAGGACTTGTGTTCGAGTGCCAACAGTCAAAACAGGGTCTTGTTGATCGAGATGGGTGTGGTGTACCGCAAAACGGAGGAAACAGACTTGTGTTGGAGCGCTACAGTCAAAATGGGGGTCGTCATCATTGGGAGGGGTGTGGCGTACCACAAAACGGGACTCCGCGGGCTACTGTTCATCTCCACCGTCAACCTCCTCGAGTCTCCACACGATACAATACTGGAATCAGGATCTTTGCCATCAGCCGGTTCATTGCTGTCCGCTAGCTCGTGGCAAAGAAGGTCTTTCACATCAGGTTAAGGAAAACTGACGGCAAAGAAAAAGCAGACAAGAAAGGTAATGCTTGCCATCAGCTACCTCATTGCCATCCGCTAGCTGACGGCACAGAATCTTTGCCGTTAGCTAGCAGACGGCAAAGAGGGGGGTGGCGTGCTAGTGAGGGCCACCTAACGGCCACTTTCTTTGCTGTCCGCTAGTGGACGGCAAAGAAAGTGGTCAGCTAGCATCCATTAGCTAGGCTCTTTGTCGTCCGCTAGCAGATGTCAAAGCGATGTGACCCAAACTAAAAAGCGGCCAGCCCCACGTCCCCCTCTCTCTCCCCTCTCTCTTCCTCCCTCATCACACCCACGTTGTCGCCCCATGCCCGATCCGCCCCTACCGCTCTGCCGCCCCGCCTCCTCACCCCAGCCTTCCGGCCCCGACTTGTCGCCCCGGCGCCCCACCCCTCCGCCCCGGCGCCCCTCCCTCGCCGCTGCCCCGAGCCGCCCCAGCGTGCCGCCCCGCTGCTCCGGTGCCCCCTCCTCCATCCCAGGCACCCCATGCTGCGCCTGAAGGTGAGACATCCCTCTTTTTCTTTTTTCTGTCTTTTAGATTTAGTTTAATTAGGTTTAGTTTAATTTAGGTTTGGTTTTAGTTTAGGTTTTGTTTCTCTTTATTAGGTTTAGATTTAGTTTAGTTTGGGTTAAGTTTATTAGGTTTAGTTTAGGTTAAGAAGAAAGAAGAAAGATGAAAAGAAGAAGAAGAAGAAGAAGAAGAAGAAGAAGAGGCGGAGGAGGAGGAGGAGGAGGAGGAAGAACAAGATTAAGGGTGCATCACCGACGAAACCGGGTCGAGCGGGTTAGGGGGTTCCTCGGTGTCGATGGAACCCTAAATAGCAAGTATCGTCGGTGCGAGATACATGTGGCCGTCGGTGTCGAACACTACATCCACGTCCCACAAGTGACGTCGGCGTCCGGCCTCCCACAGCAACAATTCTCGGCGTCGATGGCGGTCGAACACCATTGCGAATTTGCCTTGCAGCCTCTGCGATGACGATTAAAAGCCAGGTGTTGAAACTTGAAACACCCAAACTGACTCAAGTTGGTTTGGTTGTTTGAACTTTCAAAGCTTGGCTTTAATCCTCGTTGCAAAGGATGCCAGACAAATTCGCCAAGGTGTTCAACCGTCATCGGCCACCAGAACTATTGTTGCGGGACGTCGGGCGCCGGCTTCACTTGTGGGATGTGGATCTAGTGTTCAACGCCGAGCGCCACATGTAACTTGCACTGATGATACTTGCTATTTGGGGTTCCATCGGCGCCACGGAACCCCCTAACCCGCTCGTCCTGTTGTAAATATTTAGTTAGGTTGACAACAAAAACAAAATTGTTATGTTACTCATCTTTCAATTTAAATGTGCAGTTTTTTCGTCGCTGCGAGGGTCTAGTGTTCACGAGCTCAGCCCTTGCGTTCGTGGGTGAGCACAAATGACATCTCCTCCTCCCCCCTTCATTTTCTAGCTATAGGTGTCTTCAATCATCAGTATGCATGACCACTATGCATCTCCCATTCGAAAGGGTTACATCTATAAATATGCATGCATTTGCATATTTATAACCGTGATTCTTTCGAATTGTCCAACACTATCCATGGATAGCCCGAGTATGTGTAGATTGGGTTTGTTTTCCCATATGCTCTGCTCCGGATCCGATGCAGATTTTCGTCAGTGCATCCGTGTTGTTCTCCGGGTTGACATCCTCTCTGCTTATTGCCAAGACGTGTATCAGGAGAACAGCGGGGAGGTGCTGCCAAAATTTTGCGTCGGATTTGGAGCAGAGCATGGGAAAACGAACCAATCAACACATACTCGGGTGGGATTAGGACCTATCTTTACCTATTAGCGTCTAGGTTGCATGGACGTAATAAAAGTGATAAACTCCATTAACTGATGAATATATAGATGTTGATTTATATATATATATTTCTTATGTGTCCAGTAGCTAGGCAAGATGACTGATCGTGCATGGATGTACATCGGTCACACAAGTTAGAAAGACATGACCATTGAATGGTTAACAAAAACCAAAGGGTTTCTGAGAGCCGCATTTGCAAATGGCCAGAGGACAACATGGTGCCCCTATGCCGGGTGCAACAATTGGCACAAGTGGACAGACGATGAAATGGGCAAACACCTGCAGAAGTGGGGTTTTACACCATATTATATGGTCTGGACATTTCATGGTGAGTCTGCCCAACGTGCCAGAGCTGAGGTGCTTCGTCGTCGCACCGACGAGCATGGTACCGGGATGCAAGACATGGTGCAAGACTTTGATGATGCTCGGGACTCGGATGATGAGATGGAGGAATCTGCAAAGGACTTCAATGAAATGTTGGAGTCTTCAAAACATCCTCTCCACAAGCACACTGAGCTTTGTCAGCTCGATGCCATCTCACAAATAATGGCTCTGAAGGCTCTATTCAACTTGGGCAGAGAATGCTACGACGCAATAATGACAGAATTTGGACGTTTTCTACCCAAAGGCCATGTACTACCTGCAAACATGTACCAGTCAGACAAAATCCTCCATGCTCTTAAGATGCCCTACGAGAAGATACGTGCCCGTGAGAAAGGATGTACCTTATTTAGGCTTTAATATGCGGACTTGAACTATTGTCCCATTTACAAGTCATCCAGGTATGTTGTGGTAGATAACGGTATGGGTGAGATGACGCAGACCAAAATCCCCATTAATGTTCTTCGGTATATGCCAATTGTACCAAGAATTCAACGTCTTTTCATGGTCGAAGAGACGGCCAGACAGATGACATGGCACAGAATGGGCAAAATAACCCAACTAGATGCAGATGGGAAGCTAATGATGGTGCACACATCGGACGGTGAAGCATGGAAGAGCTTCGATGCATTACATGATGACAAAGTGGCAGATCTGAGGCATCCTCGAGTCGGCATCAACATGGATGGGTTCAGTGTGTTTGGTCTGACAGCTGTCCAATTCAGTTGTTGGCCTGTATTTGTCTTTCCACTCAATCTCCCCCCCTTGACAGATTATGCAAAGAAAGAACATTTTGCTGACGTTGATAATTCCAGGGCCCAACTATCATGGGAAGAATATGAATGTGTACATGCAGCCGCTGAAGGACGAATTGCAAGAAGCCTGGGATAATGGGTTCAAGGCATACGACGCCTTTAGCAAACGAAACTTCATAATGTGTGTCTGGTACATGTACTCGATGCATGACTTGCCGGTGTATGCGCTATTCGTTGGCTGGTGTGTGCATGGAAGGTTTCCATGCCCCATATGCAAGGGAGCTCTTGAGTTTTGTTGGCTTCAGGCCGGTCGCAAGTTTTCTTGCTTTGACATGCATAGACAGTTCTTGGATCCTCGCCATAAGTTCAGGAAAGACAAAAATAACTTCATCAGAGGTAGAGTTGTTAAAAACTCTGTACCAGCTGCGTTGAGAAGCCAAGAGACCCTGGATCAGTTTAACACTCTCGAGCCAGATCTTGAGGGTCCATGGTATTTCAAGGGGTATAATTTGAAACACGCCTGGACTCACAAGACATGCTTGTGAGATCTGCCTTACTTCAAAGACCTCCTTTGCCCACACAACATCGACATGATGCACACTAAAAAGAATATCGCCGAGGCACTTTTGGTACATTGTTTGGCATAGATGGGAAGTCCAAGGATAATACTAAGGCTAGAGTCGATCTGGAGGCGCTATGTGATAGGCCGTTACAAAACATGAAAGAACCGAAAGGAAATCAGAACGGGACGAAGCCAAAGGCATGGTTCAATCTTGGAAGGCCAACTATGAGGGAAATTATCTTGTGGGTGCAATAGCAGTTGATGTTCCCTGATGGGTATGCAACGAATCTAAAGAGGGGAGCGAGTCTTGATAAGTTGAAGATATTTGGTCTCAAGAGTCATGATTGGCACATATGGATTGAGCGGGTAATGCCGGTGATGTTGCGTGGCTTCATCCCTGAGGATGAATGGCTAGTACTGGCAGAGCTGAGCTATTTCTTCTGTGTTCTCTGTGCGAAAGAACTATCGCCTCGCCTGCTCGAAGAAATGGACGAGTGTAGGATCAAAAGTATGTCTAGATGGGGGGTGATTAGACTACTTGACCAAATAAAAATCTAGCCTTTTCCCAATTTCAAGTCTTGGCAGATTTTAAAAACTTAGCAGTAGTCAAGCAATCAACCTACACATGCAATTCTAAGAGTATAGAAGTGGAACGTAAAACATTGCACATGAAGGTAAAGGGAGGAGTTTGGAGGGAGCAAA
Source organism: Triticum aestivum (assembly GCF_018294505.1). Classification (NCBI taxonomy): domain Eukaryota; kingdom Viridiplantae; phylum Streptophyta; class Magnoliopsida; order Poales; family Poaceae; genus Triticum; species Triticum aestivum. The sequence continues at coordinate 415,430,246 of NC_057812.1, read as the reverse complement.
CACAATGTAGACACGGAGATTTTTGGCGTGGTTCCGATAGGTGGTGCTATCGTACATCCACGTTGATGGAGAGTTCAACCCACGAAGGGTAATGGTTGCATGAGTCCACGGAGGGCTCCACCCACGAAGGGTCCACGAAGAAGAAACCTTGTCTATCCCACCATGGCCATCACCCACGAAGGACTTTCCTCACTAGGGTAGATCTTCATGAAGTAGGCGATCTCCTTGCCCGTACAAACTCCTTGGTTCAACTCCACAATCTTGTCCGAGGCTCCCAAGTGACACCTAACCAATCTAGGAGACACCACTCTCCAAAGGTAATAGAAAGTGTGTTGATGATGAACTCCTTGCTCTTGTGCTTCAAATTATAGTCTCCCCAACACTCAACTCTCTCTCACTAATTTGGATTTGGTGGAAAGAATATTTGAGTGGAAAGCAACTTGGGGAAGGCTAGAGATCAAGATTCATATGGTTGGAATGGAATATCTTGGTCTCAACACATGAGTAGGTGGTTCTCTCTCAGAAAATGAATGCTGAAGTGTAGGCATGTTCTGATGGCTCTCTCCACGAATGAAGACTGGGTGGAGGGGTATATATACCCTCCACACAAAATCTAACCATTACACACAAATCACCAAACTTGGTGGGACCGAATAATGAAACTCGGTCAGACCGGTTTAGTTCAAAATGTGAACGTTAGGCTTTTCGGTGGGACCAACATGTCAACTCGGTGTGACCGATTTCATTAGGGTTAGGACATAATGTAATGTCGGTGAGATTGATTACAGAAACTCGATGGGACCGATTTTGGTAATAAGCTAACCAGAGAGTTCATCAGGCAAACTAGGTGGGACTGATTCGCTCATCTCGGTTGGACCGAAACGTTATGAAGGGAAACAGAGAGTTTGCAATCCCATCTTGGTGAGACCGAGATCCCTATCGGTAAGACCGAAGTGACTAGGGTTTGTGGCAGTGGCTATGTCAAATGAACTCGGTGGCGCCGGATAGAAAGTTTCGGTGGGGCCGAGTTTGACTTTTGGTTTGGGAAATATGTGGATATGAGAAAGTAGTTGAGGGTTTTTCGAGCATATCACTAAGCATTTTGATCAAGTAAGCCATTAAGCAATACCTCATCCCCTTTTAATAGTATTGGCTTTTCCTATGGACTCAATGTGATTTTGGATCACTAAAAGTAAAATGTAGAGTCTTGAGCTTTTGAGCTTGATCCAATCTTTTGTCCTTAGCATTTTGAGGGCTTGCTACCTCTTGAGCACTATGTTGGTTTTCCCTTGAAGAGGAAAGCGTGATGCAGTAAAGCAACATAAGTATTTCCCTCAGTTTTTGAGAACAAAGGTATCAATCCAGTAGAAGACGACGCGCGAGTCACCTCGTACCTACACAAACAAATAAGAACCTCTCAACCAACGCGATAAAGGGGTTGTCAATCCCTTCATGGCCACTTGCAGGAGGAGATCTGATAGAGATGATAATAATAAGATAAATATTTTTGGTATTTTTATGATATAGATTGAAAGTAAAGATTGCAAAATAAAATAGATTGGAAACTTGTATGATGGAGAATAGACCCGGGGGCCATAGGTTACACTAGTGGCTTCTCTCAAGATAGCATAAATATTACGATGGGTGAACAAATTACTGTCGAGCAATTGATAGAAAAGCGAATAATTATGAGAATATCTAGGTATGATCATGTATATAGGCATCATGTCCGTGACAAGTAGACCGACTCCTGCCTACATCTACTACTATTACTCCACACATCGACCGCTATCCAGCATGCATCTAGAGTATTATGTTCATAAGAACAGAGTAACGCCTTAAGCAAGATGGCATGATGTAGAGGGATAAACTCATGCAATATGATGTAAAGCCCATCTTTTTATCCTCGATGGCAACAATACAATATGTGTCGTTTCCCTTTCTGTCACTGGGATCGAGCACCGCAAGATTGAACCCAAAGCTAAGCACTTCTCCCATTGCAAGAAAGATCAATCAAGTAGGCCAAACCAAACTGATAATTCAAAGAGACTTGCAAAGATAAACCAATCATACATGAAATAATTCAGAGAAGATTCAAATATTGTTCATAGATAGACTTGAACATAAACCCACAATTCATTGGATCTCGTCAAACACACCCCAAAAGAAGATTACATCGAATAGATCTCCAAGAGAATAGAGGAGAACTTTGTATTGAGATCCAAAGAGAGAGAAGAAGCCATCTAGCTACTAGCTCTGAACCCGAAGGTCTGAAGTAAACTACTCACACATCATAGGAGGGGCCATGGAGTTGATGTAGAGGCCCTCCGTGATCAATGCCCCCTCCGGCAGAGCTCCGGAAAAGGCCCCAAGATGGGATCTCTTGGGTACAGAAGGTTGCGGCGGTGGAAATAGGGTTTCGTGCTGCTCCTGGATGTTCTCGGGGTATATGGATATATATAGGAGGAAGAAGTAGGTCGGTGGAGCAACGAGGGGCCCACGAGAGTGGAGGGCGCGCCCCCTGCCTTGTGGCCTCCTTGTTGATTGCTTGACATCCACTTCAAGTCCTCTAGATCATGTTTGTGCCAAAAATCACATTCCCGAAGGTTTCATTCCGTTTGGACTCCGTTTGATATTCCTTTTCTATGAAACACTGAAATAGGCAAAAAAACAACAATTTGGGTTGGCCCTCCGGTTAATAGGTTAGTCCCAAAAATATTATAAAAGTGTAAAATAAAGCCCATTAACATCCAAAATAGATAATATAATAGCATGGAACAATCAAAAATTATAGATACGTTGGAGACGTATCAAGCATCCCCAAGCTTAATTCCTACTCGTCCTTGAGTAAGTAAATGATAAAAACAGAATTTTTGATGTGGAATGCTTCCTAACATATTTCTCAATGTAATTTTTCTTTATTGTGGCATGAATGTTCAGATCCGAAAGATTCAAGATAAAAGTTTAATATTGACATAGAAATAATAATACTTCAAGCATACTAACTAAGAAATCATGTCTTCTCAAAATAACATGGCCAAAGAAAGTTATCCCTACAAAATCATATAGTCTAGCTATGCTCTATCTTCATCACACAAAATATTAAATCATGCACAACCCCGATGACAAGCCAAGCAATATTTTCATACTTTTGATGTTATCAAACTTTTTCAATCTTCACGCAATATATGAGCGTGAGCCATGGATATAGCACTATAGGTGGAATATAATGGTGGTTGTGGAGAAGACAAAAAGGAGAAGATAGTGTCACATCAACTAGGCGTATCAATGGGCTATGGAGATGCCTATCAATAGATATCAATGTGAGTGAGTAGGGATTGCCATGCAACGGATGCACTAGAGCTATAAGTGTATGAAAGCTCAACAAAAAAGACTAAGTGGGTGTGCATCCAACTTGCTTGCTCACGAAGACCTAGGGAAATTTGAGGAAGCCCGTCATTGGAATATACAAGCCAAGTTATATAATGTAAAATTCCCACTAGTTTATGAAAGTGACAACATAGGAGACTCTCTATCATGAAGATCATGGTGCTACTTTGAAGCAAAAGTGTGGAAAAGGTTAGTAACATTGTCCCTTCTCTCCTTTTCTCTCATTTTTTTTATTTGGGCCTTCTTTATTTTTTTATTTTTGGCCTCTTTTTTTTATTTTTTTTTCGTCCGGAGTCTCATCCCGACTTGTGGGGGAATCATAGTCTCCATCATCCTTTCCTCACTAGGACAATGCTCTAATAATGATGATCATCACACTTCTTTTTACTTACAACTCAAGAATTACAACTCAATACTTAGAACAAAATATGACTCTATGTGAATGCCTCCGGCGGAGTACCGGGATATGCAATGAATCAAGAGTGACATGTATGAAAAAATTATGAACGGTGGCTTTGCCACAAATACGATGTCAACTACATGATAATGCATGGCAATATGACAATGATGAAGCATGTCATAACAAATGGAATGGTGGAAAGTTGCATGGCAATATATCTCGGAATGGCTATGGAAATGCCATAATAGGTAGGTATGGTGGCTTTTTTGAGGAAGGTATATGGTGGGTTTATGGTACCGGCGAAAGTTGCACGGTACTAGAGAGGCTAGCACATGTGGAAGGGTGAGGGTGCGTATAATCCATGGACTCAACATTAGTCATAAAAAACTCACATACTTATTGCAAAAATCTATTAGTTATCCAAAGTACTACGTGCATGCTCCTAGGGGGCTAGATTGGTAGGAAAAGACCATCACTCGTCCCTGACCGCCACTCATAAGGAGTGCAATCAATAAATAAATCATGCTCCGACTTCATCACATAACGGTTCACCATACGTGCACGCTACGGGAATCACAAACTTCAACACAAGTATTTCTCAAATTCACAACTACTCAACTAGCATGACTCTAATATCACCATCTCCATATCTCAAAACAATTATCAAGTATCAAACTTCTCATAGTATTCAATGCACTTATATGAAAGCTTTTTATTATGCCTAAAAGAAAATTTCCATGTTGTTCTAAAGGACTCTCAAAATAATATAAGTGAAGCATGATAGATCAATTATTTCTATAAAATAAAACCACCACCGTGCTCTAAAAGATATAAGTGAAGCACTAGAGCAAAAACTATATAGCTCAAAAGATATAAGTGAAGCACATAGAGTATTCTAATAAATTCCAATTCAAGTGTGTCTCTCTAAAAAGGTGTGTACAGAAAGGATGATTGTGGTAAACTAAAAAGCAAAGACTCAAACCATACAAGATGCTCCAAGCAAAACACATATCATGTGGTGAATAAAAATATAGCTCCAAGTAAAGTTACCGATGAACAAAGAAAAAAGAGGGGATGCCTTCCGGGGCATCCCCAAGCTTAGGCTTTTTGGTGTCCTTGGATTTTACCTTGGGGTGCCATTGGAATCCCCAAGCTTAGGCTCTTGCCACTCCTTGTTCCATAATCCATCAAATCTTTACCCAAAACTTGAAAACTTCACAACACAAAACTTAACAGAAAATCTCGTGAGCTCCGTTAGCGAAAGAAAACAAAACACCACTTCAAGGTACTGTAATGAACTCATTCTTTATTTATATTGGTGTTAAACCTAATGTATTCCAACTTCTATATGGTTTATAAACTCTTTTACTAGCCATAGATTCATCAAAATAAGCAAACAACACACGAAAAACAGAATCTGTCAAAAACAGAACAGTCTGTAGTAATCTGTAACTAACGCAAACTTATGGAACCCCAAAAATTCTAAAATAAATTTATGGACATGAGGTATTTATATATAAATCATCTTCAAAAACAATTAACTAAATATCACTCTCCGATAAAAAATGGAAGCAATTCTCGTGAGCGCTAAAGTTTCTGTTTTTTACAGCAAGATCAAAAAGACTTTCCCTAAGTCTTCCCAACGGTTATACTTGGCACAAACACTAATTAAACACCAAAAACACAACCAAAACAGAGTCTAGATAAATTATTTATTACTAAACAGGAGCAAAAAGCAAGGAATAAAATTAGAATTGGGTTGCCTCCCAACAAGCGCTATCGTTTAACGCCCCTAGCTAGGCATAAAAGCGAAGATAGATCTAGGTATTGCCGTCTTTGGTAGGCAATCCAAAAGTGGCTCTCATAATAGATTCATATGGTAATTTAATTTTCTCTCTAGGGAAGTGTTCCATACCTTTCCTTAACGAAAATTGGAATTTAATATTCCCTTCCTTCATATCAATAAATGCACCAATCGTTCTAAGGAAAAGTCTACCAAGAATAATAGGACATGAAGGATTGCAATCTATATCAAGAACAATGAAATCAACAGGAACATAATTCCTATTTGCAACAATAAGAACATCATTAATCTTTCTCATAGGTTTCTTAATAGTGGAATCCGCAAGGTCCAAGTTTAAAGAACAATCATCAAATTCACGGAAACCTGGCAAATCACAGAAAGTTTTTGGGATCGTGGAAACACTAGCACCCAGATCACACAAAGCATAGCATTCATGCTCTTTAATTTTAATTTTAATTGTAGGTTCCCACTAATCATAAATTTTTCTAGGGATAGAAACTTCCAACTCAAGTTTTTATTCATAATATTGCATCAAAGCATCAACGATATGTTTAGTAAAAGCTTTATTTTGACTATAAGCATGAGGAGAATTTAGCACGGATTGCAACAAGGAAATACAATCTATCAAAGAGCAATTATCGTAATTAAATTCCTTGAAATCCAAGATAGTGGGTTCATTGCTATCTAAAGTTTTAACCTCTTCAATCCCACTTTTATCAATTTTTGAATCAAGATCTAAAAACTCCAAATTTTTGGGACGCCTTCTAACTAAAGTTGACTCATCTCCTGTCCCATCATTATCAAGATACATATTGAAAAACAAAGATTTAATAGGGGACACATCAGTAACTTTTAGATCTTCATCCTTATTATCATGAAAACTAGAAGAACACGCCTTCACAAAGCAATCTTTCTTAGCACGCATCCTAGCGGTTCTTTCTTTGCACTCATCAATGGAAATTCTCATGGATTTTAGAGACTCATTTATATCATGCTTAGGTGGAATAGATCTAAGTTTCAAAGAATCAACATCAAGAGAAATTATATCCACGTTCCTAGCCAACTCATCAATCTTAAGCAATTTTTTCTTCAATCAAAGCATTGAAACTCTTTTGCAAAGTAATAAATTCTTCAATACTAGATTCAAAATCAGAGGGCATCTTATTATAATTTCCATAAGAATTGTTGTAGGAATTACCATAATTATTAGAGGAATTACTAGGAAACAGCCTGGAATTAAAATTACCTCTATACGCGTTGTTACCAAAATTGTTCCTACCAACAAAATTCACATCCATAGATTCATTATTATTCTCAATCAAAGTAGAAAAAGGCATATCATTAGGATCAGTAGGAGCACTCTTATTAGCAAACAATTTCATAAGTTCATCCATCTTTCCACTCAAAACATTAATCTCTTCGATTGCATGCACCTTTTTACTAGTAGATCTTTCTGTGTGCCATTGAGAATAATTAACCATAATATTATCTAGGAGTTTGGTAGCTTCTCCTAAAGTGATTTCCATAAAAGTGCCTCATGCGGCCGAACCTAAAAGATTTCTAGAAGCAAAGTTCAATCCGGCATAAAAAATTTGTATAATCATCCAAAGATTCAAACCATGTGTAGGGCAATTACATATCATTAATTTCATCCTCTCCGAAGCTTGTGCAACATGTTCATGATTAAGTTGCTTAAAATTCATAATATCGTTTCTAAGAGAGACGATCTTAGCGGGAGGAAAATACTTAGAGATAAAAGCATCTTTGCACTTATTCCGTGAATCAGTACTATTTTTAGGCAAAGACGAAAACCAAGCATTAGCACGATCTCTAAGCGAAAACGGAAATAGCTTAAGCTTAACAATATCATTATCCACATCTTTCTTCTTTTGCATATCACACAAATCAACAAAGTTATTTAGATGGGTAGCGGCATCTTCACTAGGAAGGCCAGAAAACGGATCTTTCATGACAAGATTCAGCAAAGCAGTATTAATTTCACAAGATTCAACATCGGTAAGAGGAGCAATCGGAGTGCTAATAAAATCATTATTGTTGGTATTGGCAAAGTCACACAATTCAGTATTATCTTGAGCCATCGTGACAAGCAAGCAATCCAACACACAAACAAACAAGTGAAGAAAAAGTGAATGGAAAGAGAGGGCGAAAGGAAAAGAGGGTGAATAAAATGGAAAGGGTGAAGTGGGGAAGAGGAAAACAAGAGGAAAATGGCAAATAATGGAATGCGGAGGATAAGAGTTGTGATGGGTACTTGGTATGTCTTGACTTGGCATAGATCTCCTCGGCAACAGCGCCAGAAATCATTCTTGCTACCTCTTGAGAACTGCGTTGGTTTTCCCTTGAAGATGAAAGGATGATGTAGTAAAGCAGCGTAAGTATTTCCCTCAATTTTTGAGAACCAAGGTATCAATCCAGTAGGAGACCACGCGCGAGTCACCTCATACCTACACAAACAAATAAGAACCTCGCAACCAACACGATAAAGGGGTTGTCAATCCCTTCACAGCCACTTGCAAGATTGAGATCTGATAGAGATGATAACAATAAGATAAATAGTTTTTGGTATTTTTATGATACAGATTGAAAGTAAATATTGCAAAATAAAATAGATTGAAACTTGTATGATGGATAATAGACCTGGGGGCCATAGGTTTCACTAGTGGCTTCTCTCAGATAGCATAAGTATTATGGTGGGTGAACAAATTACTATCGAGCAATTGATAGAAAAGTGAATAGTTATGAGAATATCTAGGTACGATCATGTATATAGGCATCACGTCCGTGACAAGTAGACCGACTCCTGCCTGCATCTACTACTATTACTCCACACATTGACCGCTATCTAGCATGCATCTAGAGTATTAAGTTCATAAGAACAGAGTAACGCCTTAAGCAAGATGACATGATGTAGAGGGATAAACTCATGCAATATGATGTAAACCCCATCTTTTTATCCTCGATGGAAACAATACAGTACATGTCGTTTCCCTTTCTGTCACTGGGATCGAGCACCGCAAGATTGAACCCAAAGCTAAGCACTTCTCCCATTGCAAGAAAGATCAATCTAGTAGGCCAAACCAAACTGATAATTCAAAGAGACTTGCAAAGATAAACCAATCATACATAAAAGAATTCAAAGAAGATTCAAATATTGTTCATAGATAGACTTGAACATAAACCCACAATTCATCGGATCTCGACAAAGACACCACAAAAGAAGATTACATTGTATAGATCTCCAAGAGAATCGAGGAGAACTTTGTATTGAGATCCAAAGAGAGAGAAGAAGCCATCTAGCTACTATCTATGGACCCGAAGGTCTGAAGTAAACTACTCACACATCATCGGAGGGGCCATTGAGTTGATGTAGAGGCCCTCCGTGATCAATGCCCCCTCTGGCAAAGCTCCGGAAAAGGCCCCAAGATGGGATCTCTTGGGTACAGAAGGTTGCGGCGGTGGAAATAGGGTTTCGTGCTGCTCCTGGATGTTCTCGGCGTATATGGATATATATAGGAGGAAGAAGTAGGTCGGTGGAGCAACGAGGGGCCCACGAGGGTGGAGGGCACGCCTAGGGGGTGGGCGCGCCCCCTACCTCGTGGCCTCCTCGGTTGTTTCTTGATGTCCACGTCAAGTCCCCTAGATCACGTTCGTTCCAAAATAACGCTCCCGAAGGTTTCATTCCGTTTGGACTCCGTTTGATATTCCTTTTCTACGAAACACTGAAATAGGCAAAAAAACAGCGATTTGGGTCGGGCCTCCGGTTAATAGGTTAGTCCCAAAAATAATATAAAAGTGTAAAATAAAGGCCATTAACATCCAAAACAGATAATATAATAGCATGGAATAATAAAAAATTATAGATACATTGGAGACGTAAAAGGGGTCCACATTCCTAATCCATGCCATGCCAATCATTGCGCTTTCCTAAAATATTTATCTTGAAATAGCATTAGCTCAATGAGCTATATGTTGTCAATAATTACCAAGACCACCCAGGGATAGTTGCACTCTCAATCTCCCCCTTTTTGGTAATTGATGACAACATATAGATCAAAGCTTCGACAAATGATCATAAGATTGAAATACATCGTCGCTTTGAGAAGTATGTGATAAGCAAGAGCTCCCCCTAAATTTGTGCATTATTTAAAATTTGCTTTTGAATGCAAATGCACAATCGATTAGGATCATGGGTTACTCTTACATGTCACATACATCTTGGTGGAGCACTCAAAATGATAGAAATTAAAAGCATGCACTCATCACCAAGCAAAGTGAATGATCATATATGAGATATAACAGATAATATCATCCAGGCAAGCAGTAAAGTAGCATATGATCAAACACATGATCAAACAAGTATCTCACACAGACATAAAGTATCAACCAAGCACACCAAAATAGTTCAACCAAAAGCAAGAGAGACAAAGAACCAAAAACACACTCTCTTGAAACCTATGATCTATACATTTCTCCCCCACCAAAAAGATTGAAAATGCATAGTGCTATAAGTCTCTCAGGCTTGGTCTTTGGGAGGTGGTGTAGAGAGAACTCCAAGGACGAAGGCATTTGTTGATGTACTTGGAGCTGGTGGAGTAGGTGCTGGAGGTGGAACTGAAGCTGTAGCTGCTGGTGCTGACGATGTAGCTCTAGAATCTGGCACTGGCACTACAGCAGACCTCTGACCTCGTGGCACTCACTAAAAAGCATCCGTAGTGGTCTTCCCTCTCCTCTCCTCAGCTTCCTCCTGGAGCTGCTCAACTACAGTCTGTATCTCAGTCACCTTGAGGTCAAGATCATAGAATTTTGTCTCAACAATCCTTTCCAAGCTCTCCTGATTCTGAGTCAGGGTGGCCAAGCCCTTCTCAGTCCTCAAAGTAGATTGGATCAGATATGCTAGCTGATCTTGCTTGCTCTTCAGGAACACCTGAGATGCTTCCTCTACACTTGGCATCCTTGCAGCTTTCTCTGCCTTTGCTTTAGTTCTCTTCTCTTGTGCTTGTGTTGATGAAGGTTCATCCTCATTCATCACAACTGTGTTGTCTTCAAATTCAGGGTACAAAGGCAAGTGCTCCTTGTCCAATAGGTAGGTGCATGTGCCCATCTTTGAGTTGATGAGCACCTGAATATGTGGAGCATACCCACATGATCTCTTCTGGTCAGCAGTTATCCTCTTGATTGTCTCTACAATCAGACTCATGACCTTGAATTTTTTAGGCACATCAAATATTTGCAGCAAGTTGATGGAATGTCCTATAATCATCTTGTGATCTCCAGACTTGGGTAGCAAAGTATGCCTTAAGATGGTGTTAATAGTAGGTAGACCAGACAACAAATAGTGTACAGATCCAAGTGTGTGTGTCTCCAAAGCATTATCAGGGATCTCGTGTACATGTTTGCCATAGAGTTGTGGTCTTTCTTCTTCTTGGCAAACACATCCAAATCATCATCATGTTCCTCTGGGGCATTGATCAACTTGGCCCATTCTTCAACAGTTGATTGGTACCTCGTACCTTCAAACACCCATACCATCCTTCCATTTGGATAGAAATGAGCAGTTGAGTAAAATTGCATAACTAGCTCATCATTCCATTTGGTCAACTTTTGACCCACAAACTCATCAACTCCACAAGCTGTGAAGTTGTCTTGTACACCTGGGAAGTGATCTTCATTTTCTTTGATGTATTCCCAATCAACCCATCTCATGTCATAGAAAATTGGCTTCTTGTCAAGCAGAATAGTCTCATAGAAGTCTTGTTGTTCTTTTGTGTGGCACCTATAGTCAACAGTGGTTCTCCTCCTCACAGCATAGGGCTCTGACTGTCTCCACAATATCAGTCCTGCATCCTTCCTGATATTCATGTCCTCAGCCACAGGATGAGCATCATTGTGGTCTGTAATCTTGGGTTTCAGTTTTCTTAAAACATTAGCTTCATCATCTTCTTCTTCAACTTCAGGCACTGGGGCCTTGTTCTTCTCTTCTGCAGGAATGTTTCTGGTGCTTCTCTTGGGCTTAGAAGGCTTCTGAGACTTGGTGGTTTGAGAAGCAGCTTTGGGAGCAGTTTTGGGCTTTGAAGCAGTAGCCCTTGACTTGATAGCATCTCCCATGAGCTTTGGGGACTTGGGTGCTGGTGCAGCATCCTCTTCCTCTTCCTCTTCTTCTGCTGGATCTTTTAACATGGAGGATCTCCCAAGGACTCTGGCAGTGGTCTTCTTGACCCTCTCCTTCCTCTTCTTGCCATCTCCAACCTCTTTGGGTTCAAGAGTGAACTCCATAGATTCTTAAGTGGAGTCTCTAGCCTTAGACATAGGAATCCTTTTTGTTGGTGCCTTCTTGTTCAACCCTGGCTTAGTTGTTGCAGATGTGCCATACTCTTTCTTTAGCACCATCTTCTTGGAGTTGACTTCCTCCTTAGTAGCAACATAGTCCTCATCTTCAGAATCTGAGGTTCTCTTCTTCCTTGACCTGGTGGCTACCTTTGGCAAATTACTGGGAGTGCTCTTGCTGCCATCATCTGAGGTACTTGAGGGACTAGTGCCCTCACTCAATTGCACTTGCTCTTCTGACCTGTTCTGGCTGTCGCTCTGGTCAGACATGTTGGCAAACACACCGACAACAAACCCTGTGAACAGACATAGATGAGGTAGAATAGATGAGCATCACACAATGAAGAGTTTTTGCAAAACAGATGACTCAAAAACTTAGTTTTAGTTCTCCACAGAAAGCATTTCGGAGCTACCGATTTGTTAAACTTGGTGATACCGAAGCAATTTTGGAACCTAAACTAGTGAACTCGGTCAAACCGAGTCACAGTTCGCTGGCACCGAGACTGCTAGGGTTTCATAGAGAATCGAACTCGGTCACACCAATTTGCAATTTTTGGTCAGACCGAAAAAGCATGTGCAATGGCCTAAGCCAAATCGGTGAGACTGATTTCTACAACTCGGTCGGTCCGAGATGAGTTTGGCGGAAACCTAACCCTAAATTTTTGAATCAAGCCTAACCTAAAGGATGTTTTCTATGGATAGATTGTTTTCATACGTGTTAAAGATCATCGCAAAGCAATGTCCTATGAATCGGAGTAAGGAAATAGCACAAAGAGTCGAACCCATACCCTAGTTCGGTAGGAGTTCGCTACGGCGACAACGGCGGAGCAGAATTCCGTTGACGGCGACGGAAACTAGTGGCGGGAGGTCGCTGGCGGCGAGGAGACGATCCAGAGACTCGAGGAGGTAGAGCAGGACACATGTGCGGGCTGAGGAGTTTGAAGAAATTTCCAAAAACTCACGTGTGGGTATATATATCCCGACCCTGTCGGTGTGACCGAGTGGAACAACTTGGTGGCACCGAGATGTAGAATCGCAAGCGGTTACTGCAACTCGGTGTGACCAAAAATTTCAAATCGGTTGCACCGAGTTGGAAAAACTGGATCAACTTAGTGAACTCGGTGTGACCGAAGTGGATGACTCGGTCATACTGAAATGCACAAAGAGGTTTTGGAATTTTAAGTCTATGATGAATCGGGGACTGCGAGTGCTCCTCACACAGAGTGGTTCCAATCTAACTTGATCAAACTTTGTGATGTAGCATGAATAGAGTTTGAGACGAGAAAATCATAGATAGCTAGAGGAGGTTCTTAGGCGTTCTTGTCCATACACTTGGCAAAAGAGAAAACACCAAACAATCAAAACAACAAGTGGATGTCCTCGAATGAGTAAAATATGCAATCAACATGCTCACACAATAAAATAGCAAATGAAATATGTGGCAAAGCATGCACAAACACTCTAGCATCTATCAAGCAATTGGCGATGACTAGGTCATCTATATATGAGTATATTGACTGAGGAGTCAAATAAGAACATTTGATCGTAGGTCATACTCATCGTTTAAGCACAAGTGGGGTTGCCACTTTTACATAAAGCATTGTTGTGCTCACACCTTTAGAGTTGTTTTAGCTCAATTGATTAGAGTAAAGCTCCCCCTAGATGTGATATCCCCCCCTAAGAGGGATGAACTAACCTTGGGTTTTGTCGATGATGACTTCATGTAGGTGTTGCAGATGTAGATGCTCAATGTTGCTATAGATCATTCAGAGCAATCCATTGGAGTGAGTTGCACTTTCAATACCTATACGGGTTATTCCCACAAGGAACAAACAAGGATATCCATAGACATAGAGTGATGTTCACATAAGATGATGTTCATGAAAGCATTAGGTTACCTTGTCCCTTGTCTTACCAACAAGAGGGTTTGTGACTCCTAGAACTAGTGCAAGATGTGGAAGTTGTTTGCACATGTCCTTGCCAAAAGATATGAGTCAAGTATGTTGGCGGAGTCACCTTCAAGAACTATCTAGTTCTTCTTCTTCAGGATCCACATCATCTTGATGGGAATCCTTGGAGTTGTAGTCATACTTGATGTAGTAGAACTTGACGTAGTCTTGGGAACCCACTTGACCAAGGCCTTAGGAGCTTCTTCAAATGCATCAATCTCCTCTTGAAGCTTGTCCTTCCCTTTTAGCTTGTGGTCTTGTCGTGGAATATCATCTTGAGCTTGTGTCCCTTGGAAAGAAGTAGGATCATACTTCTCTTGTTGAGGAACAAACTTCATCTTGGGGTATTGATCTTCTTCCCACTCAGCTCCATTGGCATTGAACTTTTGTTCAAAACCAATTTCTTGATTATTCCGGTGCCTTCCTTGCTTGCGTACAATTTCCTCAAATTGCTTACTTCCGGCAAGGCTATTGTAAACACCTTTCTCTATAATTCCCTTCAATAAGCTATTTTCTTGCTCAAGTGTAACTTGGCTAAGAGAATCATTAGTGGAATCAATAGAACTACTAGAAGCAACAATATTGGATTTAAAATGATTGTTGTTACTACTAGAAGAAGAATCTTTCTTACTCTTGTTGCTAGATTTAACTTGTGGCATGTAAGTAGACAAGAGTAAACGCTTGGCAATGTAAGAAGAACTTTTCTTGCGAAGATCATCATTGATTGCCTTTAAGAACTCATGCTCTTGCTCAAGGTTGAGCTTTTCAAAGCGTAACTTCTCATGAGTCTTTAAAAGTTCTCGATGATCTTCCAAGGTAGTTTCATGAGCTAACTTAAGAGTGTTTAGTTCTTTAGTTAGACGCTCAATCTCCTTCTTATCATCGTCATTCGTTTTATCTTGATTAGCTTGATTAATAGCAAGTTCATCATAGTTTGCATAACTAGAGTTGTCAACAAGTAAATCATCATCTCCTAGCAAATCATCTTCATCACTATTGAAATCAACATACTTGGGGTGTGATACCTTTGGGCCTTTAGCCATGAAGCATCTTCCAATTCCTTCATTTGGTGAGTCAAATATGTCGTAGGAGTTGGTTGACACAAGTGCTAGACCGGCAACACCTTCATCTTGAGTATATTCGGAGTCGGAGTGATAACTTCTGTCGGAGTGATTGTTGGAGTCAGAGCCGGATACCCATTCACCAACATGAGCTTAATGTCTTCGTTTTGTGTAGCTCCTTGATTACTTGTCCTTCCTTTCTGAATCCTTGCTTCTCCATGATGTTCTTCGTTCATAACGGTCATCTCTACTCCTTCTCTCTCTAGGTGGTGATTCTTCTCTTCTACTTCTCCATTTGGGTGAATCTTCTCTTCTTTTGTAGGGAGCCGTACACTCATTGGAGTAGTGCCTGGGTCTTCCACAATTGTAGCAATTTCGTCCACGACTTGAAGATCTTTTGTCATTGTAGGACCTTGACTTGGAACTTCTCTCCTTGCTTCTACTCTTTTAGAACTTGTTGAAGTTCTTCACCATTAGGCTCAATTCTTCATTGAAGGTTTGTTTCTCACTTGATGATGTGGGAGCATCACATGAGGCTTTGTAAGCACCACTTGACTTGTTGTGAAGCTCTTCCATATCCTTGAGTGACATCTCATGATCAACAATTCTTCCAATAACTTCTGTTGCCTTGAGATCTTTGTAATTGGGCATCATTTGAATCAACATACACATGGTATCATATTTTCCATCCAAGGCTCTTAGGATCTTCTTGATGATGAATCTATCGGTCATCTCTTCACTTCCTAAGCCGGCAATCTCATTTGTGATGAGAGCAAGCCTAGAGTACATTTCAGCGACACCTTCACCATCCTTCATTTTGAACTTGTCAAGTTGACTTTGAAGCACATCCAATTTGGATTCCTTGACGGAGTTGGTACCTTCGTGCATATCAATCGAAGTATCCCAAATCTCCTTTGCATTCTCAAGACGGCTAATTTTGTTGAATTCTTCGGGGCACAATCCGTTGAAGAGGATATCGCAAGCTTGAGCATTGTATTTCAGCATCTTCAACTCTTCCGCGGTAGCTTCATGGTTTGGTTCTCTCCCATCAAATAATTCACCTTGCAAGCCAATACACACAATAGCCCAAATATCAGGGTTATGTCCAAGAATATGCATTTTCATCTTATGCTTCCAACTAGCAAAATTAGTACCATCAAAGAAAGGACCTCTACGGTGGTAATTTCCCTCACTAGACGTCATACTCTCCTAGGTTGTGAAACCAAGGCTGTGATCACCAAATGCAATGGAAATCAAGGCAAATGGAGACCAAAGCGCTGATACCACTTGTAGGATCGGAAGTATGTCTAGAGGGGGGTGATTAGAGTACTTGACCAAATAAAAATCTAGCCTTTTCCCAATTTCAAGTCTTGGCAGATTTTAGCAACTTAGCACTAGTCAAGCAATCAACCTACACATGCAAGTCTAAGAGTATAGCAGCGGAATGTAAAACATTGCACATGAAGGTAAAGGGAGGAGTTTGGAGGGAGCAAATGCAATGTATACACAAAGATTTTTGGCGTGGTTACGATAGGTGGTGCTATCGTACATCCATGTTGATGGAGACTTCAACCCACGAAGGGTAACGGTTGTGCAAATCCACGGAGGGCTCCACCCACAAAGGGTCCACGAAGAAGCAACCTTGTCTATCCCACCATGGCCATCGCCCATGAAGGACTTGCCTCACTAGGGTAGATCTTCATGAAGTAGGCGATCTCCTTGCCCGTACAAACTCCTTGGTTCAACTCCACAATCTTTTCGGAGGCTCCCAAGTGACACCTAACCAATCTAAGAGGCACCACTCTCCAAAAGGTAATAGATGGTGTGTTGATGATGAACTCCTTGCTCTCGTGCTTCAAATGATAGTCTCCCCAACACTCAACTCTCTCTCACTGATTTGGATTTGGTGGAAAGAAGATTTGAGTGGAAAGCAACTTGGGGAAGGCTAGAGATCAAGATTCATATGGTTGGAATGGAATATCTTGGTCTCAACACATGAGTAGGTGGTTCTCTCTGAGAAAATGAATGCTGAAGTGTAGGCACGTTCTGATGGCTCTATCCACGAATGAAGAATGGGTGGAGGGGTATATATAGCCTCCACACAAAATCTAACCGTTACACACAAATCACCAAACTCTGTGGGACCGAATAATGAAACTCGGTCAGACCGATTTAGTTCAAAATATGAGCATTCGACTTTTCGGTGGGACCGACATGTCAACTCGCTGTGATCAATTTCATTAGGGTTAGGACATAAAGTAATCTCGGTGAGACCGATTACACAAAATCGGTGGGACCAATTTTGGTAATAAGCTAACCAGAGAGTTGGTCAGGCAAACTCGGTGGGACCGATTTGCTCATCTCGGTAAGACCGAAACGTTACGAAGGGGAAACAGAGAGTTTGCATTGCAAACTCGGTGGGACGGATTGGTCATCTCGGTTGGACCGAAATGTTACGAAGGGAAACAGAGAGTTTGCAATCCCATCTCGGTGAGACCGAGATCCCTATCTGTAAGACCGAAGTGAGTAGGGTTTGTGGCAGTGGCTATGGCAAATGAACTCGGTGCGCTGGATAGAAAGTTTCGATGGGGCCGAGTTTGACTTTTGGTTTGCGACATATGTGGATATGAGAAAGTAGTTGAGGGTTTTTGGAGCATATCACTAAGCATTTTGAGCAAGTAAGCCAATAAGCAACACCTCATCCCCTTTTAATTGTATTGGCTTTTCCTATGGACTAATGTGATCTTGGATCACTAAAAGTAAAATGTAGAGTCTTGAGCTTTTTAGCTTGATCCAATCTTTTGTCCGTAGCATTTTGAGGGGTCCACATTCCTAATCCATGCCATGCCAATCATTGAGCTTTCCTGAAATATTTATCTTGAAATAGCATTAGCTCAATGAGCTATATGTTGTTAATAATTACCAAAACCACCCAGGGATTGTTGCACTTTGAAAGAGTTGGCGCCGGAGTTGATCTGCAAGTTAGAGAAGATCTTTCTGCCGAGCTTCTTTAATCCAATGCGGCACTTGATTTTGCATCTCCCAACCGAGGAAAGATTGGGGGCATGTGCAAAATCGTTGGTGCTACGCAAATGATAGGATGCAGAAGACGCTACGAGCAAAATGTAAAAATAAACATAGAATTGAAGCATCGATGGCTGAGGCATTCATTACTGAGGAGGCAGAAAACTTTGTGACAGCACACTACGAAGCCAAAAATTATCATTTGCATAATCTGAAGCCTCGGTACAATGCTGACGACCCTAAAAAGGGTGGATCCAACCTCAGCCTATTCAAAGGGGATCTCGCACCAGCTGGTGCTTCTAATTCCTTAACATTGGATTTCAAAGAATGGCAGATCATTTCGTTGTATATCTTGACCAACCTAACAGAAGTGCAGTCGTACATCGAGTAAGTTCTTGGAACATTGTTTCACAACTTCTAATTCCTTTGAACTGCTCTTATTCCCGGATAAATTTGATACAGTCAATACGTCGCCAAATTCTCGTATGGAGCGGTGATCCAAAAGGATTTCGTCGAAGAGTATGAGCTTCTGGCAAAACATGGAGGCGGCTATCCCAGTTTCATCTCTTGGTTCAAACAACGGGTAATTTCCATTAGACCATTTCATTTCTTCGTCTAATTTGTGGCTAATGCAACAATCCCTTTTGTATTAAACTTGTAGGCTAATTCAGAGTTAATGGACACCGAATTGTGACAAGTCGCTAATTGTTTTGACTTTAAGGTCCGTTCATTTGACAAATACGATATCAATGGGTATCGCTTTCGTACCTATGGCAAAGAGCTATCTATGGCCGACCGAAAGTCTACAAATTGTTGTGTCTCTGCTATCGGCGAAGGAGATACCGATTATTATGGAAGAGTTGAAGCAATTTATGAACTTCAATTCTATGGTGCAAACCCACCGAATGTTGTAGTCTTCAAATGTTATTGGTTCTAGCCGAAGGAGACTGGAAGGACTCATGAACACTTAGGGCTAATGGAAATCAAACAAAGCACCCATTTGGATGTTCCCGATGTCTATATTATGGCTCAACAGGCCACCCAAGTTTTCTATCTACCATGGGCCTGTCAAAGTGATCCAAATCTCAATGGTTGGGATGTCGTTTATGAAGTGCCGCCACGTGTTAGACCACCTCCCCCCAATGAAGAGGATTATGAACCTCACATTAACCGAGACACATATGAAGGAGAATTCTTCCAATAAACATGTCTCTCCAAAAAAATGTTTCAAGAACCGCTCTACTTCACCCCATAACATTGAAGTAGACAACGATAGTGAACCCGACTTCACTCCTGAGCTGGAACAAGAAGAGCCTGAACTAGAAGAGGTTACTGCTGCGGATGACCTGTCAATGCTTGACCGATTATGTAAAGGTGGTCTTCCACATGATGATGCATTTATTAGTGATGATGATGAGCACGTCATTGCTGATAGTGATGATGATGATGCATTTATTGAACCCAGAGCATTTATTGAACCCGATGATCAAGATTATTATTAGGTATTCAATTTTTTATGCTGTACTTGATTTACAAAGTTACTTGTATGATTGTATAATTCATATAGCTAATTGTATAATGTTCTTACTTTGTATGATTGTTTCTTATACATAGTGCCATGGTCTTGATTTCCTTCCCTGTCAGCCCTCGACCGCTTTATGATTCGGAAGTGGTAAATTCTCTTTAATAACTATTTGTTGCATTTCGCATTTATGACAATTATGGCCATCAAGTTGACATAGAGATATTCTAATATAGGAGATATGTGAACCGGAATTTGAAACCGACCCTCTTGTCGAGAATTTAAATTTAGTTGAAAAAGAAAATGAGTATTTGAAAGAAAAAATTAAAAGAATTGAAGAAGAGATGACATTGGAGTTGTATGTTGCCAATGTCGTTGATGATCACAAGATGAAGATGAATGCAATGCGCTTGAAGATGGATGCAATGCGCCTGAAGCTTAAGAAGATTAGAAAATATTCCACTGAAAATGAGGCTTGGTATCATTATGCCGTTGGATCCATTGTTACCTTTATTGCGATCTTCATCGCATTTGTTGTGATGAGGGTAAGTTTTTTCTAGTGCTTTGCTTAACAAATGCATACTTAGCTTATTTTCTCCTAATGGCATAATTACCTAAGTTAGATAAAAATGACATTAGTTAGAAGAAGAAGATAAACAAGAGGAGAGGAGAAAAAGAAAGAGAAGGAAATTTCTTCTTCTTCTTCTTCTAGTTTCCTTCTTCTTCTAACTTTCTTCTTTCCCAATTTGCAGATTTGCTTTCGATGAGGAAGCTTGCGTTGATGGAGTCTACTCTTCTCCTTGTCCTTCCTTTTTGTTTTGATTTTGTAGGATGAACAATGTGAAACTTGCTACCTATATATGTATGTATGGATGAAACGATTGTATGTTTTTTGTTGGATATGTTGTAATGGACTTTTCATTGGTATGTATATGTGTTGGATGATCATATCCATATGGCAAGGTTATGATTTGGTATGTATATGTGTTGTTATGCTTGTTGAAAGTATCTTCAAATGTGCGTGTGTGTGTCTATATATATATATATATATATATATATATATATATATATATATATGAAATTCTATCAAATTGAATGAATTTAAGAAAAAATGGAAAACAGGGGTTGTACAGGCTCTTTGCAGTCTGTTGGCAGATGACAAAGAGCTTTGCTATCAGCCAGCAGACGGCAAAGCTGCCATGTGTCAGCTACCTGTGCAACCTGGGGGCACTGGGCTGGCCTATATGGTTGCTTTGTCGTCTGTTGGCATACGACAAAGACCTTTGCCTCTTTGTCTTCGGCCAGCTGATGGCATAGCATGCCACGTGTCAGCTACCTGGGCTGGCCTACACGGGCTCTTTGGCATAAGCTGGCAGACGACAAAGATGCAAAGGTCTTTGACGTCCGCCATCAGACGGCAAAGCACGCCGTTAACCCACTAACGGACCAAACCTTCCACGTGTGCTGTCCAGGCTCTTTGCCATCCACTGGCGGACGGCAAAGACCATTTCATCTTTGCCGCCCGCCAGCAGACGACAAAGAGGCCTTTGTCGTAGCTTGTTCAGTCGGACCTGTTGCCATCTGTTGGCTGACGGCAAAGGCATTTGCCGTCTGCCAGACATGCCTCTGCCATCATCCATGGCAGACGACAAAGTGTCTAATTCCTGTAGTGCTACTGTTCATCCACCGTCGACCTCCTCCAGCCTCCACCTACGACTGTTCATCCACGGGCTCATGTTCATCCAGCCTCCACCGCTCCTCCACCGGCTACTATTCAACTAGCCCTCTCCACGGGGTCCTATTCAACCACCCCTCCACGGGCTACTGTTCATCCAGCCCTCCACCGGCTACTGTTCAACCAGCCCTCCACGGGGTCCTGTTCATCCAGCCCTCCACGAGGTCATGTTCATCCACCCCAACTAGCTCGATCGGGGTCCTGTTCATCCAGCGACAACGGCCTATACTACCACGGGGTCCTGTTCATCGAACCCCCCACCGGGAACTATTCATCCACCCCCCAACAACGCTCACTATTCATCAAGAGGCAACAGGTTCGATCGGCTTCAGTTAGCAGCAGTAGCGAAGGAATCACTCGATCGGGTTCAGTTACAGCTAGATCGATAGATCGCTCGGGTTCGGTAACGTGTAGCCTGGAGTGCAATCATTCGGGTTCAGTAGGCGAACGCCTCGCTTGGGTTTAGTTAGAGCCCAACGCCTCGCACCCACGCGCGTATGTGTACGAGAGAAACGCGCATCGCTTGGCTCCCGATCACCCATTGTAACCGGGAACTCCCCGATATATTCCTCGCCCTAGCTTCTACCATGGTTTTTCTATCATGGGCGGCCCAAAGAATATCATGCAGCTGCATCTCTGGCCCGCCCAGGACGAAAAGCCCATTTTATGTCATGATTTTTTGTCATAGAAGGAGGATCCCACCACATCTATCATGATACCAGGTTTTTTCACAATTATCGTCATAGATGTGTCATAAGCATAACAGGAAAAAAATTCGTTCGGCCCAAAATGTCACGGATGTGTCTTTTTTTGTAGTGTTACCTTAGTAGTTTGAGGGAAGGAATATTTTCAATACACCCGGAGTGGGACCAAGTAACCCGCCTAGCGTGACCCGGGCTGCTAAGGCGCCGATGACCAGGGCGATGGCTCAACCTCGTATAGCAGATCCACTGCGTATGGATATTACCCTGCCCCAGCGAGTGCCGACACCTCCGGGTCACTACTCCAACCCTCTGGATAACATGATTGCCGCGGCCTCATGGCTGGCGGCTCTTCCAATTATAGGCGAGTCTCCAACTATGATAGAGACCTGGAACACTGTGGAACTTCTTCAGACGACTGTAACTCAGCAGGCGGCTTACTCATACAGCCACGAGCGAATTCATTCAACTCACGTCAGAGTCGAAGTTACAGCCGACACATTGAGTCGCCGGCGGTTCCCAGCAGCGAGCGGCGTCATAACCCGCCTCATGGGCATAACCCGCCCCGGGAGGATAACAATGTTCAGGCCCTTAGGGATCAGGCGAGAGTACGTCAAGAGGCAGAACTGGCTGCTCTAGCGGCTCATCAGCAGCTTCAGCGAAACCCATCGGTGTCTGTGGAGGCTGGGATGACTTCCAGGACGGTGGGCATGCCGTGTCTAGTGCTGGCTCTACGTAATGAGCGCCTGCCCAAGGATTTTAAGGGCCCTCGTAAGGTGCCTAATTACACCGCAGATCTCCCACCTGAGGCTTGGATTGAAATCTACAAACTGGTCATGGAGATGTTGGATGTCAACGATGCAGTATGCGCCAAATACTTCACCATTATGTTGGATGGGCCAGCTCGAACCTGGTTGAAGGGGTTGCCCGCCAACTCTATCAATTCATGGGCACAGTTGAAGGCGCGTTTTATTCAAAATTTCAAAGATACATGCGAGAAGCCCTTGTTAGTTATTGATCTGGACGCTTGTGTCCAGCGAGAGAAAGAGTCGGCCCACCATTGGGTTTGTCGGGTTTCAGCGATTATCCATTTATTAGATAGCATCAATCTCGGCTCTGCTGTGCTGATTCTAGAAAAGAATTGCCACTTCATACCTCTCAAGCAGAAATTGGGGCAGCTTAAATGTCATTGCAATGATATGGGGGAGCTCATGGCGGATCTTATCAAGTATGCTGACTCTGATCCCACCCAGGAGCCGAGGTCCTATGAGGAAAAATCTAACAAGGCAAAAAAGAATGGTAAGGGTCAGCAGCAGAGCACAGTAGGACATAGTGAAGGCTACAACGGTAAACCTAGGCAACCAGATATGCGGGTCAGACCTTGTGGCTAACACGAATACACAACATAATAATCAGCATTGTAAGGGTAAGCCGCAGTTTGGAGGGCCGAAATTCAACCTAGAAGTGATGTTAAATGAACCTTTCCCAAAACATAGTTTCTCGGATAGACCATCAACTCACTTGTGGAAGGATGGCTTTATTATGAAGGAGTACAAGAATCCCGGCTATCTCCAGAATCATAATAACAATAATGGCCCACACAGCGGGTCAGGATCCGGTTTACACGGGCCCGGCATTGGGGGTGGCGGCTCAAATTCTGGATATCAAGGACAAGCTAATCAAAGTGGTTATAATCAGCAGCCCAGTCAGAATAACCAGCAACAGCAGTCAGGATATCAGAGTAATCCAAAGCAGCTTAACAGTGGCCAATATCATATTTTCACCATAAGCCTTTGCAAGCTTGATCAGAAGGTTCATAAACGGGCAGTCAATGCTGTTGAGCCGGTGGTGCCTCAATATTTGCGGTGGTCAGAACAACCAATTGTGTGGAGTCATGAGCATCACCCGCCTCGGGTGGACAATCCGGGTCAGTTGGCATTGGTGGTAGCCCCTCAAGTTGGGGGTTATAAATTCACTAAGGTGCTTATGGATGGAGGTAGTAGCATCAACATCCTCTGTTATGATACCTTTCGCCGTATGAATTTGACTGACAAAGATCTTAAGTCATCTTCTATAGTTTTCACTGCATGGTACCTGGTAAGTCGGCATATCCAGTTGGTAAGATTGCCTTAGAGGTGGCTTTTGGTGATGACTATTATTACAGGGCAGAGCAGAGACATTGCGGTTTGAGGTGGTTAAAATTTAAAGCCCTTATCATGCTTTGTTTGGACGGCCGGCTTATGCCAAGTGTATGGCACAACCGTGTTATGTATATCTACAGCTTAAGATGCCAGGACATAAGGGTACCATTATAGTCCATGGCAATAGGAAGATTTCTTTGGAATGTGAAGAAGGTGATGTTGCTTATGCAGAGTATGCCTGTGCCACGGAGGAACTTAAGTTTTATAAGGATACTGTTGACCTGGCAGACAGGACTCCTTTAAAGAAGCCAACCACACAACAAGACCCTTTATTCAAGTTTAAATCGGCGGATGATACCAAATGGGTTGATTTTATCCCTGGCGACTCATCTCAGCAGTTCACTATCAGTGCTAATAAGGATCTAAAATAGGAAAGCATGCTCATCGAGTTCATTCGTGAGAATTGGGACATCTTTGCTTGGAAACCTTCAGATATGCCGGGTGTACCGAGAGAACTCGCTAAGCACACTCTTAATATTGATCCTAAGTTTAAGCCGGTCAAGCAATTCCTTCGCTATTTTAATGAAGAAAGACGTAAGGCCATTGGAGAAGAAGCGGTCCGGCTCTTAGCGGCCGGGTTCATCGTTGAGGTTTTTCACCCAGAGTGGTTGGCTAATCCATTGATGGTACTTAAGAAAAATGGAACTTGGCATATGTGTGTGGATTATACAGACCTTAATAAAGCATGTCCGGCCAATCCTTTTGCTCTTCCTCGCATTGATCTGATCATCGATGCCACAGCGGGTTGTGAGTGTTTAAGTTCCCTAGATGCTTATTCTGGTTATCATCAGATTAAGATGAGAGTTAAAGACTAAGAGAAAATGGCTTTCATCACGCCTTTTGGAGCTTTCTGCTGTGTATCTATGCCTTTTAGGCTCAGGAGCGCGCAGGTGACTTATCAACTTGTGTTCAGAATTGTCTTCATAACCAGATTGGACCCAATGTTCACGCTTATGTGGATGATATTATTGGAAAATCCAGGAAGAAGGAATATTTGTTGGATGACTTGAAGGAGACCTTTGATAATCTCTAGGTCTACAAAATGATGCTTAACCCGGGCAAGTGTGTTTTTGGTGTGCCTGCAGGCAAGCTCTTGGATTTTCTAGTCTCGGAGAGAGGTACTGAAGCTAACACGGAGAAGATCAAGGCTATTTCATCATCGGCTAAGCCGGCATGTATCAATGATGTTCAGCGTTTGGCGGGTTGTATCGCCGCATTGAGCCAATTCATAAGCAGCCTGGGAGAAAAGGCAATTCCTTTATACCAGATGATTAAGAAAACAGACCACTTCATTTGGAGTGATACCGCTAATGAGGCATTTGAGGCGAACAAAAAAGAAACTTGCTGAGCCGCCCGTCCTTGCAGCTCCCATTGAGAAAGAACATTTGCTTTTATACGTGGCGGCTAATAGCAGAGCCACCAATGTGGTGGTTATAGTGGAAAGAAAGGAGACAGGTAAGGAGTACCCAGTCCAGAGGCCGGCTTACTATGTCAATGAGGTGTTAATTGAGTCTAAATAGCGATACCAACATTGGCAGAAGCTAGTATATGGGGGTGTTCATGGCCAGTCGCAAGATGAAGCATTACTTTCTTGGCCATCCCGTTACTGTGGTAAGCTCCACCCCTTTGGGAGACATTATTCAGAACAGAGAAGCAACAGGTCGGGTGGCCAAGTGGGCCATCGATCTTGTACCTCATGGGTTGAAGTATATGCCACGAACGGCTATTAAGTCTCAGGCTCCTATGGATTTTATCAATGATCGGACAGAATTATAGACACCTGAGGAGAAGCCGGATAAAACATATTGGATGATTCACTTTGATGGATCCAGTCAGTTGGAAGGATCGGGGGCTGGAGTTATTTTGACTTCCCCACGAGGTGGCAAAGTTTGCTATGTGTTAAGATTGATGTTTCCTTGCACGAACAAGCAAAGGAATATGAGGCCCTGCTCCATGGCCTTCGAATGGACAAAGAGATGAATTTAAGTCGGGTCAGGTGCTTCGGTGACTCAGATTTGGTGGCTCAGCAAGTTTCAGGCACTTGGGATTCTAAAGACCCGCTCATGGCAGCTTATCGCCAGGCGGTTGATAATATTGCTGGTCATTTCAAAGGTTATTAGGTGGAGCATGTTGATCGCAGGAAAAATGAAGCGGCTGATCCTTTGAGTCGGCTCAGCTCTCAATGTAAGCCGGTGCCCTCCAATGTTTTTCTTGATGTGTTACATAATCCTCCAGTCAAGTTGTCATCCGAAGAGGATCTTGCTATTCCTGGCCCGGAGGCACGGTTGGTGGTGGCTCTCCATGCTATTCCTGATTGGACAGTTCCTTACTTGGCTTATATGACCCGGGGCAAGTTACCTGAAGATGAAACTTTGGCCAGGTATATAACCCGACGGTCTAAGTCTGTGACCATCGTAATGGCGAGTTACACCGATGCAGCATCACAGGCGTGTTCCAGCGTTGTGTTTCTCCTGAAGAGGGTCGTGAGATTCTAAGGGAAATCCATGAAGTTGATTGTGGTCATCACGCTGGCTCTAAATCTCTGGTGGCTAAAGCTTTTCGTCATGGATTTTATTGGTTGACGACTCATGTTGATGCAGAGGATCTTGTTAGTAAATGTGATGGCTGTCAGAAATTTTCTTGACGGGCTCACGTGCCGGCTCAAGAATTGAGGATGATTCCAATTACTTGGCCATTTGCAATATGGGGGCTTGAGATGGTTGGACCTTTCAAGAGGTCTAAAGACAAGAAAACTCACCTCCTGGTGGCGGTTGATAAATTTACCAAGTGGGTTGAGGCAGAGCCAGTCAGCAAGTGTGATGCTGCAACGACGGCTCAGTTTATAAAGAAAGTAATCTTTCATTTGGGTACCCTCGTAGTATCATAACAGATAATGGCACTAATCTATCTAAGGGTGCTATGAGAGAATTTTGTCAACATGAGCATATCCATCTTGATGTTTCCTCGATGGCTCATCCACAATCTAATGGTCAAGCTGAGAGGGCCAATCAGGAAATCTTGAGAGGCATAAAGCCCTGGCTTATGGTTAGTTTACAAAGAACGCTGGGTTGCTGGGTCGAGGAATTACCATCAGTACTTTGGAGTATGAACACCACCCCCCAACAGGTCAACATGCTATATGCCTTTCCTCATGGTCTATGGGGACAAGGTGGTTCTTCCAAGCGGTATCCTTCATGACTCACCTTGTGTGGCGGCTTATGTTGAGTTTGCTAATGAAATAGCACATCAAGATGCACTTGATGTGCTAGATGAGGAGCGTGACCTCGCGGCAGCTTGTTCAGTAACTTATCAGCAAGACCTGCGTCGCTACCATAGCCGCAGAGTGAAGGCCAGAACCTTTCAAGAAGGCGACTTGGTGCTTCAGTTAATCCAAGATCAAACAGATATGCATAAGCTATCCCCACCTTGGGAAGGACCCTTTGTGGTTAGCAAGAACCTGAACAATGGTTCATACTACCTCATTGATATACGAGAACACAAGGAATCGCGTAAGTCGGAGGAGGAGACCCGCCGGCCCTGCAACATTGCTCATCTTCGGCCTTATTGCACTTGAGCCACCGGCTCTTGTGTTGTACATACTTTTATCAATGTATATATTATGACCAATATAATAAAGCCGGCATCCTTGATAATTAAGGGCCTCTGTCATTTCATTTCTAAGCATCTGAGTCTTTATTATTTGTTCATAAGGTTACTTGGGGGCTACCAACCCAACGGGTTTAGCTTTCTTACCCTCGTGACCAGGCTAGATGCCGAATCCCGAGTTTGACCTGCCTGTTGCATGATGCTACTCCACCAGGTAATCCTGAATGACTCTCCGTACTCTTGGCAGTCAATATTTTAACTAAGACCCTGAACTCGTTAGGTTAAAACGGCGGTTTGTCATGTGAGGGTCGGCTTACAGTAAGCGAGGACAACTCTAAGGCTGTGCGGCCTATGAAAGCACTTAATCTTAGCGGCGGTGCGGTGAAAGCACTTGAATTTTAAGGTTGTGTGACCTATAAAAGCACTTGAATTTTTTCTGAATTTCGTTTCTTTTGAATATTTTGGATTTGCATCCATTGAAGAATGTTTCTGCTCAAGAATGGTTGGCACAATTCAGGCCATGTAGCCTTGATTATATGACTCATAATTGAGCATATTGGGTTTGGTAACCCGCCATGGTAGCAGACTCTAAGTCACCAGGATAATGTGCCTTGAGCAATCAAAATCATGATATTTCATGCCTACGGGTTACTACCCATTCTGGATTATAACTATCACGACATTACCATAATATTCACCTACAGGTATGTCTTTCAAATAACTATATGAATATTTAGGGTTTTCTAACCCGCCCTGGCTTTAGACTTTAAGTCGCCAAAATATTTCGGCTCAGATAGCCTTTCCTCTTGTCTTTTTAAAAAAATTCAAAGACTATTATGTTGGGGTTTATTACCCGTCCTGGCTTAAACCGCTAGGGCATATGTTGTTCCACTTGTGTGTAGGGAATACGAACATATTGACCTAACCCACAAGGATGATGATATTATAAGAAAGCATAGCGGCGGATCATAAATATCGGATTGGTTGTTTAAGCAGTTAAAAGCTAACATGCACGATGGCATGACAGATCATTGTTTTCAAACCTAGACTATTATAAGGACACCATGGACCTGAATAATTGGAGCAAACTGTTTGATAGCACAGGATGTCTATATCTAAGAACCGTCTGGTCTTAGTTCTCTTCGTTGCGGCGGGTTGATGATTCTGGGTCATCTCGCTCTGGCTCTTCTTCGTCTCCCATCTAGAGGTCAGGTGACGTCCAGTCGATGTCAGTTAAGGCTCCAAATATAGCTTCACCAAGGATAATTGGGGACGGATCAACATCAGGGGCAAAAGTGTGCTTACGCGTTGGAGGAGTAAGATCCACGACGTCATAAGCCGGTGGTTTAACCTTAGCATTCTCCATGTTGTACGTCTGCTGATACGTGGATAAATCAGTCTCCTCGGCCAGTTTGCATGCCAAGGGACGCATCTCCTTCACACATTTCGCAAAGTCCGTCTGATCAAAGGGAGACCCGTCTTCTTTGAGACTTGGACAACCAGTGGCCATCTCCTCCGGGTCTAGTTCCACTTTCCATGCCTTGGCTCGGCTAAGAGCTGTAATGGCACCAACATGGGTGGATGATCATTTTATCTCTTCCATCTTTTGGTGCATTATTGACAGTTTGGCCAGTACCTCCCTGATGAGTGTGGGCGGTTGTTTACTATTGGAGATAGACACAAGAGTTCGTTGAGTGCTAGTGTATAATTTTTCAACCAAGGTGTATATGGCTTTGAGTTTCACAAGCATATCTTGGCCAAGATTGGAGCTCCTGGGGCCTGTTGAACAAACATACCGATCAGTCGCCAGGTGGGTCAAAATAAATAGGTGGTGAAAGACTAACATTAAGTGTCACTTACCAAAGATGGCGTTTGTCATATGATTAATGTGTCACTTTAAGCCAGATAACTCCTCAGTCACCGGCTTAAGAGCAGCTTCAGCATCTTCAACTCTTTTCAATAGTGTTGCCTTCTCATTATCCCAACTGACTCTTTCAGCGTTAAAGTCCATTTTCAATTTTTCAGTTACTTCCAAGGCGGCTTTTAGTTCTGACCTGGCCCTTGAAGTTTCTGCTTTCTGTGATTTTATATTCTGCCGCAAGTCGCCTACTTGTGACTCCTTCATGCTTAATTCTGCCTGAAAAGCAATAATCAAGAAGCACTTAGCAATTATGATGATTAATCTATTGAAGTCCCCACACATTACAAGTACTCTACTGCCACAGCCCTAGCTTAGCCTTTGCTTGTCCTGGCATGATCATCATATCATCATGTTTAATTTTCTCAGAAACTTGAAATGGGGATGACAGAAACCCCCAGCACCACTCAAACCAACTAGGGTTACTAAAATACTTTTTCAATGAACCCAAAATGCCCTTCACAAAATGTTCATCATTTCTGGATTGGACTAAAACCCCTGGCAAAAATGGTGCACTCTTTTCTAGGACATTCTGGATTTTTGAATTAAATCATAAGTATTTGAATTTGGACATTTAAATTCTATAAAATATTTTAAATGTCCAAATAATCTTGAAAGCATTTGAGGGCTGTTGGAAATAGTTTCAAAAGTGCCCACAATTATTTTCAGGATTTTACAAAATGAGTTAGTATTTTTACTAATTCAAAATAGAGAAATAAAATAGAAAACAGAAGCAATTAAGTAACAAAGAGAGAGAGAGAGAGAAGGCCACTGGGCCACTCACCTGGACCTAGCTGGCAGCCCACCTGGCTGGCCCAGCTGGTGGCCTAGCCCACCAGGGCCAATGCCAGTCATCCTCTACCTCTGCTAGTAGGCAGAGGAGGGAGACAGCGCACACGCGCGCCATGGCGACGCGCCACCTCCCTACCTGCCTGCGTCCCTCGCCACCGAGACGCCTGAACCGCCTCCCCGGCGTCCCCTCGACCCCCTGGACACCGCACTTTTTCCTCCCCTCCTCTCTCTCGCCATTCCCCACCACAGCCGAGCGTGCTCGCCGCCACCGACCGCCGCAGCCATGACCAGCGCCTCCCCCTCGACCCCTCACCGTGCCTGCGAGTTCTGTCTTGACGTCCCCGGCCCCCTCGACAAGCCACGAGGCCCCGGACGCGCTGCAACGCCGCCACCGCTGCCGTTCCCCTCGTCGGCCACCGGAGATCGTCACCGATGATTCACCGCCTCCAGAGCTTCCCCGAGCCCGCTTCGACGCCTGTTGCAACCGTTGTGAGCTCCTCCTCCTCCTCCCCCTCTCCGTTTTCTCGTTTGCACGACGTAGCTGCGGCTTCACCGATGACCGAAACCCACCGCCGCCCGGCTTTGTTGCCGCCGTGGCCCGAGCTCCAACCACCCGCGCCCTTGCACCGCATCGCACTCCTAGTGCCTCCAGGAGGCCGCCTAGCCCCTCTATGCGCTCGCCTGCTTGCTGTAGCTGTTGGCGTTCTAGGAACGGGGGTCCCCAGACTTGCCTGCCTGCGGCCTGCGGCGTGGCTCGAGGAGGGGCCCAGGACGGCCCATCTTCATCAACACAGACCCAAGACCCTCGCGAGGGGCCAAGCCTCGCGGGGCGGATGACACGGAGCTTCCTCAGGCACGGCCTCATCAGGCTGGCTCGTGAGGAGGCGGAGAGATCAAGGCGGGGTACCTCACAAGGTGCCCGTGACGCAAGCCATGACGACCAAAGGCGCCAGGCGGGCGCCAGCCGTGCAGTGTCCTCCTTTCCTCTTTGGTGCAAAGGGAGCAAGCGCAGGCGAGAGCATCATGCAAAGGCACCCGTTTCGGTGCAACGAGACCAAGACCAGTCCAACGGCAGGGAGGAAGTCATTGTGGATCCCAAGCCAGCGTCACCACCAGAGCCTTTGGCAGGCGAGGACCAACTTTAGTCAGGATAAGTGTACCAGATGTTCCCCTTCAAAATGGCCAATTTTTGGCACCCTTCCCGCTCAATATTTGGGAAGAGGCCCAGGGCCTTTGCCTATAAATAGGACTAGCCAGCCACAGGGTAGAAAGGAGATCGGAGATCGGATCGAAATCAGAGAGAGAATCGAGAAGAGAGAGAGAGAGAGAAGGGTGACTGAACACCTCCTAGCAGTTCATCCCCCCAGCCAAGAACAGACCCTCGCGAGGCTGTTCTTCCTTGTATTGCTCATCATCATCAGCCCAAGAGGCAATCCACCACACCACACACTGGAGTAGGGTATTACACCACAACGGTGGCCCGAACCAGTATAAACCCTGTGCCTCTTGTGTTGTTCTTTCCATAGCTTAGATCTTAGCGAGGCGGAGGGGTGCAGGTAGGTAGAAGGTGAAATCTCCATGCGCACCCCAGTGTTTGAACCTCAAAGGTCTGCCGGAACCCGAAATCCAACATTTGGCGCGCCAGGTAGGGGTGCGCCGGAATTCGTCTTCCACCACCCCGTTCTCCTCCAACCATCGCGTCCATGTCTGACGCTCGTGTCGGCGGGCGTCCTCGCCGTTCCCCGTCACCTGCCGTCAACGCCGCCACCGGCCCGGCGGGGGACGAGCAGCAAGTGTCGTCTTAGCATCCATTCGTGCGGCAAGACGGCCGCACCGCTACTCCCTCGCTCATCCCAGCTGGTTCTTCGTCCCCCGCGCTTCGCCCACCCATGGAGGTTCGAGCTACGCTCATCGCGGCAAACGAGCACCTGCGCTACTGTCCCGTCGATGACGTCTATGAAGAATGGCTCAACCGCGTCGCCGAACTCGTCCGCGCCGCAGGGGGCTCTCCTGCGCCGTCCGTTCCGCTGCAACGCACCCCGCCCCGCGTGAGCGACGAAGCTCCGGCGGCGCCCCAGCCGCCTCCTCCTCAAGAAGGCGCCATGGCTCCAAGGCGCGTGGCCCCTGGGTGGAACCCGCTCCATCAGGTGCCAGTGCGGCAAGAGCAGAGCTGCCAAGAAGTCCCTCGCCCGCAAGAAGCTGCATGCGTGCTCCCTGCTCCAGCACGTCGCGACCATGTTCCTGCTCCCGCACGTCAAGACCCCGCGCTGCTCCCAGCTGCAGCGCGTGGGGACATGCAAGACCAAGCTCTCCATCACCCAAGGCCTCTCGTGGCCACAGCAGGCTGCCGTGCCTTCACCACCGAGCTATGCAGCGTCGCGTGGCCCGACAAGTTCAAGCCAGACCTGCCTCCTCGTTACGACAGCACGGCCAACCCTGCGGAGTTCCTCCAGCTCTATGAGCTGGGCATCGAAGCTGCCAACGGAGACGAGAAGGTCATGGCGAACTGGTTTCCCATGGCGCTCAAGGACGGGGCCCGCACCTGGCTCCTGAACCTGGCTCCAGGCACGATCTCCTCCTAGGACGAGATGCGCACCCGCTTCATCGCCAACTTCCAAGGTACTCGCGACCGGCCACCCGCCATGAGCGACATGCGCCGCATCAAGCAACAACCCGGAGAGACCCTGCAGAAGTACATCCAGCGCTTCAACAACGCACGCCTCAAGATTCCCAAGGTGACCGAGGAGGCCATCATCTCAGCCTTCTCCGACGGCGTGCACGACGTCAAGATGAAGGAGGAGCTGGCGATGCATGAAGACCTGTGCACTTCCTTGGAGTTGTTCAACTTGGCAACCAAGTGCGCCAGGGCTGAAGAAGGGCGTCTCTCCCTCCTCGAGCTGCCTGTCGCGGACCCAGAAGAGAAGAAGCCCAAGGCCAAGGATGTGAAGGGCAAGGGGCCTGCCGTGCTCGCGGCAGAACCAGACACCAAGCGGGGCAGAGATCAGCCCGAATCTTCCAAGGGCAGTCGGTACTGTGCGTACCACAACCTCCACACCCACAACACCAACGAATGTCAAGAACTCCCAGCCGTGCAAGAAGGAAGGATCGGCCGTCGCCCCGACCGCGGTTACCGAGGCTACGGTCGAGGAGGAGGAAGGAACGCAGGACGCTAGGAAGACCGCTGCCCGCGCCAAGGGTGGCGCGATCGACCTCGCGAGGATCGCTGGCAAGACCCGCCTCGCGAGGGAGACTGGAGGGATCAGCCTCGCGAGGATCGCCCGCCAGGCAGCTGTCAGGACCCCGACTCGATGCCACATAGGTCTAGCATGTAACACCTTATATCACTTTGCGGCCTCACGCACGGTATTCCCATGGGTGTCGCCTTACCTTAGCCCGGGACCGTTTGCGCCTTTTGGCACACGTATATGATAGTGTCGCTAGCACCCATATGATAAGGAGCCCGGGCTGACATGGCTAGTCGTAAACCCAAAGTGGCACAGACTTACAGGGACAGGCATCCATGACCCAGCATCGAACGTGTCGGTCATCAGCAAGTGGGTCCGGGCTGTAGCACTGGGCTAGCAGGACTCCGGTAAACCGGGCTGTAGCGGGCTAACAGGCCTCCGGTACTCAATGCGTGACATTTCCCCGAAGGGACAGACACAGGAACGAAGAAGGACACATGCCGGCCAGCCTAAGTGTTCCGGAGCAGTAGCAAGCTACCATGGCTCGGTGGAAACACTAGGAGACATTTCCCGGTAAGAGAGGCTACTAAAGATAAACAACTAGATAGTCAGATCCCACACATACCAAGCATTTCAATAACATACACACAATATGCTCGATATGTGCAATACAACATGGCATCACAAAATGACTCTACGACTCAAGTAGTTTATTCAATAGGCTCCGAGGAGCGAGATATTACAAACATGGGTCTCATGACCCAACATTCAGAGCATACAAATCAAAACGCAAGCGGAAGCTATCATGTCTGAGTACAGACATCTATAAATGAAAAAGGCTGAGAAGCCTGACTATCTACCAGATCCTGCCGAGGGCACAAGATCATAGATGAGGTAACAAGCTAAACATCGAAGTCCATGTGGAACTACTAGCGAGACCGAAGTCTCTCTGCAAAAACATAAAATAGGCAAACGTGAGTACAAATGTACCCAGCAAGACTTACATCAGAACTAACTACATATGCACCATTATCAACAAAGGGGATGGTGGGGTTTAACTGCAGCAAGCCAGCTTTGACACGGTGGCTATCCTGATCTACTATTGCAAATAACTCTTTTGAGGTGGCGCACACGAGTCCACATATTCACCATATCAATACACCACTATGGATCCACTCCCGTCTCCCTACGAGAATGCCATCCATAGCACTCACGCTTATCTTGCGTATTTTAGAGTATCCACTTTCGCTAGTCTATGAACTGATATAAGCAACCCAGAAGTCCTTTACCGCGGACACGGCTATTCGAATAGATGATGTTAACCCCGCAGGGGTGTACTTCTTCACACACGCTCTCACCACTTACCGTCGTTTACACGACATGTACTCGGCAACCTTCAAGCGGAAGCCCAACGTGGGTGTCGGCCACGGCCTGCCTAAGCACTCAAGTCTCTAGTCCAGGTTTATCGCCTATTCGGGTTCCATCCATGAGGAGATCCGGCCGGAGTTTCGCTCACAGCCCCAAACGATGTGAACAGGGTTCCCGAGACACCAA
The DNA here is from genome assembly GCF_018294505.1 of Triticum aestivum. Lineage (NCBI taxonomy): Eukaryota > Viridiplantae > Streptophyta > Magnoliopsida > Poales > Poaceae > Triticum > Triticum aestivum. The sequence goes on along the minus strand of NC_057812.1, from coordinate 415,395,059 downwards.
ACGGGCGCCCGGTACACCGCGCCACGTGCCTACCGCATCACAGCCCACCCCTACGGTCAGCGCTGCGCACGGCCTCCAGCATACTACAAACACCAGAAACTACTTGCAACTCCTGGACAGAGGACAAGGGTGATTAAGAAGCCGAGAGGGTCCATTGGTTTCGGGCCCAATGCATGGTAGTAGCTGAATCATGGATCACAAACACATAACTCAGTTCCTAAGGACGGCTTCAATGAGACAACCCACCATGTACTCCTACATGGCCTCTCACCGACACCTTTTACCAAATCGTGTTCACACACTTAGCTCACACACAGTAGGACATGTTCACACACCTCTGATTCATCCCGGATGAATCAGACCTGACTCAACTCTAAGCAGTAGCAGGCATGACAAACAAGCATGAATGAGTAGGCACAATAGGGCTCAAACAACTCCTACTCATGCTAGTGGGTTTCATCTATTTACTGTGGCAATGACAGGTCATGCAGAGGATAAAGGGGTTCAGCTACCGCAGCAAGTAACAGTTGAATCGTTGTTGTCCTAATGCAGTAATAGAGAGCAGGAGCAAGAGAGTAGGATTGTATCAGAATGAACAAGGGGGTTTTGCTTGCCTGGCACTTCTGAAGATAACATTGAGTCTTCATCAGTGTCAATGATCACAACGTCGGAACATCGTCTACCGGGAGGGAACAGATACCGGCAACAAAGAAGAAATACAATAAATGCAATGCACAATATGATGCATGCTCATGACATGGCAATATGAATGTGTTTTGAGCTAATGCAACTAGCAACAGATTAAATGAAGTTGGTTTGAATACAAGATTCAAATTCAAACTCCATATGTGATTATTCAAATGCCATTTAATTGATTTGTGCTAAACAGCAGCTATAAGTTGTTCTAACATGCATGAAAATGGTACAGATGGATTCCTTGAATTTTTCTGATAATTTTTCATATATAAATTATTTAATTTGGAGTTACGGTTGAATTTCTATGATTTTTAGAAGTTTATACAATTTTCTGGAATTTTCTGAATAAAAATAAATCCAGAAAACCTATTACTACGTCAGCATGACTTCACGGTGACGTCAGCAAGTCAACGGGCGCTGTCTAGGGTCAAACCTGACGTGTGGGGTCCACACGTCAGTGATACGGTTTAAACAGGGGGTTTAGTTTAGTTTAATTAAAGGTTAGGGGCACTAGGGCCCACATGTCAGTGTCAGGGGGGTTAGATTAGGTGGTGATTAGCGTAAGCTAATCACCTGATGGCGGGGTCCACCTGTCATGGACCCAGGGGAGGTCAAACCCCTGGTCAAACGAGTCAGTCCCACCGGCGTTGAGTCGCCGGCGAGGCCGAGGCGGCGGAGGCCTTCGGGTTTCTTGCTCCGGCGACCAAACGGACGGAGGAGGGGCTCTACGGATAGCTGGAAGAGCGCCACGTCTTCCTGTGGAGTCGGTTGGGGTCGGGGCGGCCGGAATCGGTGCCAGCGACGACCTAGGTGGCCGCCAGAGTTCGGGCGACCACGGGTTTGGTGCTGTAGAGAGCAAGCGGGCTAGTTTTTGCGCTAGGCATGCTCTACGGGAAACTACGAACGCGCAGGGCTCGCCGGGGTGACCAAATGGTCACCGGAGCTACGCCGGCGGCGAGCTCGGCGGAGGTGAGCTTCGGCCATGGCGGAAATCGGTGCTAGAGGACGCGCTAGAGGAAGGGCACAGGGGGGAAATGGAGAGGAGCTCACGTAGGGACTAGCAGAGTCGACGACGAGGTCGGGGAAGCTCTGGACGACGCGAATTTACGGCGGCGATCTCCGGGCACCGGAAATGAAGACGACGACACTCCGGTCGACTGGGGCCTCTTTTGGTCGCGTGCGTCGGTGTGCAGCTCCATGGGGTCGGGACGGAGCTCAGGAATGCGAGGAGGGAGCGAGGGGGTGGCTGTGGCCGCGGCGAACGGCGTCGGTGGCGACGAGCTTCGCTCGGGCAGAGAGGGAGAGAGAGCAGAGGAGAGGATGAGGCGAGGGAGAGAGTGAGAGAGAGCCAGGGGCTGCGTGGCGCTCGGGAGACGTCCAGGGGGGAGGAGGAGGCAGCCAGGCAGGGAGGAGGTGGCCGGGGCGCGTGGCCGCGCGCGCCGGGCGCGTGCCCGTCCTCCTGGCAGGGAGGAAGACGACAGGGGAGGGAGGCGGCGGTGGGCTGGGCCGGCTGGAGGAGCTGGGCCAGGTAAGTGGGCGCCAGGTAAGTGGCTGGGCTTCTCTCTTTTTTATATATATCTGTTCTGTTTTCTATTTAATTGCCACTGAATTCAAATTCAAACAAATTTGAAAACAGTGCCAAAACTCCCCTGGATAATTTTATGTCACTTAAGGTCTACTCCTTATAAACATAAAATATCTTAGGGCATTTGAAAATATATTCATTATATATTATGAATATAATTCCAAATTCAAATAAAATATTGATTTAAAATCAGAGCCCAAATAATTCCTTAGAAATGTCCCAAAATTTTGGTTTGATTTATAACTCTTGCCAAAATTGTCAGAGCTATTTCTAGGGCATTTTGGATTTACTGATTGCAATTTTAGGGTTTCTTGCCCCTTTATTAAAATGATTTCCGAGGCTTTCAATTTCCTCATTTCAACTTTCGGAATATAGACATGATGCACACATGAAGCTAGCCTAGAGCATTACCAGAAGCTAGGGATGTGACAACTCACCCCCACTAAACAAGAATCTCGTCTCGAGATTCAAGCATAGGGTAAGATGAAGGGGGAACGCAAACTAGTATAATCTTCATGATCCAGGGTGCACTTCATAGGAACGTTGTTTCGATCACCATCATTGTCTCGATGTCTTGCTCCGAGAACTCCAACTAACATGACAACGAGAGGAAAGGAAAGACCCTAAAAGAATGATTCTTCTCGAAGGTCGAACAACTCAGGATTAACTCACGGAATGAGACATAGCAACATCTCTCGAGCTAAGAGGCGAAGCACACATCCATAGGAATGGAGTGAAGCAGATGACGAAGGTTCACTAGGTAGACCACAATTCCACACCTAAGAGGGTGGTGAACGGTTCTCAACGTAGCGAGGAGTTGAGTTTCCATGATACCATAACGATGCACCTTAGGGAAGGTGACTTGTAGATATATCCCCTTAAGTGGCAAAAAGAATTACCTTTGATTCAAAGATCATTGAAACTCTTTAAACCAACCTAAGACAATTCTCGACCGATCGTTTGGAGGGGGTCGGTAGAATGGCATACTCGGACTTGGATGTTGTGGATTACCTTGTTGAAGACAACATAATGGATGATTTTGCTTACCACCGGAAATGGAAGAGACCCGTGGTAGAATGGCACATTGGCGGTGCAATCTGGGAACAAAATGCAAATACTGGGAATGATTCTGGTAACTGGGGAAGAACCCAACAATAGAGAGTGAATTCACTGTTTGAGAGGTTATAGCATAATCGAGGAAGTTGAGAGCAAACCTAGTTAGTGTCGATGGTAACACCTAACGCTTGTGCGTGCTCTCAAGAACTTGAGCATTTCCATAATCATCAAGGTTTTATCAACAACCACGTCAAGGGTGCTGACAACACAACATACTACCATGATGAATAGCGATGGATGATGCAGATGCAAAGGAGGATAACACTTTCTCAGATTTCACCTTAGCGAGGCCAAGCAAATAAAATCTGGATGATCGACCGAGAGACATTTAGCACTCCGCTTCTAATGTTCTCCTTGATGTGCTAGCGTAATCCATAGATAATTATGGTTTGATATCTAGAACATCAAGTAAAAGGTCGGACTTCGGGAGCACAAGAATCCATAAGGAACAGCTACTAGAATAAGTTCTACGAGATCCTTATGGGGAGGTGGCCAACTTCTCCAATCAAGATACTACAATATTAGGTCTCCCGGCGGGGTGTGTTGGCCACGACATCCACTTTACCGGTTTCCGAGGGACCGATATTATAGTTCTTGGGAAATGTTCCAACCATCATATCTGCCTGAGATTCAGATCTGGTTCGTGTCAGGATATTCCAGACTCATCGAGTCTAGGAAGAAAAATGAAAGTTTGCAACACAAATCGACTAAACGACGTTGCGAGAATCTCGGGGAATGAACTACGGCAGTAAGCTCCAAGACATGAGCTGGTTCTGCTACAACATGTGAACACGTTGTCCCAGACAAACATGATCCCATGGTAGTCTTACAATAAAACACTACCGAGTTCAAGTTGGGAACCATCAACGAGGGTATCGAAGTCCTTACATAAGTCCGGATTAGCTCATATGAAGGAACTCCTTCTCCTTGATCAAATCAATCAGTGGCTTGGTGTGCTAGGGATACATATAGATTGAAGGTTGCAAGTCTTCAAACCACAGAATTCTTCGCACGTGTGCATGACTGATTTGGAATGATTCCAAAGAAAGCAACATTGACTTTCTCGAATCCACGGTGGCAACTTGCATCAGATGCACATGAATTAAAGGAAGTCACTACCTTCATCCAAACATATGCTTCATGAACAAAACACGAAGAAATGCTTACACAAGTTTCCAACACTAGGTTGATGTTCAACATGACTCATGGGAGAGACAAAATGCTGCTGATGGGCTCAACAACAACTCATCGAGATTTCCATGTAAATGGAATTCCATAATTATGTGAACAAGTGATAGCATTGGTCAGACCCAAAAGATATAATGGTGTATGCTCGAGGGATCAACCACGAGTAAGACAACATTACGAGCATCGTTGGTACTGATTTGACTTGACGATAGCCCACACTCAAATCAAAGGATTGATAAGACAATAGGTCCAGCAACTGATCACAGGGACCAATCGATGAAGATATCATCTTTCTTCAACACACACTACACAAGAATATCCCTTTGGAACGAACTAAGTCAGGCAAGCTTTTATCTTCCAACTCTCCAAGTTGTTGTCTAGCTTAACCAACTAGCTCAGGGATATCTATCACCGATCTTGGAGAGAGGGTGGTTCACAAGAAACCAACTTGATCATGAGCTCAGCACAGCGGTCAGGTGACAACCTGGTAATACTTCCGAGAAGATTTTCGGAAAATCAGAACCACCATTATGTTGCTAAGCTTGAGAACAATCTTGCTTTCTAGGGCAAGACGATATGATCAAATAAGCAAGGATTGGCACTATCCTAACTCACTGATCGGAGAGTGCACCAGAAATAAGAACTAGGTAGCACAATCAACCTTAGGGTGACGATTCAATAATCAACACGCTAAGAATGAGGTTATCGTCCATTTAACTACCAAGCAATGGAGTTGCTAGAAGTATTGATTTCATACACCACGATTCACTTGTCGGCATTCCGGTTACGATAACACAGGAACCGAGGAATGAACAATGATGGCAAGAAGTATCACTGTACCAAGAGTTCATAGGATGGTGTGCAATTCCTATAACAATCCCGATATAAAGATGGTAATACTCCAAGGTAGAACAGAGCAAAAGCTGGACTGGCATTTTGATCTGCAGAGTACAATTGTTTTGACCCAATCCTAGATATGGATGAGGTACTGGAGTTTGTTTCTCCTAGTTATTCCGGAATAGAATGGCTTGACGGACCACAAGAGTAATAGGTATCGATGAACGATTGCACGCATACTCTTGACTGTCAATTGATAAACGAGGGTCAGAAGACAACTAAAGAGGGACAACTCAAAGGAACATATAACTTTCTGAGTTGTGGATGCATAGATTAGTATGTCGAACCAAGTTCAACATAATTCTTCCGGATAACCCATGCAGAAAGGTAGAGCTGGCAGGGTCACAATATAGCATGGAGAACTCATCGAGAGCACTCTTGTTGTCATCTTTTGGTTCAGAAGAACTCCTGCCAAGAATGGTTCATGGTAATTGGAAGAAGGATGTACCATGAACCTCGAGGACTATCGCAAAGGTTACTAATATCCTAAAGGAACTAGCAAACCCTATCAACATGAAGTAAGTAGAGTGAATCTCGGGTTCAGAACCCAGGAGTAGAATGCCTACTACTAAGTAGCACCACGGGATGCTTTCGAGAATGATGGCCAGAATCTTCACACTGGGAACACAAAACATTGCTAGATTACTAGGTGACTCCCTAAAACACCTAGAGTCATAATAATAACTCCAACATAAATGTCAAGGCAATAGAATACCTCAACTCAACAATTAGTGTGATTGAGCTGGCATAAAGGAACACCGAAACCAGAGGGAAAGGATTTTGCAAATGCATCAGACTATTTAGAAACCTGGGATGACTCGGACAGCATAACGGTTGTAAATGCTCAGAAAAGATTTGAGACATTCACAAAAATGGTGGCATAACCACTCAGAAGCACAATATCAAGGTTTCGAGATCAATAATTAACATACAGAGGTAGAAACTGAACTGAGGCTTAAATCCAACAATCTTACAAGTCTACAGATTAGTAACACGTAATCCTGATAGAAAGAGGAGAAAGCCTAGTTCTTAACCCCCGTAGAAGAGAAGATGATGACTCAGATCAGAAGGCCATGAGGTATAAGGAGTAAAAGAGCCTTACGTTCCATCCACAATCAATTCCCCTACATAACTAAAGAATTTCTAGACTCAACTTCGACCAGTTTGGCTTGGTAATCCTACAGGCAGTCAAGCTCTGATACCAACGCTGTCAGGACCCCGACTCGATGCCACATAGGTCTAGCATGTAACACCTTATATCACTTTGCGGCCTCACGCACGGTATTCCCACGGGTGTCGCCTTACCTTAGCCCGGGACCGTTTGCGCCTTTTGTCCCACGTATATGATAGTGTCGCTAGCACCCATATGATAAGGAGCCCGGGCTGACATGGCTAGTCGTAAACCCAAAGTGGCACAGACTTACAGGGACAGGCATCCATGACCCAGCATCGAACGTGTCGGTCATCAGCAAGTGGGTCCGGGCTGTAGCACTGGGCTAGCAGGACTCCGGTAAACCGGGCTATAGCGGGCTAACAGGCCTCCGGTACTCAATGCGTGACATTTCCCCGAAGGGACAGACACAGGAACGAAGAAGGACACATGCCGGCCAGCCTAAGTGTTCCGGAGCAGTAGCAAGCTACCATGGCTCGGTGGAAACACTAGGAGACATTTCCCGGTAAGAGAGGCTACTAAAGATAAACAACTAGATAGTCAGATCCCACACATACCAAGCATTTCAATAACATACACACAATATGCTTGATATGTGCAATACAACATGGCATCACAAAATGACTCTACGACTCAAGTAGTTTATTCAATAGGCTCCGAGGAGCGAGATATTACAAACATGGGTCTCATGACCCAACATTCAGAGCATACAAATCAAAACACAATCGGAAGCTATCATGTCTGAGTACAGACATCTATAAATGAAAAAGGCTAAGAAGCCTGACTATCTACCAGATCCTGCCGAGGGCACAAGATCGTAGCTGAGGTAACAAGATAAACGTCGAAGTCCACGTGGAACTACTAGCGAGACCGAAGTCTCTCTGCAAAAACATAAAATAGGCAAATGTGAGTACAAATGTACCCAGCAAGACTTACATCAGAACTAACTACATATGCACCATTATTAACAAAGGGGATGGTGGGGTTTAACTGCAGCAAGCCAGCTTTGACACGGTGGCTATCCTGATCTACTATTGCAAATAACTCTTTTGAGGTGGCGCACACGAGTCCACATATTCACCATATCAATACACCACTATGGATCCACTCCCGTCTCCCTACGAGAATGCCATCCATAGCACTCACGCTTATCTTGCGTATTTTAGAGTATCCACTTTCGCTTGTCTATGAACTGATATAAGCAACCCAGAAGTCCTTTACCACGGACACGGCTATTCGAATAGATGATGTTAACCCTGCAGGGGTGTACTTCTTCACACACGCTCTCACCACTTACCGCCGTTTACACGACATGTACTCGGCAACCTTCAAGCGGAAGCCCAACTTGGGTGTCGGCCACGGCCTGCCTAAACACTCAAGTCTCTAGTCCAGGTTTATCGCCTATTCGGGTTCCATCCATGAGGAGATCCGGCCGGAGTTTCGCTCACAGCCCCAAACGATGTGAACAGGGTTCCCGAGACACCAAACGGGCGCCCGGTACACCGTGCCACGTGCCTACCGCATCACAGCCCACCCCTACGGTCAGCACTGCGCACGGCCTCCAGCATACTACAAACACCAGAAACTACTTGCAACTCCTCGACAGAGGATAAGGGTGATTAAGAAGCCAAGAGGGTCCATTGGTTTCGGGCCCAATGCATGGTAGTAGTTGAATCATGGATCACAAACACAGAACTCAGTTCCTAAGGACAGCTTCAATGAGACAACCCACCATGTACTCCTACATGGCCTCTCACCGACACCTTTTACCAAATCGTGTTCACACACTTAGCTCACACACAGTAGGACATGTTCACACACCTCTGATTCATCCCGGATGAATCAGACCTGACTCAACTCTAAGTAGTAGCAGGCATGACAAACAAGCATGAATGAGTAGGCACAATAGGGCTCAAACAACTCTACTCATGCTAGTGGGTTTCATCTATTTACTGTGGCAATGACAGGTCATGCAGAGGATAAAGGGGTTCAGCTACCGCAGCAAGTAACAGTTGAATCGTTGTTGTCCTAATGCAGTAATAGAGAGCAGGAGCGAGAGAGTAGGATTGTATCGGAATGAACAAGGGGGTTTTGCTTGCCTGGCACTTCTGAAGATAACATTGAGTCTTCATCAGTGTCAACGATCACAACGTCGGAACATCGTCTACCGGGAGGGAACAGATACCGGCAACAAAGAAGAAATACAATCAATGCAATGCACAATATGATGCATGCTCATGACATGGCAATATGAATGTGTTTTGAGCTAATGCAACTAGCAACAGATTAAATGAAGTTGGTTTGAATACAAGATTCAAATTCAAACTCCATATGTGATTATTCAAATGCCATTTAATTGATTTGTGCTAAACAGCAGCTATAAGTTGTTCTAACATGCATGAAAAAGGTACAGATGGATTCCTGGAATTTTTCTGATAATTTTTCATATATAAATTATTTAATTTGGAGTTACGGTTGAATTTCTATGATTTTTAGAAGTTTATACAATTTTCTGGAATTTTCTGAATAAAAATAAATCCAGAAAACCTATTACTACGTCAGCATGACTTCACGGTGACGTCAGCAAGTCAACAGGCGCTGGCTAGGGTCAAACCTGACGTGTGGGGTCCACACGTCAGTGATACGGTTTAAACAGGGGGTTTAGTTTAGTTTAATTAAAGGTTAGGGGCACTAGGGCCCACATGTCAGTGTCAGGGGGGTTAGATTAGGTGGTGATTAGCGTAAGCTAATCACCTGATGGCGGGGTCCACCTGTCATGGACCCAGGGGAGTTCAAACCCCTGGTCAAACGAGTCAGTCCCGCCGGCGTTGAGTCGCCGGCGAGGCCGAGGCGGCGGAGGCCTTCGGGTTTCTTGCTCCGGCGACCAAACGAACGGAGGAGGGGCTCTACGGATAGCTGGAAGAGCGCCGCGTCTTCCTGTGGAGTCGGTTGGGGTCGGGGCGGCCAGAATCGGCGCCGGCGACGACCTAGGTGACCGCGGGAGTTCGGGCGACCACGGGTTTGGTGCTGCAGAGAGCAGGCGGGCTAGTTTTTGTGCTAGGCATGCTCTACGGGAAACTACGAATGCGCAGGGCTCGCCGGGGTGACCAAATGGTCACCGGAGCTACGCCGGCGGCGAGCTCGGCGGAGGTGAGCTTCGGCCATGGTGGAAATCGGTGCTAGAGGACGCGCTAGAAGAAGGGCACAGGGGGGAAATGGAGAGGAGCTCACGTAGGGACTAGCAGAGTCGACGACGAGGTCGGGGAAGCTCTGGACGACGCGAATTTACGGCGGCGATCTCCGGGCACCGGAGATGAAGACGACGACGCTCCGGTCGACTGGGGCCTCCTCTGGTCGCGTGCGTCGGTGTGCAGCTCCGTGGGGTCGGGACGGAGCTCAGGAATGCGAGGAGGGAGCGAGGGGGTGGCTGTGGCCGCGGCGAACGGCGTCGGTGGCGACGAGCTCCGCTCGGGCAGAGAGGGAGAGAGAGCAGAGGAGAGGATGAGGCGAGGGAGAGAGTGAGAGAGAGCCAGGGGCTGCGTGGCGCTCGGGAGACGTCCAGGGGGGAGGAGGAGGCAGCCAGGCAGGGAGGAGGTGGCCGGGGCGCGTGGCCGCGCGCGCCGGGCGCGTGCCCGTCCTCCTGGCAGGGAGGAAGACGACAGGGGAGGGAGGCGGCGGTGGGCTGGGCCGGCTGGAGGAGCTGGGCCAGGTAAGTGGGCGCCAGGTAAGTGGCTGGGCTTCTCTCTTTTATATATATATATCTGTTCTGTTTTCTATTTAATTGCCACTGAATTCAAATTCAAACAAATTTGAAAACAGTGCCAAAACTCCCCTGCATAATTTTATGTCACTTAAGGTCTACTCCTTATAAACATAAAATATCTCAGGGCATTTGAAAATATATTAATTATATATTATGAATATAATTCCAAATTCAAATAAAATATTGATTTAAAATCAGAGCCCAGATAATTCCTTAGAAATGTCCCAAAATTTTGGTTTGATTTATAACTCTTGCCAAAATTGTCAGAGCTATTTCTAGGGCATTTTGGATTTACTGATTGCAATTTTAGGGTTTCTTGCCCCTTTATTAAAATGATTTCTGAGGCTTTCAATTTCCTCATTTCAACTTTCGAAATATAGACATGATGCACACATGAAGCTAGCCTAGAGCATTACCAGAAGCTAGGGATGTGACAGCAACGCAGGCCTCCCTCCGCTGCCGCCACAGCCAAGGAGAAACGAGGACCGCCATCAGGACGAGGGGGTTGGGGGCTTCCAGGAGCCGCGCGCGATCGCCTGCATCCTGGGCGGGGCTCAAGCCCCAGCCTCTCAACGCATCTTCAAGCAGTTCGCCCGCGAAGTGAATGCAGTCCTCTCCAAGCTCGAAGCCACGCGCCCTCTCAGGTGGTCGGCGTGCGCCATCACGTTCAGCTCAGTAGATCAGCTCAAGTGTGCGGCCATAGCCGGAGTCCTCCCGATGCTTTGTTCCCCAATCATCAGCAACATGGTGGTCACCAGGACCCTCATCGATGGCGGGGCAGGGCTCAACGTCCTGTCCGTGGAAACATTCAACAATCTCCAAGTGCCCTACAACTAGCTTCAGCCAACCAAGCCTTTCTCCAGAGTCACCGACGGCTCCACGGTCCCGATTGGGCAGGTCCGCCTCCCCGTCACCTTCGGGGCACGCGACAACTACCGCACCGAGCTCATCGACTTCGACGTCGCTCACATTCGACTGCCGTACAACGCCATCCTTGGGTACCCAGCGCTGGCCAAGTTCATGGCCGTAACTCACCATGGCTACAACGTCCTCAAGATGCCAGGAAGTGGCAGAGTCATCACGGTGCCCTGTGAAGAGAAGGACGCGGTGTGTTCCCTGGAACGAGCCTTTTAGGCCGCATCGCTGGAAGACCCGGATCGCGGAAGCAGGAGGCTTCCCGAGACCGCCCCCAAGAAGAAGAAGACACCGTCCGGCCCGGCCCCTCAGGAGGCAGGCCCATCAGGGCCCGCGCCTACCCAGGGGGAACCTCCTTCCATCGCATAGGAAAGCGCGCCCGGCGCCCTCCTCAGGCAAGGCTCGGGGGCTCTCCCCTGGAGGGCCACCGACCTGGCTAAGGTCACGAGGGAGGCGCTTGGGCACCACATGGAGGCGTGTTTCGAAGCACGTTTCCCTCAAGAAGGAGTAAGGGAAGGAGGGATAGACCCTCAAGAGTTCGTCAGGAAGGCCATTCAGGAGCTACAGGAGTCAAAAGTCACGAGAGGCGGCGCCGCCTACCAGCTGTGGCTCCCCATCCAGGCGAGGATGGTGGGCTGCGCGTCTGCATCGACATACCAGGGCTCAATCAAGTCGCCTCTCTGGAGCGCCTCTGGCCCTCGCGAGTGGGGCGCTGTGAAGGTCCACCCCACAGCTACGTTCGCATTCCTTACGGCTTGTCGAACGCGGCTACCACGTACCAGCGCCTCATGAGGGGCATCATGGAGGCTCAAGAGGCCAGGCGTTCCTCAGCCCTGGCGGAGATGGAGATGGTTCGCGAGGAGCCACCAGCGCCTCCGGAGCCTCCCGAGGCCCCTGGGCCTGGGGGCTCGTGAGGATCGGCTTCCGCGGCCCACCGAGTCTACTACACCAACACTCCTTCGTCCTCAACATCATCAGGTGACATCTTTGAAGTTTCATTTCCAACTAGGAACGCCCCCCAGGGCTGCATTATTTCCAGGCCGCGTGGGTCCGTCCCTACGGCATGTATCCCTTTTATTTTATGTTGTTAGCTTACCTTGTTGGGGGCGCCCCTCGGGCTGCATCATCCCCAAGTCGCTCAGGCCTGACCCAGTGATATGCGCCTTCCCAGCATCTATTTGAATGAATCCACTCCTTCGCGGCTAATGTGTTTGACCTAGTTGCCCGCTCAACTAACGCCAACATACGGAGCTGCTCCCAAACGGCACGACGCTTGCGCATGCCTCCGTCCCTGCAACGCGGACAAACCTGAATGGCTGAGCTCTGGCCGCGGCAGCCCCGCATGGCGCCACCTAGTCAAGCCTTCAGTGCCTCATCGCCCCTCGGAAGAAACCAACGGCTGACTGTCAATTGTCATGGCAACCCCTCGTTCTTTCTATGATGGGTCTACAGGATCTCCTAAAGGAGCTGCGTCAGGCGAGGCCCTTGTGGTGTCTCCTTCACTCTCGTCCGCGCGAACCGCTTGCACGTTAAAGGGGGGGTTCCTGAGCATCGCGACTCAGGGCTCCTACTGGCTCTCCAGCCCTCACCCTCTGGCCTTGTCCACGGCATCGCGACCTGGCATACCAGCGACGGCTGAGACTCGCTCGAGGGCCGGGACCCGAGGACGTAGAGCAGAAAGGGGAGCAAAGGCGAGAGGGGAGGGACACGCGAGGACCTCGCCGAGCAACCTCACGCTTGCCGATGCACGGACCCGGTGACACACCAGAGAGCGGCCCCTGATTCTCAAGATAAGTCACCACCCGGAAGCACCAGCTACCGTGGCACCATCCCCGCACCTAATGCAATCCCGTGTTAGCGACGCCGCTCTCCTTTCTCACCGAACGACGGCTGCTTGAGCGCCAAAGGGGACCTCCTGAGCATCGCGACTCAGGGGCTCTTACTGGACCCCGGGTCGCTCACCTCCTGGCCTTGACCACGGCATCACGACCTGGCATACCAGCAACGGCTGAAGCCACCTTGGGACTAGGACCTGTCGGCACAGAGCACCAAGCCCTCCTGAGGTTCGAAAGGGAGAACTGAGCTAAGACGGAATGAGCAACTCGCACAATTCTACGACAAGGGTTATATTAATAAAACATGATCACAGGCACCTTACAAGCCCCCACGGGACGCGTCTTTGATTCCTCGCAGGGAACAGATCCTAAAAGGACGCTAACTACACGCGCCCCTAGAAAAGACGCCATCATCAACAGTGGGCCGTCAAGCACCGGCGCCAACCCCATCCAGATCAGAGTCGGTGACGGCCTGACGAGCCCGCCCTGCTCCAGGAGCGGCGCCAGCTCGAGGGCTCATAGCTGTCGTCGCTCGTCTCCGGAGTCGCGAAGAGCTCGCCGGAGTCGCTGGAACCTCCGACGCCTCCGCCGCCTGAGGAGCCGCCGAGGGAGCGGTCGACGAGCCCAATCCTCGCCGTAGGAGGGTCCCGACCACCTCTCCCGGGGCAGCACTCCAGCCGGCGCCCGTTAGCATCGAAGACCTTGAAGAACATCACCGAAGCACCGTCGTACTCCAAGTGGATCGCGAGGGAGCCTCTTGTCCTGCAAACCCGGGCGATTCCACTCCAGCCTCGAGTCATGAAGACCTCGCCCGGGGCAACGACCGCGACCTCTGCCTCGGTCGCAAGGGTGCTGCAGCCGGCGTGCTACAGCCAAAGCTTCAGGAGTTCTCCCTGCGGGAAGAAGGAGAAGCAAGAAGGGATGGACTGGAAGGGCGCGCATCGTTCCGTACTTATGGCCAGCGAAGGCCAACCGCCGACCTCCACGATCGCAGGTAATCATGACCTGCTTTGCATGCAGGGACTTGTCCAGTCCGTGCAGTTGCCGAGGCACTGTGGGAAGTGGAGACGCCCACATCCAATCAACCGCCATGCGGCGCCCAAGGCCGCGGGCTGTTAGGGCCTGCGGCGCTTCGCTCTTGCCCTTTCGCCTCCCTGCACGGCCAAGTCCGGGCGCGCCTTGGGCCCGGGGGCTACTGTCGGCGTTCTGGGAACGGGGGTCCCCAGACTTGCCTGCCTGTGGCCTGCGGCGTGGCTCGAGGAGGGGCCCAGCACGACCCATCTTCATCAACACAGACCCAAGACCCTCGCGAGGGGCCAAGCCTCGCGGGGCGGACGACACGGAGCTTCCTCAGGCACGGCCTCATTAGGCTGGCTCGCGAGGAGGTGGAGAGATCAAGGCGGGGTACCTCACGAGGTGCCCCTGACGCAAGCCATGACGACCAAAGGCGCCAGGCGGGCGCCAGGCGGGCGCCAGCCGCGCAGTGTCCTCCTTTCCTCTTTGGTGCAAAGGGAGCAAGCGCAGGCGAGAGCATCAAGCAAAGGCACCCATTTTGGTGCAACGAGACCAAGACCAGTCCAATGGCAAGGAGGAAGTCATTGTGGATCCCAAGCCAGCGTCACCACCAGAGCCTTTGGCAGGCGAGGACCAACTTTAGTCAGGATAAGTGTACCAGATGTTCCCCTTCAAAATGGCCAATTGTTGGCGCCCTTCTCGCTCAATATTTGGGAAGAGGCCCAGGGCCTTTGCCTATAAATAGGACTAGCCACCCACGGGGTAGAAAGGAGATTGGAGATCGGAGCGAAATCAGAGAGAAAATCGAGAAGAGAGAGAGAGAAGGGTGACTGAACTCCTCCTAGCAGTTCATCCCCCCAGCCAAGAACAGACCCTCGCGAGGCTGTTCTTCCTTGTATTGCTCATCATCATCATCCCAAGAGGCAATCCACCACACCACACACTAGAGTAGGGTATTACACCACAACGGTGGCCCGAACCAGTATAAACCCTATGCCTCTTGTGTTGTTCTTTCCATAGCTTAGATCTTAGCGAGGCGGAGGGGTGCAGGTAGGTAGAAAGCGAAATCTCCGCACGCACCCCAGTGTTCAAACCTCAAGGGTCTGCCGAAACCCGAAATCTGACACTAGCGCCACGCTCGCACGCAGCCGAACTCCGGCCACCGCATTCGTGCTCGCCGCCGTTGACTCAGACCACCCCAGCTCCTCCCGCTTGGCCTACCAGATGCGCGCGAGCCCCAGCTACCCGTAGGACCAAACCGCAGTCGATTTGGTCGATGGAGGGCAAAACCCGAGCAACGCCGCCGTCTCTGGACGTCGCTGGCAACTAACCACCGACCTAACCCGGCTGTTAAGGGCTAATTACCCCACTAACTACCACATGAGTCAATGACAGCCGGGCCCCACTGCCTAACTAATCGACTAACAATAATAGATTAAGGTTAATCTAATTGTAGCGAGCCCACGTGTCAGCTTTGACTATGCTGACGTGTACGTTGACCCGGACCCAGTGGTGAGCCTCTGTCCTTGCCCTATTACACTGATGTGTGGACCCCACGCGTCAGGTTTGACCTGGACCGGTGTTGTTGACCTGCTGAGGTCAGCATGGCGTGGTGCTGACGCAGTAATGTATTATGTGATTTTAATAAATCAGAAATGGTTTATTATTTTCAGAAAATGCCCAAAACTTCTAAAAATCATAGTAATTCAACCGTAACTCCAAATGAAATAATTTATATATGAAAAATTATCAGAAAAATTCAAGGAATCCATTTGTACCATTTTCATGCATGTTTGAACAATGTTTGTCCTCTGTTTTGGACAAAACAAATAAAGGGCATTTAAATAATCATATATGGAGTTGGGATTTGAATCATGTATTCAAACCAACTTCATCCAAATCATAGCTAGATGCATTAGCTCAAATCACAGCAGATTGCCATGTCATGATCATGCATCATATTGTTGCATTTGCATTGATTGTGTTCTTCTCTATTGCCGGTGCTTGTCCCCTCTCTGTAGGCGTATCCCGACGATGAGTTCGATGACACCGATGAAGAGCTATAATATCTTCAGAAGTGCCAGGCAAGCAAAACCCCCTTCTTCATTCTGATACAATCCCACTCTCTCGCTCCTGCTCTCTTTTACTGCATTAGGACAACACGATTCAACTGTTACATGTTGCGGTAGTTGAACTCCTTTCCTCTGCATGACCTGTCATTGCCACAGTAAATAGATGAAACCCACTAGCATGAGTAGGAATTGTTTGAGCCGTAATGTGCCTACTCGTTCATGCTTGTTTGTCATGCCTGCTATTGCTTAGAGTTGAGTCAGGTCTGATTCATCGAGAATGAATTGGAACGTGGTGAACATGTCCTACCGTTGAGAGCTAAGTGTATGAACACGATTTGGTAAAGGTAGCGGTGAGAGGCCATGTAGGAGTAGATGGTGGGTTGTCTCATTGCAGCCGTCCTCAGGAACTGAGTTCTGTGTTTGTGATCCATGAATAGTTACTACCACGCATTGGAATGCCTAAGTGCCCCTCTCGACTTATTAATCCACTTGATCCCTGTCCAGGAGTTGCAACTAGTTTCTGGTGTTTGTAGGTAGTGTTAGTAGTCTACCAAGTGGCAGCCGGTACAGGTGGGCTTGGGATAGACTAGGCACAGTGGCCCGGTGTGCCAAGTGGCACACAGATAGTGAGCTTGGGAACCCTGTACACATCGTTTGGGGGCGTGAGCGACACCCCGGCCGGATCTCCTTGCGGATGGAACCCGAATAGGCGATAAACCTAGACGAGAGACTTGTGTGATTAGTCAGGTCGTGGCCGACTCCGTCACCAGGCTTCCGTTTGAAGGTTGCCGAGATACACGACGTGTACATGGTGGTAAGTGGCGAGAGCGTGCGTGAAGAAGTACACCCCTACAGGGTTATCATTATCTATTCGAATAGCCGGATTCCTCGTATATGGAAACTTGGACCCCTTGCATAGTTCATAGACAAGTGAAAGTGGATACTCTAAAATGCGCAAGATAAGCATGAGTGCTATGGATGGCGTTCTCGTAGGGAGACGGGAGCGGATCCATAATGGTGTATTGATATGGTGAATATGTGGACTCGTGTGCGCCACCTCAAAAGAGTTACTTGCAGTCGTAGTTCAGGATAGCCACCGAGTCAAAGCTGGCTTGCTGCAGTTAAACTCCACCACCCCTTTGTTGATACTGATGCATATGTAGATAGTTCTGATGTAATTCTTGCTGGGTACATTTGTACTCACGTTTGCTTATTCTATGTTTTGCAGAGAGACGTCAGCCTCGCTAGTAGTTCCATGTGGACTTCGATGTTTAGCTGTTACCTCAGCTACGATCTTGTACCCTTGGGAGGGTCTTGTAGATAGTCAGGCTTCCGAGCCTTCTTCATTTGTAGTTGTTTGTACTCAGACAAGTTAAGCTTCCGCATGTGCTTGTTGCTTGTATGCTCTGTATGTTGGGTCATGAGACCCATGTTTGTAATTTTTGGCTCCTCGGAGCCTAATGAATAAATACTCTGAGTCGTAGAGTCTTTTTGTGATGCCATGTTGTATTGCACATATTGAGAATATTGTGTGTATGATTGAAATGCTTGGTATGTGTGGGATCCGACAACCTAGTTGTTTATCCTTGGTAGCCTCTCTTATGGGGAAATGTAGTCTTGTGCTTCCATGAGCCATAGTAGTCCGCTATAACCCGGTTCACCGAAGTCCTGCTAGCCCAGCGCTACTGCTCCGAAACACTTGACTGGCCGGCATGTGATTCACTTTGTTCCTGTGTCTGTCCCTTCGGGGAAATGTCACGCGGTGACATCCGGAGTCCTGCTTAGCCTGCTACAACCCGGTTCACCGGAGTCCTGTTAGCCCAGTGCTACAACCCAGATTCGCACGCTGCTGACCGACATGCTCGATGTTGATTCATGTATGCCTGTCCCCGTAAGTTAGTGCCACTTTGGGTTCACGACTAGTCATGTCGGCTCGGGTTCTCTGTCATATGGATGCTAGCGACACTATCATATATGTGAGCCAAAAGGCGCAAACGGTCTCGGGCCATGGTAAGGCGACACCCGTGGGGATACCGTGCATGAGGCCGCAAAGTGATATGAGGTGTTACAGGCTAGATTAGTGTGACTTAGAATCGGGGTCCTAACAGCTTTGGTATCAGAGCCTGACTGCCTATAGGATTACCAAGCGAAGCTGGTCAAAGTTGAGTCTAGAAATGCTTTAGTTATATAAGGGAATTGATTGTGGGATGGAACGTAAGGCTCTTTTTACTCCTTATACCTCATGCCCTCTAATCTGAGTCAACCCCTTCTCTTCTATGGGGATTAAGAACTAGGCTTCTCATCTTCTATCAGGATCACGTGTTACTAATCCGTAGACTTGTAGGATTGATGGATTCAAGTCTCAGTTCAGTTACTATTATTTCTGTATGTTCATAGCTGGCCTCAGAACATTGATATGGTGATGTTGAGTGGTCATGCCACTATTTTGCAAGATGTCTCATATATTTTTGAGCATTTACAGCCGTTATGCTGTCCAAGTCATCCCAGGTTTCTAAATAGTCTGATGCACTTGCAAATCTTCCCTCCATATTTCTGTTGTGTTTTTGGGCCAGATTAAGCACACTAATCGGTGTGTTGAGGTACTCTGTTGCCTTGACGTGTATGTTGGAGTTGGTACTATGACCCTAGGTGTCCTCAAGAATTTAGCAATGCTTCCGTATCCCCAGTGTGATGATTCTGGCCATCATTCTTGAAAGCATCCCGTGATGCCATTTAGTAGTAGGTATTCTACTCCTGTGTTCTTGACTCAAGAATCACTCTCTTCACTTCCTGTTGATATTGTTGCTAGTTCCTTTAGGATATTAGTAACCTTTGCGATAGTCCTCGAGGTCCGTGGTATTTCCTTCCAAATACCATGAACCATTAAGGCAGAAGTTCTTTGAACCAAAAGATCACCATTAGAGTACTCCTGAGGAGTTCTCCATCCATTATTGTGATTCTGCCAGTTCTACCTTTCTGCATGGGTTATCCAGAAGAAATATGTTGAACTCGTTCGACATACTAAACTATGCATCCACAACTCAGAAAGTTATCTGTTCCTTTGAGTTGTCCCCTTCAGCTATATTCCGACCTTCATCTATCAATTGATAGTCAGGAGTAGTCGTGCACTCGTGTTATCGATGCCTATTACTCTTGTGGTTCGTCAAGCCATTCTATTCCAGAATGACTAGGAGAAACAAACTCCAGTACCTCATCCATATCCAGGATTGGGTTAAAGCAGTTGTAATCCACAAATCAAATGCCAATCTAGCTTTTGATTCTGTTCTACCTTGGAGTATTACCATCTTTATATCAAGAATGTCATGGAAATTGCACACCATCCTATGAACTCTTGATACAGTGATACTTCTTGCCATCATTATTCATTCCTTGGTCCCCATGTTATTGTAACCGGAACACCGTGAATCGTGATGTGTGAAATCAATACTCCTAGCAACCCCGTTGCTTGGTAGTTAATGGACAATAAACTCATTCTTAGCATGTTGGTTATTGAATCATCATTCTAAGATTGATTGTGCTACCTAGTCCTTATTTCTGGAGCACTATTCGATCAATGAGTTAGGATTGTGTCAAACCCTTACTCTATTGGTCACATCGTCTTGCCTCGCAAAGCAAGATTGTTCTCGAGCTTAGTAACATATCGGTGGTTCGTGAATTTCTGAATATCTTCTCGGAAGTGTTACCAGGTTGTCACCTGGCCGCTATGTTGAGTTCGTGATCAAGTTGGTTTCTTGTAACCACCCCTTCTCCAAGAATCTGTGCTGGATACCCCTGAGCTAGTTGGTTAAGCTAAACAACAACTTGGAGAGTTGGAAGATAAAAGCTTGTCTGACTTAGTTCGTGTCAAGGGATATCTTTTGTGTGTGTGTGTTGAAGAAAGATGATATCTTCATCGATTGGTCCTCGTGATCAGTTGTTGGATCTATTGTCTTGTCCAAACTTTGATTTGAGTGTGGGCTATCCTCAAATCAAATCAGAACCAACGATGTTCGTAATGTTGTCTTACTCGAGGTTGATTCCTCGGGCATACACCATTACATCCTTTGGTCTGACCAGTGCTATCACCTTGTTCACATAGTCGTGGAATTCCATCTTCATGGGAACCTGAATGAATTGTTGTTGAGCCCATCGACAACATCCTTATCTTGTCCATGATTCATGTCGAACATCTAAGTAGTGTTGGAAACTTTATAAGCATTGCCCTCATGTCTCGTTCATGAAGCATATGTTTGGATGAAAGAATTGACCTCCCCGAATACATGTGCATTTGATGCAAGTTGCCGCCGTGAATTCGAGAAAGTCAATGTTGCTTCCTCTGGAATCATCCCAAATCAGTCATGCATACGTGCGAAGTATTCTATGGTTTGGTAGATTAACTACCTCCACTCCATATGTATTCCCTAGCACACCAAGCCACTGATTGATTTGTTCTAGGAAAAGAAGTTAACTGCTAATCATAGGCCATGCACAAGACTTCGTTACCCTCGATGATGGTTCCCCACCTGAACTCGGTAGTGTTTTATCATAAGACTACTACGTGGTCATGCTTGTCTGGGACAGCATGTTCACATGTGTTTAGCAGAACCAGCTCATGTTTTGGGGCTTACTATCTTATTTCATCCCTCGAGAATCTCGCAACGCCATGTCGTTGACTTGTGTTGCAAACTTTGTTTTCAGACAAGCCGAGTCTGAAGTATCCTATCACCAATCGGATCTGAATCTCAGGCAGATATGATGGTTGGAACATTCCCAACAGTTGCATTTTGTTCCCAGCTTGCACCACCATTGTGCCAATTGCCCATGGGCTGCCCTTCTCAGTAGTTGCTGTCCAATATCATCCTCAAAAGTGGACTTACCGTGAGTCCCATCCATTTCTGGTGAGAAGCAAAAACCATCCATTACGCTGTCTTCAACAAGGTAGTCCACATCATCCATTCTAGTCCGGGTATGCCATTCCTATGAACTCCACCACACGATTGTTGGTGAATTGCCTTAGGCTGGTATAGAGAGTTTCAATGATCTCTGTATCAAAAGTAATTCTTTTTTCCACTTAAGGGAATAACTCTATGAGTCATCTCCCCTAGGATGTCTCGTTATGGTATCATGGGCAACTTAACTCCTCGCTACCTTGAAACCCCCTCACCATCTATTTAAGCGTGGGATTGTTGCCCACCAAATCAAACCTCATCATTTGTTCTTCCATCCCTCTTGATGTGTTTTGTGTCTCGACTCGAGATATTTCAACATCTCATTCCATGAGTTGATCGTGAGTTGTTCGATCTCCGAGAAGATCGATTTCGGTAGAGAGTCTCTTTCCGTCATCATCATGTTGGATGAAGATCTCAAAAGCAAAGACATCAAGATCAATTGGAGCAATGAATCAACATCTTCGAGAAGGGCAATCGGATCATGAAGATCGTGTTAGCTTTTTGACCCCTCTGTCTTCCTACCTCACATCTTGAATCTCGAGACGAGATTCTTGTTTAGTGGGGGTGAGTTGTCACAGTCCTAGCTTAGCCTTTGCTTGTCCTTGCATGATCATCATATCATCATGTTTAATTTTCTCAGAAACTTGAAATGGGGATGACAGAAACCCCCAGCACCACTCAAACCAACTAGGGTTACTAAAATACTTTTTCAATGAACCCAAAATGCCCTTCACAAAATGTTCATCATTTCTGGATTGGGCTAAAACCCTGGCAAAAATGGTGCACTCTTTTCTAGGACATTCTGGATTTTTGAATTAAATCATAAGTATTTGAATTTGGACATTTAAATTCTATAAAATGTTTTAAATGTCCAAATAATCTTGAAAGCATTTGAGGGCTGTTGGAAATAGTTTCAAAAGTGCCCACAATTATTTTCAGGATTTTACAAAATGAATTAGTATTTTTACTAATTCAAAATAGAGAAATAAAATAGAAAATAGAAGCAATTAAGTAACAGAGAGAGAAGGCCACTGGGCCACTCACCTGGACCTAGCTGGCAGCCCATCTGGCTGGCCCAGCTTGTGGCCTAGCCCACCAGGGCCCATGCCAGTCATCCTCTACCTCTGCCAGTAGGCAGAGGAGGGAGACAGCGCACGCGCGCACCGTGGCGACACGCCACCTCCCTGCCTGCATGCGTCCCTCGCCACCGGGACACCTGAACCGCCTCCCCGGCCTCCCCTCGACCCCCTGGACACCGCACTTTTCCTCCCCGCCTCTCTCTCGCCGTTCCCCACCACAGCCGAGCGTGCTCGCCGCCGCCGACCGCCGCAGCCGTGGCCACCGCCTCCCCCTCGACCCCTCGCCGTGCCTGCGAGTTCCGTCTCGACGTCCCCGACCCCCTCGACGAACCACGAGGCCCCGGACGCGCTGCAACACCACCACCGCTGTCGTTCCCCTCGTCGGCCACCGGAGATTGTCGCTGACGATTCGCCGCCTCCCGAGCTTCCCCAAGCCCGCTTTAATGCCTGCTGCAACCACTGTGAGCTGCTGCTCCTCCTCCCCCTCTCTGTTTTCTCATTTGCACGCCGTAGCTACTGCTTCACCGATGACCGAAACCCACCGCCGCCCGGCTTTGTCGCCGCCATGGCCCGAGCTCCAACCACCCACGCCCTTGCACCGCATCGCACTCCTGGTGCCTCTAGGAGGCCGCCTAGCCCCTCTACACGCTCGCCTGCTTGCTCTAGCGCCACGCTCGCACGAAGCCAAACTCCGGCCACCGCATTCGTGCTCGCCGCTGTCGACTCAGACCACCGCAGCTCCTCCCGCTTGGCCTACCAGATGCGCGCGAGCCCTAGCTACGCGTAGGACCAAACCGCAGTCGATTTGGTCGATGGAGGGCAAAACCCGAGCAACGCCGCCGTCTCTGGACGTCGCCGGCGACTAACCGCCGACCTAACCCGACTGTTAGGGGCTAATTACCCCACTAACTACCACCTAAGTCAATGATAACCGGGCCCCACTACCTAACTAATCGACTAACAATAATAGATTAAGGTTAATCTAATTACAACGGGGCCACGCGTCAGCTTTGACTATGCTGACGTGTACACTGACGTGCCCGGACCCACTGGTGAGCCTCTGTCCCTGCCCTATTACACTGACGTGTGGAATCCACGCATCAGGTTTGACCTGGACCGGTGCTGTTGACCTGCTGAGGTCAGCATGACGTGGTGCTGACGTAGTAATGTTTTCTGGGATTTTAATAAATCAGAAATGGTTTATTATTTTGAGAAAATGCCCAAAACTTCTAAAAATCATAGAAATTCAACCGTAACTCCAAATGAAATAATTTATATATGAAAAATTATCAGAAAAATTCAAGGAATCCATTTGTACCATTTTCATGCATGTTTGAACAATGTCTGTCCTCTGTTTTGGACAAAACAAATAAAGGGCATTTAAATAATCATATATGGAATTGGGATTTGAATCATGTATTCAAACCAACTTCATTTAAATCATAGCTAGATGCATTAGCTCAAATCACAGCATATTGCCATGTCATGATCATGCATCATATTGTCGCATTTGCAGTGATTGTGTTCTTCTCTATTGTCGGTGCTTGTCCCCTCTCGGTAGGCGTATCCCCACGATGAGTTCGATGACACCGATGAAGAGCTATAATATCTTCAGAAGCGCCAGGCAAGCAAAACCCCCTTGTTCATTCCGATACAATCCCACTCTCTCACTCCTACTCTCTTTTACTGCATGAGGACAACAACGATTCAACTGTTACATGTTGCGGTAGTTGAACCCCTGTCCTCTGCATGACCTGTCATTGCCACAGTAAATAGATGAAACCCACTAGCATGAGTAGGAATTGTTTGAGCCCTAATGTGCCTACTCGTTCATGCTTGTTTGTCATGCCTGCTATTGCTTAGAGTTGAGTCAGGTCTGATTCATCGGGAATGAATTAGAATGTGGTGAACATGTCCTACCGTTGAGAGCTAAGTGTGTGAACACAATTTGGTAAAGGTAGCGGTGATAGGCCTTGTAGGAGTACATGGTGGGTTGTCTCATTGCAGCCGTCCTCAGGAACTGAGTTCTGTGTTTGTGATCCATGAACAGTTACTACCACGCATTAAAATGCTTAAGTGCCCCTCTCGACTTATTAATCCACCTGATCCCTGTCCAAGAGTTGCAACTAGTTTCTGGTGTTTGTAGGTAGTGTTAGTAGTCTACCAAGTGGCAGCCGGTACAGGTGGGCTTGGGACAGACTAGGCACAGTGGCCCGGTGTGCCAAGTGCCACCCGGATGGTGGGCTTGGGAACCCTGTACACATCGTTTGGGGCCGTGAGCGACATCCCTGCCGGATCTCCTTGCGGATGGAACCCGAATAGGCGATAAACCTGGACGAGAGACTTGTGTGATTAGTCAGGTCGTGGCCGACTCCCTCACCAGGCTTCCGCTTGAAGGTTGCCGAGATACACGACATGTACATGGTGGTAAGTGGCGAGAGCGTGTGTGAAGAAGTACACCCCTGCAGGGTTATCATTATCTATTCGAATAGCCGGATTCCTCGGATATGGAAACTTGGACCCCTTGCATAGTTCATAGACAAGTGAAAGTGGATACTCTAAAATGCGCAAGATAAGCGTGAGTGCTATGGATGGCGTTCTCGTAGGGAGACGGGAGCGGATCCATAGTGGTGTATTGATATGGTGAATATGTGGACTCATGTGCGCCACCTCAAAAGAGTTACTTGCAGTCGTAGTTCAGGATAGCCACCGAGTCAAAGCTGGCTTGTTGCAGTTAAACTCCACCACCCCTTTGTTGATACTGATGCATATGTAGATAGTTCTGATGTAAGTCTTGCTGGGTACATTTGTACTCACGTTTGCTTATTCTATGTTTTGCAGAGAGACGTCAGTCTCGCTAGTAGTTCCATGTGGACTTTGATGTTTAGCTTGTTACCTCAGCTACAATCTTGTACCCTTGGGAGGGTCTTGTAGATAGTCAGGCTTCTGAGCCTTCTTCATTTGTAGTTGTCTGTACTCAGACAAGTTAAGCTTCCGCATGTGCTTGTTGCTTGTATGCTCTGTATGTTGGGTCATGAGACCCATGTTTGTAATTCTTGGCTCCTCGGAGCCTAATGAATAAATACTCTGAGTCGTAGAGTCTTGTTGTGATGCCATGTTGTATTGCACATATTGAGCATATTTTGTGTATGATTGAAATGCTTGGTATGTGTGGGATCCGACAACCTAATTGTTTATCCTTGGTAGCCTCTCTTATGGGGAAATGTAGTCTTGTGCTTCCATGAGTCATAGTAGTCCGCTACAGCCCGGTTCACCGGAGTCCTGCTAGCCCAGCGCTACTACTCCGGAACACTTGACTGGCCGGCATGTGATTCACTTTGTTCATGTGTCTGTCCCTTCGGGGAAATGTCACGCGGTGACATCCGGAGTCCTGCCTAGCCTGGTACAACCCGGTTCACCGGAGTCCTGTTAGCCCAGTGCTACAGCCCGGATTCGCACGCTGCTGACCGACATGCTCGATGTTGATTCATGTATGCATGTCCCCGTAAGTTAGTGCCACTTTGGGTTCACGACTAGTCATGTCGCCTCGTGTTCTCTGTCATATGGATGCTAGCGACACTATCATATACGTGAGCCAAAAGGCGCAAACGGTCCCGGGCCATGGTAAGGCGACACCCGTGGGGATACCGTGCGTGAGGCCGCAAAGTGATATGAGGTGTTACAGGCTAGATTGGTGTGACTTAGAATCGGGGTCCTGACATCTACTTGGCACTTGGGGGCTAATGTAGGTTATTTAAAAAGAAGTACTTAGTGACCAGACTCAACTTTTCAGTTTAAGCCGGCCCATGGGGGCTACATTTTTGGATTTTGGAACCACGATTTTATGTCCCGGCTCAACTTTTCAGTTTAAGCCGACCCTTTGGGGCTACTCATTTGGATCTAACAAGGATAAACTGGTTTTGGGAAGCTACAAGATGAAGGCTATTATTCAAGTCTACAATATCTTCACTTCTTTCTTATCCTCTAGACTTAGCGGCTAACATGGATTCATATGGAAAGGGTCTGGTAGTTTACCTCAAAGTGTTCCTTCATATGGTTTACTAGGCCGGCCTCCATGTCACGGCTGGTATGTAGGTGACTCAAGTAGCCTGCATGTATATCACTTGCGCTAAAGCCTGCATAGCTCTCCCAGTCTAGTTTCCAGTTGCCTTTTTCGACGGTTAAAACATCTTCCTTGGCACTATGTGTAGCTAAGGCAGTAGGATTCCCTGGTTCTGTGAAGCCTGTACCAGTGATGATGACGTCCTCAGCAGTTTTTTGAGAAGAATTCTCTTCAACGGGCTTGGTAGAGCTCAGCGGGTCATGTTTATCCGCGGGGTTAACTTCAACATCCACTTGTTCAGAGATGGTGGCATTGACTGAAGGTGGCGGGTCATTAAGGAGTTCTGTTGGATCATGAGTATGAGCCTCAGAGACATCGGCAGATTCTTCCTCGGGCTCAACTATTTTAGGATCTTTTGAAGACCCGCCAAGCTTCTATTTTTTACTAGCTTTGGCTATCCCTTTGCATTGAAAATATAGGAACATGAGTATATCATCATAACATATTGGTTAAACAAATGCATCAAGTGTGAATACTTACCCAGGGGCGACTTTGAAGACAGGCATTTGAGTCTTGGAGGAATCGCCAGATAATGGAGGTGTCTTATGATAATTCAAGTTAGAAGGCGTGAGAGGCTGGCGTATTAAGTCGGCAAGAGGATAAAGAGAATTTGGATCGTTAAGCACCTCATGTTGACGCTTGTGAGGGGCGGGAGTATTTGGTAAACAGGAAATCAACTCCGCGTCACCATTACTCCGGGTCTTGCACCTAGCTTCGTGCTGTTGTTTTTTCAAAGTGAAGTCGGGATCCAAGTAAGCAAGAGGATGAGAAAATCTTACTTTCCGGGTCACCTATCGGGCTTTCTGTCTTGGCAAGGGCGCTGAGTCGGAGGAAATATTAGTTACCTCTAAGGCGTAGGCTTGGCTGGTCTCCGCATCATCCTGATGGGAATCAGTGTCAATAAGTTGCATAAATAAAAGGCCAAGGGAATCAAGTTCTACCTCCGACTCATCGTCTAGGGTGAATAAGTCTGTTGCATCTGTTTTCTTCCCCTTGGTTTTCTTTGGGGCCTTGGTTTTGGTCTTGGGCTTCTTCGCCGGTTTATCTTGTGATTTCTTGTCCTGAAGCTTCTTATTCCAGAAAAAAGAGCCAGCCTGAAAACACAAATAATGTTGATTAATGGTTTAAATTGTAAGGAAATGTCAACTGAAATAAGGAGAGGGCTGAAATATTGACGTCAGGAGCTGGGTTGGGAGTGCAAAAGGGGTTTAGGCCTGACTTGCTGCAGTTTTCAAGGCTTTCACCGAGTAATGACTTGGTTATCTCGTTGATCTCCTGGTCTTCAAGATGGGTTGGATTATACCTCTGAGGGTCTTTTACATCACAGGTATATTCACACATCAAGTCGGTGTGGCGGCTCAAGGGCATGATCCTCCAAGCGACCCAATATCAGACCAAGTCAACTCCAGTTAAGCCATTAGCCAATAAGGTCCTTATCTTTGAAAAAGTCGGTGCATATGTGGCTTGTTCTGCGGTGTTGATCTGGTTAGGAAGAGGATGTCTTGGGCTGATCTGGTAGGTGCGATAACCCGGCAGAGGATTTTCACCCGTCGGAGAAGTATCTTGACAATAAAACCAAGTTTGATTCCAGTCTTTGGGATGACTGGGTAGGGAAGCAGCTGGAAATACGGCATCTCTCCGTCTCTAGATTGAAATTACACCAAGTTCGAGACAAGGCCCATCTATCATTTTAGTCTGGCGGTTCAAATGGTAATATTATCTAAACAAGTCAACACTAGGTTCTTCTTGAACGTACACCTCACTGAATACTTGAAAGTTGCAAATGTTGGATACCGAATTGGGGTTGAGGTCTTGAGGGTGTAGCTAATAAAAATGCAGAACATCTCGAAAGAACTTGGAGCCGGGTGGTGAGAAACCACAGAGGAGGTGATCTGCAATGACTATGACTTCGCCTTCATTGGGGAGAGTCTTAGTTTCGGTCCCTGGAATTCTCCAGTGGATGATGTTCTTTGATGGCAAGACACCCATGGTGACATGCTCATTTAAAGACTGTTCAGTGATAGTAGAAGCAACCCAGTCGCAGGAGGTGGTGGTCTTAGTCATTTTTGCCAAAGTTGAAACCTGAGGGTGAATAATAGGAGGGTTGATATTATGATGATAAACCGCCCAATGGTTAAACCAGTAAAGCTATCATTCAAGACTAGTTATGCATGCAAGGTAAATTATTATGAGTGATAGAGTTAATAAGCATGGTTAAGCCAGCAAAGTACCGATAGGTTATACAGTCATGATTTATGATCAAGAGGACACCAAAGGTTTGAACATTTATAAGTAAGCCGGCTAGCGTTTGGCGGGTTACAGAATGTGTCGCTATGAGCCGCCTATACAATAGTGTTTACAACAACTACAGATTAGGATTCTAGTGAAATTTCACTAAGTACTGGACAAACAAGTTTTACGGGTCCTGCTTATAATTATGGATCTACGGCAGTTCGGAAAACAAGTGAAAATTGCTAAACCTAAATCAGGATGGACGAACTAATGTATTTGGAATTGAATCTAGAGCAGAGGGAATACACCTATGAGTAAGAACGGATGTTAAAAACCAGTGCCGCGCAATCCCCGTGCTATTTTAGGATTGAAGTAAATATAAATGAAGAATTGCGGTGAACTTCAACGAGCAGCTGAAGAACTCTGATGAACTAGGGTTTGCTAATGTGGATCTACGGCAAGGGGAGATGAATACCTAATCATGCTGATGAACAGTGGCGGGGCACTGTATTTTCTGGACCAAGTCAGGTTGATGCAGCGGCCAGGTCGAAGTCGCATTGGAGATCGACGGCGGCCGCGGAGCTCCGGATGATTCGGTTGCACGAGGAGGAAGAAGAGAGGAGCAGGGGTAAAAAATGAAAAATGTACCCCCTGTCCCTATTTATAAGGAGGTGGTAAACTGGCATGCACGGGAATCGAGGAGGCAGAATGATTATCTTTGCGGTGCAGACGCCTCGATTCTTGAATGGTCCATTAAGACAAAGATTTGTTATGATATTGTGGTTTTTTGTGTGCATTTAATGCGCATGGGGTCATGGCGGGTTACAATGGTTCCATCTACATGATGCCATGGCGGCTTACGGTGGTTTGGCTCATGTAGTAGTATTGCAAGTTCAACATTGGTGGATGATTTGTTGATTAAAGAAGTGAAGATTGACATGAACAAGTTCAAATCAATTTGGAGCCTAATGTTTAGGATATTGTTTCGAGGTGTGACCCGCCCAGGAGTGGCCGGATTACACCGTTGGCGGTTTAACATGAAGAAGGCCCAATAGGGCATGAGAAGATGAAATATGAAGACGGCGACTCATAGGAGTGGGCCTGAAAAAAGCCTAAGACCCGAACATATGAACCGCCATATGGTGACTTATCTATTAAGATAGGCCAATTTAGAAACCGGGACGGTCACGTTGTGTGATCCGGTTCGGACTCTTGTAAGCCGCCGGGCTTCGGCATGTGTATATAAAGGCGAGACCTGGTAGTGGCTTAGGCCAAGAAACAACCAATCGAAAGCTAGGTCAAGCGTATTCGCTCCGTTGTAATCGAAACTCAAGCAATACAACTAGAAGCGGGACGTAGGCTTTTACCTCGTTGAGAGGGGCCGAACCTGGCTAAACTCCTTGTGTCCTTTGTCCCGTTCAACCCCTTTAAGCTAACTTACGTGTGATGGCTCCACACATAAGTCCTTTCACAAGGGCATCTACATGTTAAATCCACGACACCAGGGAGGCTATCTAGGGTTACAAGGTCGGTATCTAGCAACAAGGCGGCAACAAAGATCTTGGAGTATATGTAAAGTCTTCGGGGGAGATAGTCTTGATCATGCCTCCTCTGTACGGCCTCTAGAGTCCATCTTGATCACGAATGAGGGCCCATCGACCCAACCTGAGGATCATGGGCCGACTAGGATAGCAACCCCCCCCCCAATCCAGGACACCATCAGTAGCCCCTGAATGGGCCTTCGACGCTGAAGACAATGTTGCGGGTCTTCGGATATGGGGTCTTCAGCTAGACAGGCGAGTTCCCCTTTAAGGAGTCTTCAAATACTAATAGTCCTACCAAGTGGACCCAGACTCGCAGCACGTGGATCTAGTTCCTGACCTTGGCAACCGTACCTTTACGGGGAAGTGCGTTGCTTTATGGTGAAACTTTGAAGTGTCAGCCTCTTCCCCTTTATATTCATGGGCTAACTACATCGATTTACCGCACCGACCCATCCTTTTTTCTCCAAGACAATCGCGCCAGCATTCCCTTCTCCCAAGTCCATCCTCAAGAGCTCTCATGGAGAGTGATACAGGTTCCTTAAGGCACCCTCATGGACCTGTCAGAGGTGATTGGGGCAGTTGCGCGGTCTCGCGTCTTCATATGGAGAGATTGGCCAAGCAAGGTTATCTGCCAGATTCAGATCTGCGACCCACGCAGGATTGACATCCATGAACAACCAAGTACACGCAGAGAATCACCTGTCCCCTCCAGGGGACAAGAGGGTATCACTACAAAAAAAATACACTTCCGTGATGATACGTGTTTGTCATAGTAGGTCGCATTTTCTGTCATGCATGTACATCCATGACGATTTTATGACAGAATCAAGATAGTCATACCTGTGCTGTCGTAGAAGTGTTCCATGACATTACCAAAATTATCATCATGGAAGTGTCCACTTCCACGACAATAAATCGCGCGTCACAGAAGTGCTTTCGTCAAGGGTGACCGACACGTGGCATCCACCGTAACGGAACGTCGTTAAGCTAATGGGTCGGGTTTTGGATCTGATAATGTCGGCGTTCTCGGAACGGGGGTCCCTAGACTTGCCTGCCTGCGGCCTGCGGCGTGGCTCAAGTGGGGGCCCAGCGCGGCCCATCTTCATCAGCTCAAGCTCAAGACCCTCGCGAGGGGCCAAGCCTCGCGGGGCGGATGACAGAAAGCTTCCTCAGGGGCAGCCTCATCAGGCAGGCTCGCGAGGAGGCAGAGAGATCAAGGCAGGGGTACCTCACGAGGAGCCAGTGATGCAATCCATGACGATCGAGACCAGGCGGGCGTCAGGCGGGCGCCGGCCTGTGCAGTGTCCTTGTTTCCCCTTTGGTGCAAAGGGGGCAAGCACAGGCCAAGGCATCAGGCAAAAGTTACCATTGCGGTGCAACGAGACCAAGACCAACGGAGCGGCAGGACGGAGATCACTGTGGAGCCCAAGATGGCATCATCACCAGTGCTTTTGGCAGCCGAAGTCCAACTTTGGTCAGGATAACTTGTACTAGATGTTCCCCTTCAAAACGGCCAATTGTTGGCGCCCTTCCCGCTCATTATTTGGGGAGAGGCACAGGGCCTCTATAAATAGAGCTAGCCACCATAGAGTAAAGGGAGGAGAGACATCGAGAGATCGGACAGAATGGAGAGATCGAGAGATAGCTAGAGATCTGGTAGAGCCCCAGCAGAGAGAGAGAGGCGGCTGAACTCGCCCAAACAGTTCATTGCACCAGCTCAAGAACACCTCTCGCGAGGCTGTTCTTCCCTTGTACTGTTCATCGTCAGCCCCTGAGGCAATCCACCACACCACACACTGGAGTAGGGTATTACACCACAATGGTGGCCCGAACCATTATAAACCTCGTGTCCCTTTTGTTGTTCGTTGTTTCCAGCTTAGATCACGCGAGGAGATTGGACGTAGATCGGTAGGGGAGAGGTCTCCGCGCGCACCACAGTGTTCGAACCTCAAGGGTCTGCCGGAACCCGAAATCCGACATTTGGCGCGCCAGGTAGGGGGTGCGCCGGAGTTCTCCCTCCTGGTGAACCACTCTCCCCCAACATCGCTTCCCTCCCTCATGGCGGACAACGCGCCGCCCGCTCCAGCAACGGATGCCGGCACTGGGGCCAGGGGGCTCCAGGCCTTGGCCCCCACCTTGCGACAGGTGCAGTGGCCGCACAAGTTCAAGCCCGAGATGCCGCTGCGCTACAACGGCGCGACAGACCCGATGATTTTCCTACTGGCGTATGAGGAGGCCGTCCTCAGAGCCGGTGGCGACGACCAGGTGATGGCCAACTGGTTACCCATGGCCCCCACCGGCGTCCCGCGCGCGTGGCTCCTCCACCTGCCGACGGCTTCTGTCACCTCCTTGGAGGAGCTGCGCGACCTCTTCCTCGCCCGTTTTGCCGCACCAGCGCCGCCCATCGTTGCATCTCTCCTGGGTGGCTCCCAGGCACCACCCTCGAGCCATCATGTCAAGCCGTTCACCCGCCGGATCAGCACCGCCTCCAAGCGCCGAGAAGCCCCCCGGGGCTAGGTGGCGCCCGAGGCCGATCTAACCTTCGACTCGGAGGATCACCCCTTCAACCCCATCAGTTCGGGCGCGCTCCCGATGCCGTGCACCCCCACCATCTGCCAAGTGGTCGTCACCAGGACCCTCATCAACGGTGGTGCCGGCCTCAACGTGCTCTCGGTGGAGGCCTTCAGCCTCCTCCACGTGCCGCTGGAGCGGCTCCAACCCAGCAAGCCTTTCTCGGGCGTCAGAGCTGGTTCCACCGCCTCCTTGGGACAGATCCGCCTCCCAGTGACCTTCGACACCTACGACAACTTCCGCATGGAGCTGATCGACTTCGACATCGCCCCCATTGGCCTCCCCTACAATGCCATCCTCGGCTATCCGTCCTTGGCTCGGTTCATGGCAGCAACTCACCTGGCGTAACACCTCATGAAGATGCCTGGGAGCAGCAGCGTCCTCACCGTGTCAGGAGACACAAGGGATGCACTGCAAGTGCTCCATCCTGTTTTCAGGGCGGACAGTGGCACAGCCCACTAGCACCGACGCCCTTGAGCCCAAGGGGGCTGCACCGGCTAAAAAGAAGCAGCTATTCACCCAAGACAAGGCGGAAACCAAGCAGGTACTAGTCGACGAAGACGGGTCCACTAGCGCCACCTTCACCATAGGGGCCAACCTCGAGCCCGAGCAGGAGGAGGCCCTGGTGAGGTTCCTGCGTGCGAACAAGAAGGTGTTCGCGTGGGAACCTGATCAGTTAGCAGGGGTCCCAAGGAAAGTGATTGAGCATCACCTCAACGTGTGCCCCAATGTGCACCCCGTGAAGCAGAAGGCGAGGCGGTAGTCCACTGAGAAACAGGCTTTCATCGTTCAAGAGACCCAAAAGCTAGAGGCGGCAGGAGTTATCCGCGAGGTCCGCTACCCTGATTGGCTGGCTAATCCGGTCGTTGTGAGAAAAAAGGGAGGAAAGGAGTGCATGTGTGTCGACTTCACCAACCTCAACAAGGCCTGCCCGCAGGATCCATTTCTGCTCCCCCGCATTGACCAGATAGTCGACTCCACCGCAGAGTGTGACCTATTGTGCTTCCTAGATGCCTTCTCGGGCTATCACTAGATCAAGCTGGCGGTAGAAGACGTGGGGAAGACGTCTTTCCTGACCCCATGTGGAGTCTACTGCTATACGTGCATGCCATTTGGGTTGCGCAATGCAGGCGTGACCTTTCAACGGCTGATGCACATCGCCTTAGGCCGGCACCTCGGGAGGAACGCTGAAGCTTACGTCGATGACATGGTGGTGAAGTCTCATGAGGCAAGAACCCTGATACAGGACCTGGAAGAAACCTTTGCGAGCCTCAACGAAGTGGACCTACGGCTCAACCCAGAGAAGTGCGTGTTTGGAGTCCCCTCGGGCAAGCTCCTGGGTTTCCTCGTGTCCCACAGGGGCATCGAGGCCAACCCGGAGAAGGTCAAGGCAGTAGAAGACATGAGCCCGCCAAGGACCCTCAGAGAAATGCATAAGCTCATCGGGTGTGTAACTGCACTGGGGCGCTTCATCTCCAAGCCGGGGGAGTGAGCGCTGCCCTTCTTCAAGCTAATGAAGAAAAAGGGCCCCTTCGAATGGACTGAAGAGGCCGACAAGGCATTCCAAGACCTCAAGAGGTACCTTACCAGCCCACCAGTGATGGTAGCTCCGCGTCCTCGGGAGCCCCTAGTGCTCTACCTTGCGGCCACCCCATACTCCGCTAGCGCAGCCCTGGTGGCGGTCAGGGAGGAGCGCCGTGCTAAGGCCGCATCGACCGTCCGAACTAAAGCAAAGCAGAGCCAGGAGGGCCTCACGAAGGCCACAACCACAGCCGGAAAGGAACAGCCATAGCAGGAGAACACACCCGGAGCAGGAGAGGTCTCTTCAAGCGACCAAGCACTGGGGGCTCCGTCGTCTCAAGAGACGCCTCGACCTCTGGAGGATGCAAGCTGCGCCAGCACCCTCAACATCGTCGAGCATCCTGTGTACTTCATCAGCATGGTGCAACGGGACGCAAGGGCACGGTACCCCATGCCTCAAAAACTCCTCCTCGCGCTACTAGTTGCCTCACGCAAGCTGCGCCACTACTTCCAAGGCCATCCCATCAAAGTCATCTCAGCATACCCCTTGGAAAGTGTAGTCAGGAGCCCCAACTCAGCTAGGAGGGTCGCTGAATGGAACATTGAACTACAGGCATTTCAGCTAGAATTCAGTATGACTAGAGTCATCGAGGGAGCCGCACTTGCGGATTTCATGGCAGAATGGGCAGAAGCGCCAGGTCTCGAGGCAGGCGAAGACCGATCACTTTACCCGAAAAGTGAAGCACCGGATGGCTGGGTCATGTACTTCGATGGGGCGTTTTCCAGACACGATGCGGGAGCTGGCGCAGTGATCGTATCCCCAACCCAGGACAAACTCTACTACGTCGTACAACTCTGCTTCCAGCATGGAGAAAAGGTCTCCAACAACATAGTGGAGTACGAAGGCCTAATAGCAGGCTTGAAGGCCGCAATTGCCTTAGGGGTAAGGCGCCTCATCATCAAGGGCGATTCGCAGCTCCTGTCAACTTCTCCAACAAGATATATGAGCCAAAGGACGAGCACATGGAAGCCTACCTCGCTGAGGTTCGCAAGATGGAGAAACAGTTCTGGGGGCTGGAGTTACAACACGTGCCCCGGGGCACCAATCAGGAAGCTGATGACATTGCCAAGAGGGCATCTCGGTGGCTACCTCAGGAGCCTGGCGTCTTCGAGGAGCGGCTCTTCAAACCCTCGGTGGTGCCGTCACTGTCGAGCACGGCGCAACCAAGGAAGGAACTCCCTCAGCCGCCTGCCTTAGGAGCCCCGGTCTGTGGCCCGGCCTCAGGGGCACGCCTGCTCCTGGCGTTAGAGCCTCAGGAAGGGTGTTGGATCCAAGAGCTCAAAAACTACCTGATGCAAGGGACTCTGCCGGAGAACGAGGAGGAAGCGGAGCATGTGGTGCAGCAAGCCACAGCTTATTGCATCAAGGATGGAGAGCTATACAGGAAGCGACCAAATCACGTGTCCCTACGTTGCATCTCCCGAGAGCAAGGGAAGGAGCTACTGGCGGACATACACAGCGGAGACTGCGGGCACCACTCATCGTCACGAACCCTCGTCGGCAAGGCATTCCGTAGTGGATTCTACTAGCCCACGACGCTCGTCGACACCGTTGAGCTGGTCAAGGCTTGCGAGGCCTGCCAGTTTCACGCTAAGCAGATCCATCAGCCTACGGGGGGGTCTACAGACTATACCCCTCTCATGGTCGTTCGCAGTTTGGGGGCTGGACATTCTGGGCCCGTTTCCTTGGGCGCCAGGGGGCTATCGCTACCTCTACGTCACTGTGGACAAGTTCACCAAGTGGGTTGAGGTGGAAACCGTCCGCACAATCTTGGCAGGCTCCGCGGTCAAGTTCATCAAGGGCCTCGTGAGCCAATTTGGGGTGCCCAACCGCATCATCACCGACAACGGTTCGCAATTCACAAGTAATCTCTTCAAAATGTACTGTGCTAACCTTGCAACGCAGATATGCTACGCTTCGGTAGCACACCCCCGGAGCAATGGCCAGGCCGAGCGAGCCAACGCGGAGGTCCTGAGGGGCCTCAAAGCCAGGACCTTTAAGAAGAAGCTCGAGGCATGTGGCAGGGGCTGGTACTACGAGCTCCAGTCCGTGTTGTGGTCTATCCGCACAACTGCGACCAAGCCGATTGGCGAGACCCCGTTCTTCCTCGTCTACGGAGCAGAGGCTGTTCTCCCTCATGAGGTCAGGCGTCGCTCCGCACGGGTCCTAGCGTTCGACGAGACGCAGCAGGTCACCTTGCGGGGGATGGATCTCGTGCTGGGGGAGGAACGCCGCTGAGAAGCCGCGCTGCGAGCTGCAAGGTATCAACAGGCGCTGCGACAATACCACTGCCGCAATATCCACCCTAGAACTCTTGAGGTAGGGGATCTCGTACTCAGACGGGTTCTCTCTAGGGAGGGGCTGCACAAGCTCTCTCCCATGTGGGAGGGCCCATTCAAGGTTGTTCATGTCTCTAGGCCTGGCTCCGCGCGCTTGGAGACCACGGAGGGGGTACCCATCCAGAACGCGTGGAACATTCAACATCTCCGGAGGTTCTATCCCTGAGCGAGGCCTAGCACCTAGGAAAGGCCCGGTGCCTGTGAAGAAGGAAAATGCCTGTGAAGCTGTCGTGTTTTGGGAAAGGCCCGGTGCTTGTGAAGAAGGCAAATGCATGTGAAGCTGCCGTGTTTTGGGAAAGGACCGGTGCCTGTGAAGAAGGCAAATGCCTATGAAGCTGTCATGTTTTGGGAAAGGCCCAGTGCCTGTGAAGAAGGCCAATGCCTATGAAGCTGCCGCATTTCAGGAAAGGCCCGTTGCCTGTGAACAAGGCCAATGCCTGTGAAGCTCACCGCCAGTGACACTCTCACATAATAATGAGTGGGGCTGTACACGCCCCAGAGTCTCCGGAGTGCCGCCCTCGGGCCTCGGGGGCTCCCGCCCACGCCCAATGGCAGCACTTAGCTCCGCGCTGGTGAGAAGACGTCGAAGACTAGAATAGGTGTCGGACGCGGCTTTTCCATTTGCTTTCTGCAGTTGTCTTGTTTATTCCCATTTGAAGTTTTATTGAAGCTGTTGACGTTCCTGGCTTGTAAGTCTTTGTCTTTTTCACTCGCTTGCCACGTTTTCTCTCGCACAAGTCTAGCGAGGGAGGTTCGCGGGTGCCCTCGCGAGTGTTTTCTGCCCTGATCGTTTGGAGCTTTCATATCTGAGTCCTTTGTAGGAGCACCCCTCCCAATCTGTGCCCCACGGGCATCGCGACACGAGCACAGGACCTGGGTCGATCGCCCCCACAACCGAGACCGAAAGTTACCCCTCCTACTAATCCTTGCAGGGCACGAAGCGCACGGCGGGGCCACGGCCTTGGGAGGTGAGGACCGCGTCAAGCCCCACCGAGCTAAAATAATTCTCGCACACGGGAGCACGGCGCGGAAACACAACACAGAAATAGTGGAAGCAGCACGATGGTTAACAGCAGCAGTTCTAACACGCCCCCGCGGGGCCCTATACTACCTTCTATTTCTGCGCAGGAAAAGAAGGAAAACAAAATGGGCGCGATTCATCCTGCACCAACCCACAGCGAGGGTTCGAGCTGCTCCCGGGGCTCAGGCGGATCCCTCCTCTCGCTTCACCGGGGCGCGACGGCAGGCTGACCCGCTACCTTCACCCAGGCGGGCGCGACGACGCGGGGGCTGGTCGCGGCCACCGCTGGAGGAGCTGCTGCCTGAGAGGGAGTCGCCGAAGCTCAGCGAACCCTGAGCACCGCCGCCTGTATGCCTGTCGCCGTCTTCATCCTGGTCAGTGCCAGGGCTGGGCAAGCGGCCGCGGTTGTCGTCTTCGGGGCAGCACCCAGCACGGCGACCGTCTTCCCCGAACACCCTCACGTAGAGGGTGGCGTCGCCATCAAACTTGAAGTACAGGGTGCACCGCTGGTCTAGGTCGCGCGCGCGGGCAAACGTTCGCCAGCCGCGAGTCAGGGGCCCATTCCCAGAAACGGAGACCTCCAGCGAAGCCCAGGAGGCCCTGCTGCAGCAGCCATCTGCCTGGAGCCAAAGGCCGCACCGAGCGCTGGCCGGCAGTTCACCTACGAAGAAATAGGGGAGCTGGAGTCGGGTGTTGTCGGCGTTCTGGGAACGGGGGTCCCCAGACTTGCCTTCCTGCGGCCTGTGGCGTGGCTCAAAGGGGGGCCCAGCGCGGCCCATCTTCACCAACACAAACCCAAGACCCTCGTGAGGGGCCAAGCCTCGCGGGGCGGACGACGTGGAGCTTCCTCAGGCACGGCCTCGTCAGGCTGGCTCACGAGGAGGCAGAGAGATCAAAGTGGGGTACCTCACGAGGTGCCCGTGATGCAAGGCATGACGACCGGGGGCGCCAGGCGGGTGCCAGCCCGTGCAATGTCCTCCCTTCCTCTTTGGTGCAAAGGGGGCAAGCGTAGCCGCGGAGTACCGAGGCATCAAGCAAAGGTTGCCATTTCGGTGCAACGAGACCAAGACCAGGAGGACTACGAGATGGAGGTCACCGTGGAGCCCAAGACGGCGTCATCACCAGAGCTTTGCGCAGGCGAAGACTACTTTTGTCAGGATAGTTGATACTAGCTGTCCCCCTTCAAATTAGCCCGCCATTGTTGGCTCCCTTCCCGCTCGATATTTGGGTAGAGGACCAAGGCCTCTATAAATAGGACCAGCCACCCACAGAGCAAGAAAAAAGGCAGGCAGAGAGGGAGACAGGGAAGAGAGAGAGAGAGAAAGGTGACTGAGCCCCTCCCGGCAGTTCTTCCCCCCAGCCAAGAACAGACCCTCGCGAGGCTGTTCTTCCTTGTATTGTTCATCATCATCAGCCCAAGAGGCAATCCACCGCACCACACACTGGAGTAGGGTATTACACCACAATGGTGGCCTGAACCAGTATAAACCATGTGTCTCTTGTGTTGTTCTTTCCATAGTTTAGATCCTAGCAAGGCGGGGGGTGCAGGTAGGTAGGAGGCGAAATCTTCGCGCGCACCCCAGTGTTCGAACCTCAAGGGTCTGCCGGAACCCTAAATCCGACATTTGGCGCGCCAGGTAGGGGTGCACCGGGATTCGTCTTCCACCACCCCGTTCTCCTCCGACCATCACGCCCATGTCTGACACTCGTCGGGCCCGCGCCGAGCGCCGGGCCGTGCTCGCTGCCCGCGTCGCCCAGACGGCCCCTGTCGGCGGGCGTCCTCGCCGTTCCCCGTCACCTACCGTTAATGCCGCCACCGGCCCGGCGGGGGACGAGCAGCAAGCATCGTCCCAGCATCCGTCCGTGCGACAAGACGGCCGCACCGTGACTCCCTCGCTCACCCCAGCTGGTTCTACATCCCGCGCGCTCCGCGCGCCCATGGAGGCTCGGGCTGCACTCATCGCGGCGAACGAGCTCCTGCGCTACCGTCCCGTCGACGACGTCTACTAAGAATGGCTCGACCACGTCGCCGAGCTCGTCCGTGCCGCATGGGGCTCTCCTGCGCCATCCGTTCCGCTGCACCGCACCCCGCCCCGCGCGGGCAATGAAGCTCCGGCGGCGCCCCGGCCGCCTCCTCCTCAGGAAGGCACCATGGCTCCAAGGCTCATGGCCCCTGGGCGGAACCTGCTCCGTCAGGCGCCAGTGCAGCAAGAGCAGAGCTGTCAAGAAGTCCCTCGCCCGCAAGAAGCTGCCCGGGCGCTCCCTGCTCCAGCACGTCGCGACCATGCTCCTGTTCCCGCGCGTCAAGACCCCGCGCTGCTCCCAGCTGCAGCGCGTGGGGACATGCAAGACCAAGTTCCCCGTCATCCAAGGCCTCCCGTAGCCATAGCAGGCTGCCGCGCCTTCACCGCCGAGCTACGCAACGTCGCATGGCCCGGCAAGTTCAAGCCAGACTTGCCTCCTCGCTACGACGGCACGGCTGACCCTGCGGAGTTCCTCCAGCTCTACGAGCTGGGCATTGAAGCTGCCAACGGAGACGAGAAGGTCATGGCGAACTGGTTCCCCATGGCACTCAAGGACAGGGCCCAAACCTGGCTCCAAGCACAATCTCCTCCTGGGACGAGATGCGCACCCGCTTCATCGCCAACTTCCAGGGCACTCGCGACCGGCCACCCGCCGTGAGCGACATGCGCCGCATCAAGCAACAGCCCGGGGAGACCCTGCAGAAGTACATCCATCGCTTCAACAGCGCGCGCCTCAAGATTCCCAAGGTGACTGAGGAGGCCATCATCTCAGCCTTCTCCGACAGCGTGCGCAACGTCAAGATGAAGGAGGAGCTAGCGATGTATGAAGACCTGTGCACTTCCCTGGAGTTGTTCAACTTGGCAACCAAGTGCGCCAGGGCCGAGGAAGGGCGTCTCTCCCTCCTCGAGCTACCTGCCACAGACCCAGAAGAGAAGAAGCCCAAGGCCAAGGATGTGAAGCGCAAGGGGGCTGCCGTGCTCGCGGCAGAACCAGACACCAAGCAGGGCAGAGATCAGCCCGAACCTTCCAAGGGCAGCCAGTACTGTGTGTACCACGACCTCCACACCCACAACACCAACGAATGTCAAGAGCTCCGAGCCGTGCGAGAAGGGAGGATCAGTCGTCGCCCTGACCGCAGTGACCAGGGCTACGGTCGAGGAGGAGGAAGGAACGCAGGACGCTGGGAAGAGCGTGGCCCGTGCCAAGGGTGGCGCGATCAACCTCGCGAGGATCGCTGGCAAGACCGGCCTCGCGAGGGAGGCTGGAGAGATCAGCCTCGCGAGGGAGACTGGAGGGATCAGCCTCGCGAGGATCGCCCGCAAGGCAATGCAGTCCTCCCACCGCTGTCGCCGCAGCCAAGGAGAAACGAGGACCGCCACCAGGACGAGGGGGCTGGGGGCTTCCAGGAGCCGTGCGTGATCACCTGCATCCTGGGCGGGGCACAAGCCGCAGCCTCTCAGCGCATCTTCAAGCAGTTCGCCCGCGAAGTGAACGCAGTCCTCCCCAGGCTCGAGGCCACGCGCCCGCTCAGGTGGTCGGCATGCGCCATCACGTTCAGCTCAGCAGATCAGCTCAAGTGTGCGGCTACAGCCGGAGTTCTCCCGATGCTTTGTTCCCCAATCATCAGCAACGTGGTGGTCACCAAGACCCTCATCGATGGCGGGGCAGGGCTCAACGTCCTGTCTGTGGAGACGTTCAACAACCTCCAAGTGCCCTACAACCAGCTTCAGCCAACCAAGCCTTCTTCCGGTATCACCGACGGCTCCACGGTCCCGATTGGGCAGGTCCGCCTCCCTGTCACCTTCGAGGCACGCGACAACTACCGCACCGAGCTTATCGACTTTGACGTCGCTCACATTTTCCTGCCGTACAACGCCATCCTTGGGTACCCAGCGCTGGCCAAGTTCATGGCCTTAACTCACCACGGCTACAACGTCCTCAAGATGCCAGGAAGCGGCAGAGTCATCACGGTGCCATGTGAAGAGAAGGACGCGGTGTGCTCCCTGGAACGAGCCTTTCAGGCCGCGTCACTGGAAGACCCGGATCGTGGAAGCAGGAGGCCTCCCGAGACCGCCCCTAAGAAGAAGAAGACATCGTCCGGACCGACCACTCAGGAGGCAGGCCCCTCTGAGCC
Organism: Triticum aestivum; assembly: GCF_018294505.1. Classification (NCBI taxonomy): domain Eukaryota; kingdom Viridiplantae; phylum Streptophyta; class Magnoliopsida; order Poales; family Poaceae; genus Triticum; species Triticum aestivum. The sequence continues at coordinate 415,353,208 of NC_057812.1, read as the reverse complement.
CGCGCCTGCCTAGGGGGAACCTCCTTCCATCACATAGGAAAGTGCGCCCAGCGTCCTCCTTAGGCAGGGCTCGGGGGCTCTCCCCTGGAGGGCCACCGACCTAGCTAGGGTCACGAGGGAGGCGCTTGGGCACCACATGGAGGCGTGTTTCGAAGCACGTTTCCCTCAAGAAGGAGCAAGGCAAGGAGACCCAGACCCTCAGGAGTTCGTCAGCAAGGCCATTCAAGAGCTACAGGAGTCAAGAGTCATGAAAGGTGGCCGCCGCCTACCAGCAGTGGCTCCCCATCCAGGCGAGGATGGTGGGCTGCGCGTCTGCATTGACATACCAGGGCTCAACCGAGTCGCCTCTCTGGAGCGCCTCTGGCCCTCGCGAGTGGGGCACTACGGAGGCCCACCCCACAGCTACGTTCGCATGCCTTTCGGCTTGCCGAACGCGGCTGACACGTACTAGCGCCTCATGAGGGGCATCACGGGGGCACGAGAGGCCAGGCTTTCCGCAGCCCTGGCAGGGATGGAGATGGCCCGTGAGGAGCCGCCAGCACCTCCGGAGCCTCCCGAGGCCCCTGGGTCTGGGGGCTCGTGAGGATCGGCTCCTCAGCCCACCGAGCCTGCTACACTAATGCTCCTTCGTCCTTAACATCATCAGGTGACATCTTTCGAGTTTTATTTCCAGCTGGGAGCGCCCCCCAGGGCTGCATTATTCCCAGGCCGCGTGGGTCCGTCCCTGCGGCGTGTATCCCTTTTTATTCCGTGTTGTTAGCTTACCTTGTTGGGGGCGCCCCCGGGCTGCATGATCCCCAAGCCGCTCAGGCCAGGCCCAGCGGCATGTATCCCATTTGCGTTTATTTCTGATCATGCGTTAGACCCACCATGCTTGATTATTTGATGCCGGTCCACGGCACCTCTTATTCTCCATGCCGACCACTTGCACGTTAAAGGGGGGTACCTGAGCATCGCGACTCAGGGCTCTTACAGGCTCTCCAGCCCTCACCCTCTGGCCTTGTCCATGGCATCGCGACCTGGCATGCCAGCGACGGCTGAGACTAGCTCGAGGGCCAGGTGTCACACCCTAGCTAGTCATGCATTAGAGTGTTGCATCATGTTTACTCATTCATCAGAAACTTGAAATGGGGATGACAGAACCCCCAGTCCCCTCTGAAACCAACTAGGGCTACTAAAATAATTTTTCAATGAACCTGAAATGCCCTTCTAAAATGCCCATCATTTTTGTCTTGGTTCAGAACCTCTGCCAAAAATGGTGCACATTTTCCTAGGCCATCCTAGGGTCTTTGAATTAAATCATAAATATTTGAATTTGGGCATTTAAAATAATATAAAATATTTAAATGCTCAAATATCTCCAAACTAAAATGTTTCATGTTGGAAATAATCCAACTATGGGCCAGGAATAGTTTGGTGATTTTTGAAGTTGCCTAGGTATTTTATTTAATTCAACAAAGTTGCAGATATATTAAATAAAACAGAAAACAGAAGAAAAAGGGAAAAACTTACCTGGGCTCCTCCCTGTGCGGCCCAGCCAGCTGGCCGGCCCAGCCAGCAACCGACCCAGCCCAGCACTGTAGCCCTCCGTCGTCTTCCTCCCCTTGCCCCGAAGCTGCTGCGTGCTCGCGCGCGCACGGCCGCGCGGCCACCTCCTGCTTGCCGACGACCTCCTGGCCGCGTGGACGATGCCCGCAGCCCGTCCCGATCCCCCCTGCTCTCTCTCACTCTCCCCGGCTCTTTCCTTCCTCTCCCTCGCTCTCTCTCTCTCACGGCCGAACACCACCGTCGCCGCCGTTCGCCACAGCAGCCATCTCCGGCCACCCCTCGCTCCCCCCGACTAGCTCAGAAGCTCCGCCACAACTCCCTCTTCCTCCCCACCGCTCCACGGGTCCCCGGAAGCCCTGCATCGCCGCCACGTTGCCGTTCCCCTCTTCGGCTCCGATCATCGTCGCCGTCGAATTCGTCGTCTCCGGCACGTCCCCGAGCCCGCTTCGACGCCCACTGCAACCGCGGTGAGCTACGCCACCGTTTCCCCCTCTTCTCCCCCTCGTTCCCTCACCATAGCCTCCTCCCCACCACGGCCGAACCTCCGCCGTCGCCGAGCTCGCCGTCGACGCAGCTCCGGTGACCATTTGGTCACCCCGGCGAGTCCAACAAGTTCGCAAGACCCCGTAGAGCATTCCTAGCGCCTCGCTTTGCTCGACTTCGAGCTCCAACCCCATTCCCGTGCACGACCGAACCCCGGCGGCCGCAGCCGAGCTCGCCGCCGTCGACTCCGGCCACCCCGACCCAAACGGACTACGCCAAGAGCTGCGGGTCGTCCTCAGCTCCACTCCGGTGGTCTCCGCGGCCCCTCTGGTGGCCGAAATGGCCAAAACCACTCCCGCCGCCGCGTCGGGCTCGCCGGCGGCTAAACGCCGGCAGCCGACTTTGACTTTGACCACGGGTGGGCCCTGGTTGACTCCCCTGAGTCAATGACAGGTGGGGCCCAGCCCTGTTAATTAAACAGGATTAGTTTTAATTAACTTTTAATTAAATTAATCACCCTGACATGCGGGACCCACTGTCAGGTTTGACCCAGACCTGTTCCGTTGACCTGCTGACGTCACACTGACGTCAAGCTGACGCAGTAATTGCTTTTCTGGATTTAAATTAAATCAGGAAATTCCAGAATATTAATTAAACTTCAAAAATTCATAACTTTTATTCTGTAACTCCAAATTGGACAAATTATATATGAAAAATGATCAGAAAAATCCAATCTATCCATCTGTACTATTTTCATGCATGATCAAACAAGTTAAATTGATGTTTTAAGCAGAATAAGGAAAAGCACTTAAAGAGGCCATGTTTGAGTTTGAAATTTGAATCCTTGATTCAAATTTGTTCAAACCCCTCTGGTTTTAGTTGCATTAGCCCAACACACTCATATTGCCATGTTTCATGCATGCATCATATTGTTGCACATTGTTTGGTGATGCTTGTGTATCGATGTCCTTTGCGACAGGTTCTGTCTCCGAGGAGTACCGTGATTACCCTAACGAAGAATCATATCCGAGCATCGAACCATCAGGAAAGCAACCAACCTTTTGATCATATCGAAACAATCCCATGTTCTCGCTCCTGCTCTCTTTTACTGCATTAAGACAACGCGATTCAAACTGCTGTGTGCTACGGTAGTTGAACCCATTTCCTCTGCATGACCTGTCATTGCCACAGTAACTAGATGAAACCCACTAGCATGTGTAGGAGTTGATTGAGCCATGTGTATGTGTTGTTCCTACCTTGCTATGCCTGCTATGCTTAGAGTCGTGTCAGGTCTGGTTCATCTGGGTGATGGGCTAGAGTGAAATGATTATGTCGGTAATGAGAGTGGTGTGGTGAACACGATTTGGTAAAGGTATCGATGAGAGGCCATGTAGGAGTACATGGTGGGTTGTTTCATTGAAGCCGACCTTAAGCACTGAGATCTGTATGTGTGATTTAAGATACAACTACTACCATGCATTGGGCCCTGAAATATGACCCCGCTCGACTTCTTATTCACCCTAGCTCTCTGTCCAGGAGTTGCAAGTAGTTTCTGGTGTTTGTAGCCTACTGGAGGCCGTGGACAGCGCTGACCGTAGGGGTGGGCTGTGATGCGGTAGGTACATGGCACGGTGTACCGAATACCCGTTAGGTATCTCGGGAACCCTGTTCACATCGTTCGGGGCCGTATGGGAAACCTCGGCCGGACTCCCTGCGGATGGAACCTGAATAGGCGATAAACCTGGACTAGAGGCTTAAGTGTTTAGGTAGGTCGTGGTCTACACCCACGTCGGCTTTCGCTTGAAGTCTGCCGAGCACATGTCGTGTGCAGACGCTAAGTGGTGGAAACATGTATGAAGAAGTACACCCCTGCAGGGTTATCATGATCTATTCGAATAGCCGCGTCCGCGGTAAAGGACTACTTGGTTGCCTATACAGTTCATAGACAAGTAAATGGAAACTACTAAAAGCCTCAAGATAAGTGTGAGTGCCGAGGATGGCTCTTCCGTAGGAAGACGGAGGTGGATCCTCGGTAGTGTATTGAAGTGGTGAGTAGTGGACTCGTCTGCGCAAAACATTTCAAGTTGGTGTATCGTAGGATAGTCTAGCCAAGAGTCAAAGCTAGCTTGCTGCAATAACTCCACCAACCCTTCTTGATACTATGCATGTATGTAGGATCTGATGTAAGTCTTGCTGAGTACCTTTGTACTCATGTTGCTATAATCTACATTTTTACAGAAGACGCTGCAACCCCTCCTGATGGGTTCTATGTAGACGTTGACATCAACGAGTAGGCTAAAGACCCAGGTGGTGACCCTGAGCTTGTGATGGACCACGTAGTATAGTTAGGCTTCCAAGCCTCTTTTATTTTACTAGTTGTCTGTACCCAGACAATGTACTTCCGCTGCTGGCTTGTATGATTGTATGACTTGTATGTTGGGTCGTGAGACCCGTACCTTTGCGAATGTTATGTATGGCTCCCTGAGCCTTAAATAAAGTACTTGTGTCATAGAGTCATGTTGTGATGCTTCGTTGTATTTGCACATATCGAGCATATTGTGTGTATGATTGAAATGCTTGGTATGTGTGGGATCTGACTATCTAGTTGTTTATCTTTAGTAGCCTCTCTTACCGGGAAATGTCTCCTAGTGTTACCGCTGAGCCATGGTAGCTTGCTACTGCTCTGGAACACTTAGGCTGGCCGGCATGTGTCCTTCTTCGTTCCTGTGTCTGTCCCTTCGGGGAAATGTCACGCTTTGAGTACCGGAGTCCTGTTAGCCCGCTACAGCCCGGTTTACCGGAGTCCTGCTAGCCCAGTGCTACAGCCCGGACCCACTTGCTGATGACCGACACGTTCGAAGCTGGGTCATGGATGCCTGTCCCTGTAAGCCTGTGCCACTTTGGGTTTACGACTAGTCATGTCAGCCCGGGCTCTTTATCATATGGATGCTAGCGACACTATCATATACGTGAGCCAAAAGGCGCAAACGGTCCCGGGAAAAGGTAAGACGACACCCGTGGGGATACCGTGCGTGAGGCCGCAAAGTGATATGAGGTGTTACCAGCTAGATCGATGTGACATCGAGTTGGGGTCCTGACAGCGTTGGCATCAGAGCCGGACTGCCTGTAGGTTCTCCAAGCCAAACTGGTCGATGTTGAGTCTAGAAATTCTTTAGTTATATGTAGGGGAATTGTTTGTGGGTTGGAACGTAAGGCTCTTTTTACTTCTTATACCTTATGATATTCTGATCTGAGTCAGTCCATTCTTCCACCGGGGTTAAGGAATTAGGATCTATTCTCTCTATCAGGATCACGTGTTACTAATCAGTAGTACCTTATAAGTTTGATGGATACAAGCCTAGTTCAGTTCTACTACCACATTATGTTGCCAGAATGGTTTCAGAACTTTGATATGATGATGTTGAGTGTGTACGAAATCCTTTGTCAAATGTCTCAAAATCCTTTTTGAGCATTTACAGCTGTTATGCTGCCGAAATTTTGCTAGAAATTCTAATGCCTTTGCATTATGATTATGCTTTCAGATGGCCACTCGCGACCTTAATCAAGTGGTTCGCCTGACTCGATGCCTAGATGTACCCGGCCATACTGCCAAGTTGGTCAGGGTAATGACTGAGGCTGGATACCGCTGGTATCCTGAGTACACGGTCGAAGAGCAATTTCGGGACTTCAATCAAAGCCAGTATCTCTGCACTGTCAGGATATTTCCATCTTATCCTGGATCCACCGTGCCTCTTCACTGCTCCTATGGACTCGGGGTTACTATTGAGATGGCTGTGCAGGACGCCGCCTACTCTATGATGACCATCATGCGAGTCAGATCTGGTTTATTTCGGGACTCTGATTTCTGGTATATGCCAGGATCACTTCCGGGAGCACAAGGATATCTCCAGGCTATCTATGCTGACTCCACTCAGGAGGATTCACGGACTCGCACCACTGCTGAGATGCTCGAGGATAAGGACCGTGAAAATCGGGCCTTGAGGTTAGAGCTCTTCAATACCCGTGCTGACCACTGGGCCACTTTGACTCGGTTCGCACCGGCGGTACAAGCTGGATTCTCAGATATGCGCGATCTCTATCCTGTGAGATCTGCTCTGCCAGACGTGATGGTTTGGCGTGATGTAGGAGGCATCACCCCACCTCGCGGTCCCCGCAGGCCACCGTCTGTTGGTCCAAGGCCTCATCCTAGCCCCTATGGCCCACAAGCTCCGCGAGACCGTCTGTTTCCGGATGATCATGTTGAGCTTCCAGGCTATGGAGGTGACTTCTACGAGGACTACTACGGATCGGTCTGAGTAGTGGTAGTATCACTAGTTCGCACTAGCCGTGTCGTCTATCGTCCTGCGTGACTCGTGGGATATGACCTAGTTGTACTCTTTCCGGAGGTGTAGAAAAATAATGTATAGGAGCTTGGAATGCCTCCGATGAGATGTAATCCTTTTTCTCACCGTAATAGTACTTTGTTTGGTCTTGTACTAAACCTTGTATGGTGTGTATGACGATGGAATAAAAGAAGCAGTTTCTGTATCTACCATGTCATACGGATGGTCATCTTGCATTCCGAGTTATTCCTTACATTATGTATCCTATGTCGGAATTTTATCATTCTGACTAAATCATTGTCTTGTTTACCTAGGATGGTCAACACGCGCGCTAACCCTGCTTCCCAAGAGCAGGCCGAAGGCAGTGAGGGCAGGAATGAAAATCTGCCTCATCCTCCTTCACTAGCCGAGGTTATGATGGAAGCTGAGAGAAACAAGCGGGAGACAAACCGTTTGTTGGAGCGTATTGAACAGAACACAGCACACCATCAGAGGGCTAACGTGGTGTCACTCAGTGATTTTATCAAACTGCATCCACCCACGTTCCACCACTCCGTTGAGCCTCTCGACGCCGATGACTGGCTTCACAGTATCTCTCACAAGCTGCGTTCCGCGCTGGTAGCGGAGGCCGACAAGGTCACCTTTGCCGCATATCATCTTGAAGGCCCCGCCAGTCTATGGTGGGAGAATTATGGAGCTATGCGCCCAGCGGGCCATGTCACTACTTGGGCTGAGTTCAGCGAGGCTTTCCGTGAACATCACATTCCGGAGGGTCTCATGGACCGTAAACGTGAAGAATTTTGCAATTTCACCCAAGGCCGACTCTCTGTGGATGTCTATAGCAGGGAGTTTGGTAATCTCGCGCGATATGCAACTGAGGAAGTGTCTACTGACGCCAAGAAGCAAGCAAGGTTCCATAAGGGCCTTAGTCCTGAGCTTCGCCGCGACCTCCGTCTGCATGAGTGCACATCTTTTTCGAAACTTGTCAACAAAGCCATCAGTGCTGAAACTGGTCAGACTGACTATGACGCAACACGCAAGCATGGACGTGACATGGGTTCCTCATCCGGTGCTGGTCCTCAGAAGCGCCGCGTGTGGGTGCCCAACACCGCTCTGCCACCCAGATTCACACCGAGGCAATCTTTCCAGGCGCCTCGCCCTGTTTAACAGTCTGCACCGGCCAAGCCCTATGGGGGTCCAACCAATAATGCTCCTCCACGTACCAGTTCCGTGACTTGTTTCAAATGTGGAGAATCTGGTCACTATATGCGTGAGTGTCCCCAGACCAACCCCAATCAATCTGCTAAAGCTGTTGGCCGTGGCAAGCCGACAGGGAAGGTGTTTCATGCTAAACCGGTCACCGCTTCACGTGGCCATGTCAATTGTATCTCTGCCGAAGAAGCTCAAGAGGACCCCAACGTCGTTCTCGGTACGCTTCTTGTTAACTGCCACCCGGCATCTGTTCTTTTCGATACAGGAGCCTATCATTCTTTTATATCTGAAAATTATGCTCGTTTGCATAACGTTGCATTCTGTGACTTGCCATCCACTATGGAAATCTCTACCCCTGGGTCTAGATGGCAGACCTCTAGGGTAAGTTATGGAAATGAGATCCAAGTCGACAGACTTGTTTTCCTTGCATCTTTGATAGCCCTTAAATCTTCGGATGTTAATATCATTTTGGGTATGGACTGGATGTCAGCTCATCAAGCCAAAATTGATTGCTTCTCTAGGACTGTTCAACTCACCCATCCTTCGGGGAAGATAGTTAATGTCTTGACCCGAATAGCCAAGCGACAATTATATTCTCTTAACGCCAGCCCTTTGCCAGACCTTGAGGACGTTCCGGTAGTCCGTGACTTTCCGGATGTCTTTCCAGAGGAATTGCCAGGTGTTCCACCTGACAGGGATGTTGAGTTTGTAATAGACCTCATTCCAGGAACCGTTCCGATTGCTAGAAGACCCTATAAGATGGCACCCCTAGAACTAGCTGAGCTTAAGAAACAACTCGATGAGTCCTTGAAAAAGGGTTTCATCCGACCTAGTTCATCTCCGTGGGCTTGCCCCGTCCTATTCGTCAAGAAGAAGGATGGTACGGACCGGATGGTTGTAGATTACCGACCTGTCAATTTGGTCACAATCAAGAACAAATATCCACTTCCCAGGATCAACGATCTGTATGATCAGCTCGCTGGATCCTCAGTCTTCTCCAAGATGGATTTGAGGTTGGGCTACCATCAAATCAAAATCAGAAACGGGGACATTCCTAAAACGGCCTTTGTTACTCGTTATGGCCAATACGAGTACACCGTCATGTCCTTCGGTTTAACCAACGCTCCAGCCACCTTTTCTCGGTTAATGAACTCAATCTTCATGGAGTATTTAGATAAATTCGTCGTAGTCTATCTCGATGATATACTCATCTACTCCAAGAACGAGGAAGAACATGCCGAACATTTGAGGCTAGTGTTGAAGAAACTTCGAGAGCATCGCCTTTATGCCAAATTTTCAAAATGTGAATTCTGGTTGTCAGAAGTGACCTATCTGGGTCATGTAATATCGGGTAAAGGTATTGCTGTTAACCCTGAGCGAGTTCAAGCCGTCCTTAACTGGACTCCACCCGAATCGGTCAAGCAAGTTCGGAGTTTTCTAGGCTTAGCGAGCTATTGTCGTCGCTTTTCGGGCTCCGACCACCGTCGCCGTCGAATTCGCCGTCTCCAGCGCGTCCCCGAGCCCGCTTCGACGCCCACTGCAACCGCGGTGAGCTACGCCACCGTTTCCCCCTCTCCTTCCCCTCGTTCCCTCACCGTAGCTTCCCCCCCACCACGGCCGAACCTCCGCCGTCGCCGAGCTCGCCGTCGACGCAGCTCCGGTGACCATTTGGTCACCCCGGCGAGTCCAACAAGTTCACAGAACCCCGTAGAGCATCCCTAGCGCCTCGCCTTGCTCGACTTCGAGCTCCAGCACCGTTCCCGTGCACGACCGAACCCCGGCGGCCGCAGCCGAGCTCACCGCCGTCGACTCCGGCCACCCCGACCCCAACGGGCTCCGCCAAGAGATGCGGGTTGTCCTCAGCTCCACTCCGGTGGCCTCCGCGGTCCATTTGGTGGCCGAAACGACCAAAACCACTCTCGCCGCCGCGCTAATGGTCGCCGCCGGCCAGAACTCCGGCGGGCTGACGTGGCTTAGTTAATTAGTCACTAACCCCCCACCTACTGACGCTGACAAGTGGGCCCAGGGCCTAGTCAAAGCTAACCAGCCCGGGTCAACGCGGGATTAGCCCCTGTGTCACTGACGTGTGGACCCCACATGTCAGGTTTGACCCGAGCCAGCCCTGTTGACCTGCTGATGCCACTGTGACGTCAGGCTGACGCAGTAATTGAATTTCTGGATTTAAATTAAATCAGGAAATTCCAGAATATTATTTAAACTTCAAAAATTCATAACTTTTATTCTGTAATTCCAAATTGGACAAATTATATATGAAAAATGATCAGAAAAATCCAATCTATCCATCTGTACCATTTTCATGCATGATCAAACAAGTTAAGTTGATGTTTTAATCAGAACAAGAAAAGGCACTTTAAAAGGCCATATTTGAATTTGGAATTTGAATCTTTGATTCAAATTTGTTCAAACCCTTCTGGTTTTAGCTGCATTAGCCCAACACACTCATATTGCCATGTTTCATGCATGCATCATATTGTTGCACATTGTTTGGTGATGCTTGTGTATCGGTGTCCTTTGCGACAGGGTCTGTCCCCGAGGAGTACCGTGATTACCCTAACGAAGAACCGTATCCGTGCAACGAACCATCAGGCAAGCAACCAATCATTTGATCATATCGATACAATCCCATGTTCTCGCTCCTGCTCTCTTTTACTGCATTAAGACAACGCGATTCAAACTGTTGTGTGCTACGGTAGTTGAACCCATTTCCTCTGCATGACCTGTCATTGCCACAGTAACTAGATGAAACCCACTAGCATGTGTAGGAGTTGATTGAGCCATATGTATGTGTTGTTTCTACCTTGCTATGCCTGCTATGCTTAGAGTCGTGTCAGGTCTGGTTCATCTGGGTGATGGGCTAGAGTGAAATGATTATGTCGGTAACGAGAGTGGTGTGGTGAACACGATTTGGTAAAGGTATCGATGAGAGGCCATGTAGGAGTACATGGTGGGTTGTTTCATTGAAGCCGACCTTAAGCACTGAGATCTGTATGTGTGATTTAAGAATCAGCTACTACCATGCATTGGGCCCGAAACCAATGGACCCTCTCGACTTCTTATTCACCCTAGTTCTCCGTCCAGGAGTTGCAAGTAGTTTCTGGTGTTTGTAGCCTACTGGAGGCCGTGGACAGCGCTGACCGTAGGGGTGGGCTGTGATGCGGTAGGTATGTGGCCGGGTGTACCGAATACCCGTTAGGTATCTCGGGAACCCTGTTCACATCGTTCGGGGCCGTATGGGAAACCTCGGCCGGACTCCCTGCGGATGGAACCTGAATAGGCGATAAACCTGGACTAGAGGCTTAAGTGTTTAGGTAGGTCGTGGTCTACACCCACGTCGGCTTTCGCTTGAAGTCTGCCGAGCACATGTCGTGTGTAGACGCTAAGTGGTGGAAACATGTATGAAGAAGTACACCCCTGCAGGGTTATCATGATCTATTCGAATAGCCGCGTCCGCGGTAAAGGACTACTTGGTTGCCTATACAGTTCATAGACAAGTAAATGGAAACTACTAAAAGCCTCAAGATAAGTGTGAGTGCCGAGGATGGCTCTTCCGTAGGAAGACGGAGGTGGATCCTCGGTAGTGTATTGAAGTGGTGAGTAGTGGACTCGTGTGCGCAAAACATTTCAAGTTGGCGTATCGTAGGATAGTCTAGCCAAGAGTCAAAGCTAGCTTGCTGCAATAACTCCACCAACCCTTCTTGATACTATGCATGTATGTAGGATCTGATGTAAGTCTTGCTGAGTACCTTTGTACTCATGTTGCTATAATCTACATTTTTACAGAAGATGCTGCAACCCCTCCTGATGGGTTCTATGTAGACGTTGACATCAACGAGTAGGCTAAAGACCCAGGTGGTGACCCTGAGCTTGTGATGGACCACGTAGTATAGTTAGGCTTCCAAGCCTCTTTTATTTTACTAGTTGTCTGTACCCAGACAATGTACTTCCGCTGCTGGCTTGTATGACTGTATGACTTGTATGTTGGGTCGTGAGACCCGTACCTTTGTGAATGTTATGTATGGCTCCCTGAGCCTTAAATAAAGTACTTGTGTCATAGAGTCATGTTGTGATGCTTCGTTGTATTTGCACATATCGAGCATATTGTGTGTATGATTGAAATGCTTGGTATGTGTGGGATCTGACTATCTAGTTGTTTATCTTTAGTAGCCTCTCTTACCGGGAAATGTCTCCTAGTGTTACCGCTGATCCATGGTAGCTTGCTACTGCTCTGGAACACTTAGGCTGGCCGGCATGTGTCCTTCTTCGTTCCTGTGTCTGTCCCTTCGGGGAAATGTCACGCTTTGAGTACCGGAGTCCTGTTAGCCCGCTACAGCCCGGTTTACCGGAGTCCTGCTAGCCCAGTGCTACAGCCCGGACCCACTTGCTGATGACCGACACGTTCGAAGCTGGGTCATGGATGCCTGTCCCTGTAAGTCTGTGCCACTTTGGGTTTACGACTAGTCATGTCAGCCCGGGCTCTTTATCATATGGATGCTAGCGACACTATCATATACGTGAGCCAAA